>NW_027206712.1:340868-681737 GCF_032191515.1 Phaenicophaeus curvirostris
TAAGTTACAATTCAGTACCCTATCCTAAAGCTTGCTGTTAGGAGGGAATCTGCAGCTTGCAGTGAAAGCGCTTCCAGAGGGTAGTCTAATGAGGGCAAACATTTGATGGTAACAGCTTCCCTTCGGGAGATATTCTCTTTGCCACAATCGCCTTATTAGACGCAGTTAAGTTACAATTCAGTACCCTATCCTAAAGCTTGCTGTTAGGAGGGAATCTGCAGCTTGCAGTGAAAGCGCTTCCAGAGGGGAGTCTAATGAGGGCAAATATTTGATGGTAGCATCTTCCCTGCGGGAGATATTCTCTTTTCCAAAATGGCATTATTAGGCGAAAGTAAGTTACAATTCAGTACCCTATCCTAAAGCTTGCTGTTAGGAGGGAATCTGCAGCTTGCAGTGAAAGCGCTTCCAGAGGGGAGTCTAAGGAGGGCAAACATTTGATGGTAGCAGCTTCCCTGCGGGAGATACTCTCTTTGCCAAAATCGCATTATTAGGCGAAAGTAAGTTACAATTCAGTACCCTATCCTAAAGCTTGCTGTTAGGAGGGAATCTGCAGCTTGCAGTGAAAGCGCTTCCAGAGGGGAGTCTAATGAGGGCAAATATTTGATGGTAGCATCTTCTCTGCGGGAGATATTCTCTTTTCCAAAATCGCTTTATTAGGCGAAAGTAAGTTACAATTCAGTACCCTATCCTAAAGCTTGCTGTTAGGAGGGAATCTGCAGCTTGCAGTGAAAGCGCTTCCAGAGGGGAGTCTAATGAGGGCAAACATTTGATGGTAGCAGCTTCCCTGCGGGAGATATTCTCTTTGCCATAATCACCTTATTAGCCGCAGTTAAGTTACAATTCAGTACCCTATCCTAAAGCTTGCTGTTAGGAGGGAATCTGCAGCTTGCAGTGAAAGCGCTTCCAGAGGGGAGTCTAATGAGGGCAAACATTTGATGGTAGCAGCTTCCCTGCGGGAGATACTCTCTTTGCCAAAATCGCATTATTAGGCGAAAGTAAGTTACAATTCAGTACCCTATCCTAAAGCTTGCTGTTAGGAGGGAATCTGCAGCTTGCAGTGAAAGCGCTTCCAGAGGGGAGTCTAATGAGGGCAAACATTTGATGGTAGCAGCTTCCCTGCGGGAGATACTCTCTTTGCCAAAATCGCATTTTTAGGCGAAAGTAAGTTACAATTCAGTACCCTATCCTAAAGCTTGCTGTTAGGAGGGAATCTGCAGCTTGCAGTGAAAGCGCTTCCAGAGGGGAGTCTAATGAGGGCAAATATTTGATGGTAGCATCTTCCCTGCGGGAGATATTCTCTTTGCCAAAATCGCCTCATTAGCCGCAGTTAAGTTACAATTCAGTACAGTGTCCTACATCTTGCTGTTAGGAGGGAATCTGCAGCTTGCAGTGAAAGCGCTTCCAGAGGGGAGTCTAATGAGGGCAAACATTTGATGGTAGCAGCTTCCCTGCGGGAGATAGTCTCTTTGCCAAAATCGCATTATTAGGCGAAAGTAAGTTACAATTCAGTACCCTATCCTAAAGCTTGCTGTTAGGAGGGAATCTGCAGCTTGCAGTGAAAGCGCTTCCAGAGGGGAGTCTAATGAGGGCAAACATTTGATGGTAGGAGCTTCCCTGCGGGAGATAGTCTCTTTGCCAAAATCGCATTATTAGGTGAAAGTAAGTTACAATTCAGTACCCTATCCTAAAGCTTGCTGTTAGGAGGGAATCTGCAGCTTGCAGTGAAAGCGCTTCCAGAGGGGAGTCTAATGAGGGCAAATATTTGATGGTAGCATCTTCCCTGCGGGAGATATTCTCTTTGCCAAAATCGCCTCATTAGCCGCAGTTAAGTTACAATTCAGTACAGTGTCCTACAGCTTGCTGTTAGGAGGGAATCTGCAGCTTGCAGTGAAAGCGCTTCCAGAGGGGAGTCTAATGAGGGCAAACATTTGATGGTAGCAGCTTCCCTGCGGGAGATATTCTCTTTGCAAAAACCGCATTATTAGGCGAAAGTAAGTTACAATTCAGTACCCTATCCTAAAGCTTGCTGTTAGGAGGGAATCTGCAGCTTGCAGTGAAAGCGCTTCCAGAGGGGAGTCTAATGAGGGCAAACATTTGATGGTAGCAGCTTCCCTGTGGGAGATAGTCTCTTTGCCAAAATTGCATTATTAGTCGAAAGTAAGTTACAATTCAGTACCCTATCCTAAAGCTTGCTGTTAGGAGGGAATCTGCAGCTTGCAGTGAAAGCGCTTCCAGAGGGGAGTCTAATGAGGGCAAACATTTGATGGTAGCAGCTTCCCTGCGGGAGATACTCTCTTTGCCAATATCGCATTATTAGGCGAAAGTAAGTTACAATTCAGTACCCTATCCTAAAGCTTGCTGTTAGGAGGGAATCTGCAGCTTGCAGTGAAAGCGCTTCCAGAGGGGAGTCTAATGAGGGCAAATATTTGATGGTAGCAGCTTCCCTGCGGGAGATATTCTCTTTGCCAAAATCGCCTCATTAGCCGCAGTTAAGTTACAATTCAGTACAGTGTCCTACAGCTTGCTGTTAGGAGGGAATCTGCAGCTTGCAGTGAAAGCGCTTCCAGAGGGGAGTCTAATGAGGGCAAACATTTGATGGTAGCAGCTTCCCTGCGGGAGATAGTCTCTTTGCCAAAATCGCATTATTATGCGAAAGTAAGTTACAATTCAGTACACTATCCTAAAGCTTGCTGTTAGGAGGGAATCTGCAGCTTGCAGTGAAAGCGCTTCCAGAGGGGAGTCTAATGAGGGCAAACATTTGATGGTAGCAGCTTCCCTGCGGGACATACTCTCTTTGCCAAAATCGCATTATTAGGCGAAAGGAAGTTACAATGCAGTACCCTATCCTAAAGCTTGCTGTTAGGAGGGAATCTGCAGCTTGCAGTGAAAGCGCTTCCAGAGGGGAGTCTAATGAGGGCAAACATTTGATGGTAGCAGCTTCCCTGCGGGAGATATTCTCTTTGCCAAATCGCCTCATTAGCCGCAGTTAAGTTACAATTCAGTACAGTGTCCTACAGCTTGCTGTTAGGAGGGAATCTGCAGCTTGCAGTGAAAGCGCTTCCAGAGGGGAGTCTAATGAGGGCAAACATTTGATGGTAGCAGCTTCCCTGCGGGAGATACTCTCTTTTCCAAAATCGCATTATTAGGCGAAAGTAAGTTACAATTCAGTACCCTATCCTAAAGCTTGCTGTTAGGTGGGAATCTGCAGCTTGCAGTGAAAGCGCTTCCAGAGGGGAGTCTAATGAGGGCAAACATTTGATGGTAGCAGCTTCCCTGCGGGAGATACTCTCTTTGCTAAAATAGCATTATTAGGCGAAAATAAGATACAATGCAGTACCCTATCCTAAAGCTTGCTGTTAGGAGGGAATCTGCAGCTTGCAGTGAAAGCGCTTCCAGAGGGGAGTCTAATGAGGGCAAACATTTGATGGTAGCAGCTTCCCTGCAGGAGATACTCTCTTTGCCAAAATCGCATTATTAGGCGAAAGTAAGTTACCATTCAGTACACTATCCTAAATCTTGCTGTTAGGAGGGAATCTGCAGCTTGCAGTGAAAGCGCTTCCAGAGGGGAGTCTAAGGAGGGCAAACATTTGATGGTAACAGCTTCCCTGCGGGAGATATTCTCTTGTCCAAAATCGCATTATTAGGCGAAAGTAAGTTACAATTCAGTACCCTATCCTAAAGCTTGCTGTTAGGAGGGAATCTGCAGCTTGCAGTGAAAGCGCTTCCAGAGGGGAGTCTAATGAGGGCAAACATTTGATGGTAGCAGCTTCCCTGCGGGAGATACTCTCTTTGCCAAAATCGCATTATTAGGCGAAAGTAAGTTACAATTCAGAACACTTTCCTAAAGCTTGCTGTTAGGAGGGAATCTGCAGCTTGCAGTGAAAGCGCTTCCAGAGGGGAGTCTAATGAGGGCAAACATTTGATGGTAGCAGCTTCCCTGTGGGAGATACTCTCTTTGCCAAAATCGCATTATTAGGCGAAAGTAAGTTACAATTCAGTACCCTATCCTAAAGCTTGCTGTTAGGAGGGAATCTGCAGCTTGCAGTTGAAGCACTTCCAGAGGGGAGTCTAATGAGGGCAAATATTTGATGGTAGCAGCTTCCCTGCGGGATATATTCTCTTTGCCAAAATCGCCTTATTAGCCGCAGTTAAGTTACAATTCAGTACCCTATCCTAAAGCTTGCTGTTAGGAGGGAATCTGCAGCTTGCAGTGAAAGCGCTTCCAGAGGGTAGTCTAATGAGGGGTAATATTTGATGGTAGCAGCTTCCCTGCGGGAGATAGTCTCTTTTCCAAAATCGCATTATTAGGCGAAAGTAAGTTACAATTCAGTACCCTATCCTAAAGCTTGCTGTTAGGAGGGAATCTGCAGCTTGCAGTGAAAGCGCTTCCAGAGGGGAGTCTAATGAGGGCAAACATTTGATGGTAGCAGCTTCCCTGCGGGAGATACTCTCTTTGCCAATATCGCATTATTAGGCGAAAGTAAGTTACAATTCAGTACCCTATCCTAAAGCTTGCTGTTAGGAGGGAATCTGCAGCTTGCAGTGAAAGCGCTTCCAGAGGGGAGTCTAATGAGGGCAAATATTTGATGGTAGCTCCTTCCCTGCGGGAGATACTCTCTTTGCCAAAATCACCTTATTAGCCGCAGTTAAGTTACAATTCAGTACCCTATCCTAAAGCTTGCTGTTAGGAGGGAATCTGCAGCTTGCAGTGAAAGCGCTTCCAGAGGGGAGTCTAAGGAGGGCAAACATTTGATGGTAGCAGCTTCCCTGCGGGAGATACTCTCTTTGCCAAAATCGCATTATTAGGCGAAAGTAAGTTACAATTCAGTACTCTAACCTAAAGTTGCTGTTAGGAGGGAATCTGCAGCTTGCAGTGAAAGCGCTTCCAGAGGGGAGTCTAATGAGGGCAAAAATTTGATGGTAGCAGCTTCCCTGCGGGAGATACTCTCTTTGCCAAAATCGCCTTATTAGCCGCAGTTAAGTTAAAATTCAGTACCCTATCCTAAAGCTTGCTGTTAGGAGGGAATCTGCAGCTTGCAGTGAAAGCGCTTCCAGAGGGGAGTCTAATGAGGGCAAACATTTGATGGTAGCAGCTTCCCTGCGGGAGATACTCTCTTTGCCAAAATCGCATTATTAGCAGCAGTTAAGTTACAATTCAGTACCCTATCCTAAAGCTTGCTGTTAGGAGGGAATCTGCAGCTTGCAGTGAAAGCGCTTCCAGAGGGGTGTCTAATGAGGGCAAACATTTGATGGTAGCAGCTTCCCTGCGGGAGATACTGTCTTTGAAAAAATCGCCTTATAAGCCGCAGTTAAGATACAATTCAGTACCCTATCCTAAAGCTTGCTGTTAGGAGGGAATCTGCAGCTTGCAGTGAAAGCGCTTCCAGAGGGGAGTCTAATAAGGGCAAACATTTGATGGTAGCATCTTCCCTGCGGGAGATATTCTCTTGTCCAAAATCGCCTTATTAGGCGAAAGTAAGTTACAATTCAGTACCCTATCCTAAAGCTTGCTGTTAGGAGGGAATCTGCAGCTTGCAGTGAAAGCGCTTCCAGAGGGGAGTCTAATGAGGGCAAACATTTGATGGTAGCAGCTTCCCTGCGGGAGATACTCTCTTTGTCAAAATCGCATTATTAGGCGAAAGTAAGATACAATTCAGTACTCTAACCTAAAGTTGCTGTTAGGAGGGAATCTGCAGGTTGCAGTGAAAGCGCTTCCAGAGGGGAGTCTAATGAGGGCAAATATTTGATGGAAGCACCTTCCCTGCGGGAGATACTCTCTTTGCCAAAATCGCCTTATTAGCCGCAGTTAAGTTACAATTCAGTACCCTATCCTAAAGCTTGCTGTTAGGAGGGAATCTGCAGCTTGCAGTGAAAGCGCTTCCAGAGGGGAGTCTAAGGAGGGCAAACATTTGATGGTAGCAGCTTCCCTGCGGGAGATAGTCTCTTTTCCAAAATCGCATTATTAGGCGAAAGTAAGTTACAATTCAGTACCCTATCCTAAAGCTTGCTGTTAGGAGGGAATCTGCAGCTTGCAGTGAAAGCGCTTCCAGAGGGGAGTCTAATGAGGGCAAACATTTGATGGTAGCAGCTTCCCTGCGGGAGATACTCTCTTTGCCAAAATCGCCTTGTTAGCCGCAGTTAAGTTACAATTCAGTACCCTATCCTAAAGCTTGTTGTTAGGAGGGAATCTGCAGCTTGCAGTGAAAGCGCTTCCAGAGGGGAGTCTAATGAGGGCAAACATTTGATGGTAGCAGCTTCCCTGCGGGATATACTCTCTTTGCCACAATCGCATTATTAGGCGAAAGTAAGTTACAATTCAGTACCCTATCCTAAAGCTTGCTGTTAGGAGGGAATCTGCAGCTTGCAGTGAAAGCGCTTCCAGAGGGGAGTCTAATGAGGGCAAACATTTGATGGTAGCAGCTTCCCTGCGGGAGATACTCTCTTTGCCAAAATCGCATTATTAGGCGAAAGTAAGTTACAATTCAGAACACTTTCCTAAAGCTTGCTGTTAGGAGGGAATCTGCAGCTTGCAGTGAAAGCGCTTCCAGAGGGGAGTCTAATGAGGGCAAACATTTGATGGTAGTAGCTTCCCTGCGGGAGATACTCTCTTTGCCAAAATCGCATTATTAGGCGAAAGTAAGTTACAATTCAGTACCCTATCCTAAAGCTTGCTGTTAGGAGGGAATCTGCAGCTTGCAGTGAAAGCGCTTCCAGAGGGGAGTCTAATGAGGGCAAACATTTGATGGTAGCAGCTTCCCTGCGGGAGATACTCTCGTTGCCAAAATCGCATTATTAGGCGAAAGTAAGATACAATTCAGTACCCTATCCTAAAGCTTGCTGTTAGGAGGGAATCTGCAGGTTGCAGTGAAAGCGCTTCCAGAGGGGAGTCTAATGAGGGCAAACATTTGATGGTAGCAGCTTCCCTGCGGGAGATATTCTCTTTGCCATAATCACCTTATTAGCCGCAGTTAAGTTACAATTCAGTACCCTATCCTAAAGCTTGCTGTTAGGAGGGAATCTGCAGCTTGCAGTGAAAGCGCTTCCAGAGGGGAGTCTAATGAGGGCAAACATTTGATGGTAGCAGCTTCCCTGCGGGAGATACTCTCTTTGCCAAAATCTCATTATTAGGCGAAAGTAAGTTACAATTCAGTACTCTAACCTAAAGTTGCTGTTAGGAGGGAATCTGCAGCTTGCAGTGAAAGCGCTTCCAGAGGGGAGTCTAACGAGGGCAAATATTTGATGGTAGCAGCTTCCCTGCAGGAGATACTCTCTTTGCCAAAATCGCCTTATTAGCCGCAGTTAAGTTACAATTCAGTACCCTATCCTAAAGCTTGCTGTTAGGAGGGAATCTGCAGCTTGCAGTGAAAGCGCTTCCAGAGGGGAGTCTAATGAGGGCAAACATTTGATGGTAGCAGCTTCCCTGCGGGAGATACTCTCTTTGCCAAAATCGCATTATTAGCCGCAGTTAAGTTACAATTCAGTACCCTATCCTAAAGCTTGCTGTTAGGAGGGAATCTGCAGCTTGCAGTGAAAGCGCTTCCAGAGGGGTGTCTAATGAGGGCAAACATTTGATGGTAGCAGCTTCCCTGTGGGAGATACTGTCTTTGCCAAAATCGCCTTATTAGCCGCAGTTAAGATACAATTCAGTACCCTATCCTAAAGCTTGCTGTTAGGAGGGAATCTGCAGCTTGCAGTGAAAGCGCTTCCAGAGGGGAGTCTAATGAGGGCAAACATTTGATGGTAACAGCTTCCCTGCGGGAGATATTCTCTTGTCCAAAATCGCCTTATTAGGCGAAAGTAAGTTACAATTCAGTACCCTATCCTAAACCTTGCTGTTAGGAGGGAATCTGCAGCTTGCAGTGAAAGCGCTTCCAGAGGGGAGTCTAATGAGGGCAAACATTTGATGGTAGCAGCTTCCCTGCGGGAGATACTCTCTTTGCCAAAATCGCATTACTAGGCGAAAGTAAGTTACAATTCAGTACCATATCATAAAGCTTGCTGTTAGGAGGGAATCTGCAGCTTGTAGTGAAAGCGCTTCCAGAGGGGAGTCTAATGAGGGCAAATATTTGATGGTAGCAGCTTACCTGCGGGATATATTCTCTTTGCAAAAATCGCCTTATTAGCCGCAGTTAAGTTACAATTCAGAACCCTATCCTAAAGCTTGCTGTTAGGAGGGAATCTGCAGCTTGCAGTGAAAGCGCTTCCAGAGGGTAGTCTAATGAGGGCAAATATTTGATGGTAGCAGCTTCCCTGCGGGAGATACTCTCTTTGCCAGAATCGCATTATTAGGCGAAAGTAAGTTACAATTCAGTACCCTATCCTAAAGCTTGCTGTTAGGAGGGAATCTGCAGCTTGCAGTGAAAGCGCTTCCAGAGGGGAGTCTAATGAGGGCAAACATTTGATGGTAGCAGCTTCCCTGCGGGAGATACTCTCTTTGCCAAAATCGCATTATTAGGCGAAAGTAAGTTACAATTCAGTACCCTATCCTAAAGCTTGCTGTTAGGAGGGAATCTGCAGCTTGCAGTGAAAGCGCTTCCAGAGGGGAGTCTAATGAGGGCAAATATTTGATGGTAGCAGCTTCCCTGCGGGAGATAGTCTCTTTGCCAAAATCGCCTTATTAGCCGCAGTTAAGTTACAATTCAGTACCCTATCCTAAAGCTTGCTGTTAGGAGGGAATCTGCAGCTTGCAGTGAAAGCGCTTCCAGAGGGGAGTCTAATGAGGGCAAACATTTGATGGTAGCAGCTTCCCTGCGGGAGATACTCTCTTTGCCAAAATCGCTTTATTATGCGAAAGTAAGTTACAATTCAGTACCCTATCCTAAAGCTTGCTGTTAGGAGGGAATCTGCAGCTTGCAGTGAAAGCGCTTCCAGAGGGGAGTCTAATGAAGGAAAAGATTTGATGGTAGCAGCTTCCCTGCGGGAGATATTCTCTTTGCCATAATCACCTTATTAGCCGCAGTTAAGTTACAATTCAGTACCCTATCCTAAAGCTTGCTGTTAGGAGGGAATCTGCAGCTTGCAGTGAAAGCGCTTCCAGAGGGGAGTCTAATGAGGGCAAACATTTGATGGTAGCAGCTTCCCTGCGGGAGATACTCTCTTTGCCAAAATCGCATTATTAGGCGAAAGTAAGTTACAATTCAGTACTCTAACCTAAAGTTGCTGTTAGGAGGGAATCTGCAGCTTGCAGTGAAAGCGCTTCCAGAGGGGAGTCTAACGAGGGCAAACATTTGATGGTAGCAGCTTCCCTGCGGGAGATACTCTCTTTGCCACAATCGCCTTATTAGCCGCAGTTAATATACAATTCAGTACCCTATCCTAAAGCTTGCTGTTAGGAAGGAATCTGCAGCTTGCAGTGAAAGCGCTTCCAGAGGGGAGTCTAATGAGGGCAAACCTTTGATGGTAGCAGCTTCCCTGCGGGAGATACTCTCTTTGCTAAAATAGCATTATTTCGCGAAAATAAGTTAGCATTCAGTACACTATCCTAAAGCTTGCTGTTAGGAGGGAATCTGCAGCTTGCAGTGAAAGTGCTTCCAGAGGGGAGTCTAATGAGGGCAAACATTTGATGGTAGCAGCTTCCCTGCGGGAGATACTCTCTTTGCCAAAATCGCCTTATTAGCCGCAGTTAAGATACAATTCAGTACCCTATCCTAAAGCTTGCTGTTAGGAGGGAATCTGCAGCTTGCAGTGAAAGCGCTTCCAGAGGGGAGTCTAATGAGGGCAAACATTTGATGGTAGCAGCTTCCCTGCGGGAGATACTCTCTTTGCCAAAATCGCTTTATTAGGCGAAAGTAAGTTACAATTCAGTACCCTATCCTAAAGCTTGCTGTTAGGAGGGAATCTGCAGCTTGCAGTGAAAGCGCTTCCAGAGGGGAGTCTAATGAGGGCAAACATTTGATGGTAGCAGCTTCCCTGCGGGAGATACTCTCTTTGCCAAAATCGCATTATTAGGCGAAAGTAAGTTACAATTCAGTACCCTATCCTAAAGCTTGCTGTTAGGAGGGAATCTGCAGCTTGCAGTGAAAGCGCTTCCAGAGGGGAGTCTAATGAGGGCAAATATTTGATGGTAGCAGCTTCCCTGCGGGATATATTCTCTTTGCAAATATCGCCTTATTAGCCGCAGTTAAGTTACAATTCAGTACACTGTCCTACAGCTTGCTGTTAGGTGGGAATCTGCAGCTTGCAGTGAAAGCGCTTCCAGAGGGGAGTCTAATGAGGGCAAATATTTGATGGTAGCAGCTTCCCTGCGGGAGATACTCTCTTTGCCAAAATCGCATTATTAGGCGAAAGTAAGTTACAATTCAGTACCCTATCCTAAAGCTTGCTGTTAGGAGGGAATCTGCAGCTTGCAGTGAAAGCGCTTCCAGAGGGGAGTCTAATGAGGGCAAACATTTGATGGTAGCAGCTTCCCTGCGGGAGATACTCTCTTTGCCAAAATCGCATTATTAGGCGAAAGTAAGATACAATTCAGTACCCTATCCTAAAGCTTGCTGTTAGGAGGGAATCTGCAGCTTGCAGTGAAAGCGCTTCCAGAGGGGAGTCTAATGAGGGCAAACATTTGATGGTAGCAGCTTCCCTGCGGGAGATACTCTCTTTGCCAAAATCGCCTTATTAGCCGCAGTTAAGTTACATTTCAGTACAGTGTCCTACAGCTTGCTGTTAGGAGGGAATCTGCAGCTTGCAGTGAAAGCGCTTCCAGAGGGGAGTCTAATGAGGGCAAATATTTGATGGTAGCAGCTTCCCTGCGGGAGATATTCTCTTTGCCATAATCACGTTATTAGCCGCAGTTAAGTTACAATTCAGTACCCTATACTAAAGCTTGCTGTTAGGAGGGAATCTGCAGCTTGCAGTGAAAGCGCTTCCAGAGGGGAGTCTAATGACGGCAAACCTTTGATGGTAGCAGCTTCCCTGCGGGAGATACTCTCTTTGATAAAATAGCATTATTAGGCGAAAATAAGATACAATGCAGTACCCTATCCTAAAGCTTGCTGTTAGGAGGGAATCTGCAGCTTGCAGTGAAAGCGCTTCCAGAGGGCTGTCTAATGAGGGCAAACATTTGATGGTAGCAGCTTCCCTGCGGGAGATAGTCTCTTTGCCAAAATCGCATTATTAGGCGAAAGTAAGTTACAATTCAGTACCCTATCCTAAAGCTTGTTGTTAGGTGGGAATCTGCCGCTTGCAGTGAAAGCGCTTCCAGAGGGGAGTGTAATGAGGGCAAACATTTTATGGTAGCAGCTTCCCTGCGGGAGATATTCTATTTGCCAATATCGCCTTATTAGACTCAGTTAAGTTACAATTCAGTACCCTGTCCTAAAGCTTGCTGTTAGGTGGGAATCTGCCGCTTGCAGTGAAAGCGCTTCCAGAGGGGAGTCTAATGAGGGAAACATTTGATGGTAGCATCTTCCCTGCGGGAGATATTCTCTTTGCCAAAATCGCCTTATTAGGCGAAAGTAAGTTACAATTCAGTACCCTATCCTAAAGCTTGCTGTTAGGAGGGAATCTGCAGCTTGCAGTGAAAGCGCTTCCAGAGGGGAGTCTAATGAGGGCAAACATTTGATGGTAGCAGCTTCCCTGCGGGAGATACTCTCTTTGCCACAATCGCCTTATTAGCCGCAGTTAAGTTACAATTCAGTACCCTATCCTAAAGCTTGCTGTTAGGAGGGAATCTGCAGCTTGCAGTGAAAGCGCTTCCAGAGGGGAGTCTAATGAGGGCAAACATTTGATGGTAGCAGCTTCCCTGCGGGAGATACTCTCTTTGCCAAAATCGCATTATTAGGCGAAAGTAAGTTACAATTCAGTACCCTATCCTAAAGCTTGCTGTTAGGAGGGAATCTGCAGCTTGCAGTGAAAGCGCTTCCAGAGGGGAGTCTAACGAGGGCAAACATTTGATGGTAGCAGCTTCCCTGCGGGAGATACTCTCTTTGCCAAAATAGCATTATTAGGCGAAAGTAAGTTACAATTCAGTACTCTAACCTAAAGCTTGCTGTTAGGAGGGAATCTGCAGCTTGCAGTGAAAGCGCTTCCAGAGGGGAGTCTAATGAGGGCAAACAGTTGATGGTAGCAGCTTCCCTGCGGGAGATACTCTCTTTGCCAAAATCGCCTTATTAGCCGCAGTTAAGTTACAATTCAGTACCCTATACTAAAGCTTGCTGTTAGGAGGGAATCTGCAGCTTGCAGTGAAAGCGCTTCCAGAGGGGAGTCTAATGAGGGCAAACATTTGATGGTAGCAGATTCCCTGCGGGAGATACTCTCTTTGCCAAAATCGCATTACTAGGCGAAAGTAAGTTACAATTCAGTACCCTATCCTAAAGCTTGCTGTTAGGAGGGAATCTGCAGCTTGCAGTGAAAGCGCTTCCAGAGGGGAGTCTAATGAGGGCAAATATTTGATGGTAGCAGCTTCCCTGCGGGATATATTCTCTTTGCAAAAATCGCCTTATTAGCCGCAGTTAAGTTACAATTCAGTATACTGTCCTACAGCTTGCTGTTAGGAGGGAATCTGCAGCTTGCAGTGAAAGCGCTTCCAGAGGGGAGTCTAATGAGGGCAAACATTTGATGGTAGCAGCTTCCCTGCGGGAGATACTCTCTTTGCCAAAATCGCAGTTTAGGCGAAAATAAGTTACAATTCAGTACCCTATCCTAAAGCTTGCTGTTAGGAGGGAATCTGCAGCTTGCAGTGAAAGCGCTTCCAGAGGGGAGTCTAATGAGGGCAAACATTTGATGGTAGCAGCTTCCCTGCGGGAGATACTCTCTTTGCCAAAATCGCTTTATTAGGCGAAAGTAAGTTACAATTCAGTATCCTATCCTAAAGCTTGCTGTTAGGAGGGAATCTGCAGCTTGCAGTGAAAGCGCTTCCAGAGGGGAGTCTAATGAGGGCAAACATTTGATGGTAGCAGCTTCCCTGCGGGAGATATTCTCTTTGCCATAATCGCATTATTAGGCGAAAGTAAGTTACAATTCAGTACCCTATCCTAAAGCTTGCTGTTAGGAGGGAATCTGCAGCTTGCAGTGAAAGCACTTCCAGAGGGGAGTCTAATGAGGGCAAACATTTGATGGTAGCAGCTTCCCTGCGGGAGATACTCTCTTTTCCAAAATCGCATTATTAGGCGAAAGTAAGTTACAATTCAGTACCCTATCCTAAAGCTTGCTGTTAGGAGGGAATCTGCAGCTTGCAGTGAAAGCGCTTCCAGAGGGGAGTCTAATGAGGGCAAACATTTGATGGTAGCAGCTTCCCTGCGGGAGATATTCTCTTTGCCATAATCGCTTTATTAGGCGAAAGTAAGTTACAATTCAGTACCCTATCCTAAAGCTTGCTGTTAGGAGGGAATCTGCCGCTTGCAGTGAAAGCGCTTCCAGAGGGGAGTCTAATGAGGGCAAATATTTGATGGTAGCAGCTTCCCTGCGGGATATATTCTCTTTGCCAAAATCGCCTTATTAGCCGCAGTTAAGTTACAATTCAGTACCCTATCCTAAAGCTTGCTGTTAGGAGGGAATCTGCAGCTTGCAGTGGAAGCGCTTCCAGAGGGTAGTCTAATGAGGGGTAATATTTGATGGTAGCAGCTTCCCTGCGGGAGATACTCTCTTTGCCAAAATCGCATCATTAGGCGAAAGTAAGTTACAATTCAGTACCCTTTCCTAAAGCTTGCTGTTAGGAGGGAATCTGCAGCTTGCAGTGAAAGCGCTTCCAGAGGGGAGTCTAATGAGGGCAAAGATTTGATGGTAGCAGCTTCCCTGCGGGAGATACTCTCTTTGCCAAAATCTCATTATTATGCAAAAGTAAGATACAATTCAGTACCCTATCCTAAAGCTTGCTGTTAGGAGGGAATCTGCAGCTTGCAGTGAAAGCGCTTCCAGAGGGGAGTCTAATGAGGGCAAATATTTGATGGTAGCAGCTTCCCTGCGGGAGATACTCTCTTTGCCAAAATAGCCTTATTAGCCGCAGTTAAGTTACAATTCAGTACTCTATCCTAAAGCTTGCTGTTAGGAGGGAATCTGCAGCTTGCAGTGAAAGCGCTTCCAGAGGGGAGTCTAAGGAGGGCAAACATTTGATGGTAGCAGCTTCCCTGCGGGAGATACTCTCTTTGCCAAAATCGCATTATTAGCCCAAAGTAAGTTACAATTCAGTACCCTATCCTAAAGCTTGCTGTTAGGAGGGAATCTGCAGCTTGCAGTGAAAGCGCTTCCAGAGGGGAGTCTAATGAGGGCAAACATTTGATGGTAGCAGCTTCCCTGCGGGAGATACTCTCTTTGCCAAAATCGCATTATTAGGCGAAAGTAAGTTACAATTCAGTACTCTAACCTAAAGCTTGCTGTTAGGAGGGAATCTGCAGCTTGCAGTGAAAGCGCTTCCAGAGGGGAGTCTAACGAGGGAACAAATTTGATGGTAGCAGCTTCCCTGCGGGAGATACTCTCTTTGCCAAAATCACCTTTTTAGCCGCAGTTAAGTTACAATTCAGTACCCTATCCTAAAGCTTGCAGTTAGGAAGGAATCTGCAGCTTGCAGTGAAAGCGCTTCCAGAGGGGAGTCTAATGAGGGCAAACCTTTGATGGTAGCAGCTTCCCTGCGGGAGATACTCTCTTTGCTTAAATAGCATTATTAGGCGAAAATAAGATACAATTCAGTACCCTATCCTAAAGCTTGCTGTTAGGAGGGAATCTGCAGCTTGCAGTGAAAGCGCTTCCAGAGGGGAGTCTAATGAGGGCAAATATTTGATGGTAGCAGCTTCCCTGCGGGAGATATTCTCTTTGCCAAAATCGCCTTATTATCCGCAGTTAAGTTACAATTCAGTACCCTATCCTAAAGCTTGCTGTTAGGAGGGAATCTGCAGCTTGCAGTGAAAGCGCTTCCAGAGGGGAGTCTAATGAGGGCAAACATTTGATGGTAGCAGCTTCCCTGCGGGAGATATTCTCTTTTCCAAAATCGCATTATTAGGCGAAAGTAAGTTAAAATTCAGTACCCTATCCTAAAGCTTGCTGTTAGGAAGGAATCTGCAGCTTGCAGTGAAAGCGCTTCCAGAGGGGAGTCTAATGAGGGCAAGCATTTGATGGTAGCAGCTTCCCTGCGGGAGATATTCTCTTTGCCAAAATCGCCTTATTATCCGCAGTTAAGTTACAATTCAGTACCCTATCCTAAAGCTTGCTGTTAGGAGGGAATCTGCAGCTTGCAGTGAAAGCGCTTCCAGAGGGGAGTCTAATGAGGGCAAACATTTGATGGTAGCAGCTTCCCTGCGGGAGATACTCTCTTTGCCAAAATCGCATTATTAGCCGAAAGTAAGTTACAATTCAGTACCCTATCCTAAAGCTTGCTGTTAGGAGGGAATCTGCAGCTTGCAGTGAAAGCGCTTCCAGAGGGGAGTCTAATGAGGGCAAACATTTGATGGTAGCAGCTTCCCTGCGGGAGATAGTCTCTTTTCCAAAATCGCATTATTAGGCGAAAGTAAGTTACAATTCAGTACTCTATCCTAAAGCTTGCTGTTAGGAGGGAATCTGCAGCTTGCAGTGAAAGCGCTTCCAGAGGGGAGTCTAATGAGGGCAAATATTTGATGGTAGCAGCTTCCCTGCGGGATATATTCTCTTTGCCAAAATCGCCTTATTAGCCGCAGTTAAGTTACAATTCAGTACACTATCCTAAAGCTTGCTGTTAGGAGGGAATCTGCAGCTTGCAGTGAAAGCGCTTCCAGAGGGTAGTCTAACGAGGGCAAATATTTGATGGTAGCAGCTTCCCTGCGGGAGATACTCTCTTTGCCAAAATCACATTATTAGGCGAAAGTAAGTTACAATTAAGTACTCTAACCTAAAGTTGCTGTTAGGAGGGAATCTGCAGCTTGCAGTGAAAGCGCTTCCAGAGGGGAGTCTAACGAGGGCAAACATTTGATGGTAGCAGCTTCCCTGCGGGAGATACTCTCTTTGCCAAAATCGCCTTATTAGCCGCAGTTAAGATACAATTCAGTACACTATCCTAAAGCTTGCTGTTAGGAAGGAATCTGCAGCTTGCAGTGAAAGCGCTTCCAGAGGGGAGTCTAATGAGGGCAAACATTTGATGGTAGCAGCTTCCCTGCGGGAGATACTCTCTTTGCCAAAATCGCATTATTAGGTGAAAGTAAGTTACCATTCAGTACACTATCCTAAAGCTTGCTGTTAGGAGGGAATCTGCAGCTTGCAGTGAAAGCGCTTCCAGAGGGGAGTCTAATGAGGGGAAACGTTTGATGGTAACAGCTTCCCTGCGGGAGATATTCTCTTTGCCAAAATCGCATTATTAGGCGAAAGTAAGTTACAATTCAGTACCCTATTCTAAAGCTTGCTGTTAGGAGGGAATCTGCAGCTTGCAGTGAAAGCGCTTCCAGAGGGGAGTCTAATGAGGGCAAACATTTGATGGTAGCAGCTTCCCTGCGGGAGATACTCTCTTTGCCAAAATCGCATTATTAGCCGCAGTTAAGTTACAATTCAGTACCCTATCCTAAAGCTTGCTGTTAGGAGGGAATCTGCAGCTTGCAGTGAAAGCGCTTCCAGAGGGGAGTCTAATGAGGGCAAACATTTGATGGTAGCAGCTTCCCTGCGGGAGATATTCTCTTTGCCATAATCGCTTTATTAGGCGAAAGTAAGTTACAATTCAGTACCCTATCCTAAAGCTTGCTGTTAGGAGGGAATCTGCAGCTTGCAGTGAAAGCGCTTCCAGAGGGGAGTCTAATGAGGGCAAACATTTGATGGTAGCAGCTTCCCTGCGGGAGATACTCTCTTTGCCAAAATCGCATCATTAGGCGAAAGTAAGTTACAATTCAGTACCCTTTCCTAAAGCTTGCTGTTAGGAGGGAATCTGCAGCTTGCAGTGAAAGCGCTTCCAGAGGGGAGTCTAATGAGGGCAAAGATTTGATGGTAGCAGCTTCCCTGCGGGAGATACTCTCTTTGCCAAAATCTCATTATTATGCAAAAGTAAGATACAATTCAGTACCCTATCCTAAAGCTTGCTGTTAGGAGGGAATCTGCAGCTTGCAGTGAAAGCGCTTCCAGAGGGGAGTCTAATGAGGGCAAATATTTGATGGTAGCAGCTTCCCTGCGGGAGATACTCTCTTTGCCAAAATAGCCTTATTAGCCGCAGTTAAGTTACAATTCAGTACTCTATCCTAAAGCTTGCTGTTAGGAGGGAATCTGCAGCTTGCAGTGAAATCGCTTCCAGAGGGGAGTCTAAGGAGGGCAAACATTTGATGGTAGCAGCTTCCCTGCGGGAGATACTCTCTTTGCCAAAATCGCATTATTAGGCGAAAGTAAGTTACAATTCAGTACCCTATCCTAAAGCTTGCTGTTAGGAGGGAATCTGCAGCTTGCAGTGAAAGCGCTTCCAGCAGGGAGTCTAATGAGGGCAAACATTTGATGGTAGCAGCTTCCCTGCGGGAGATACTCTCTTTGCCAAAATCGCCTTATTAGCCGCAGTTAAGTTACAATTCAGTACCCTATCCTAAAGCTTGCTGTTAGGAGGGAATCTGCAGCTTGCAGTGAAAGCGCTTCCAGAGGGGAGTCTAATGAGGGCAAACATTTGATGGTAGCAGCTTCCCTGCGGGAGATACTCTCTTTGCCAAAATCGCATTATTAGGCGAAAGTAAGTTACAATTCAGTACTCTAACCTAAAGCTTGCTGTTAGGAGGGAATCTGCAGCTTGCAGTGAAAGCGCTTCCAGAGGGGAGTCTAACGAGGGCACAAATTTGATGGTAGCAGCTTCCCTGCGGGAGATACTCTCTTTGCCAAAATCGCCTTATTAGCCGCAGTTAAGTTACAATTCAGTACCCTATCCTAAAGCTTGCAGTTAGGAAGGAATCTGCAGCTTGCAGTGAAAGCGCTTCCAGAGGGGAGTCTAATGAGGGCAAACCTTTGATGGTAGCAGCTTCCCTGCGGGAGATACTCTCTTTGCTAAAATAGCATTATTAGGCGAAAACAAGATACAATTCAGTACCCTGTCCTACAGCTTGCTGTTAGGTGGGAATCTGCCGCTTGCAGTGAAAGCGCTTCCAGAGGGGAGTCTAATGAGGGAAACATTTGACGGTAGCAGCTTCCCTGCGGGAGATACTCTCTTTGCCAAAATCGCTTTATTAGGCGAAAGTAAGTTACAATTCAGTACCCTATCCTAAAGCTTGCTGTTAGGAGGGAATCTGCAGCTTGCAGTGAAAGCGCTTCCAGAGGGGAGTCTAATGAGGGCAAATATTTGATGGTAGCAGCTTCCCTGCGGGAGATATTCTCTTTGCCAAAATCGCCTTATGAGCCGCAGTTAAGTTACAAGTCAGTACCCTATCCTAAAGCTTGCTGTTAGGAGGGAATCTGCAGCTTGCAGTGAAAGCGCTTCCAGAGGGGAGTCTAATGAGGGCAAACATTTGATGGTAGCAGCTTCCCTGCGGGAGATATTCTCTTTGCCAAAATCGCCTTATTAGCCGCAGTTAAGTTACAATTCAGTACCCTATCCTAAAGCTTGCTGTTAGGAGGGAATCTGCAGCTTGCAGTGAAAGCGCTTCCAGAGGGGAGTCTAATGAGGGCAAACATTTGATGGTAGCAGCTTCCCTGCGGGAGATACTCTCTTTGCCAAAATCGCATTATTAGGCGAAAGTAAGTTACAATTCAGTACTCTAACCTAAAGCTTGCTGTTAGGAGGGAATCTGCAGCTTGCAGTGAAAGCGCTTCCAGAGGGGAGTCTAACGAGGGCACAAATTTGATGGTAGCAGCTTCCCTGCGGGAGATACTCTCTTTGCCAAAATCGCCTTATTAGCCGCAGTTAAGTTACAATTCAGTACCCTATCCTAAAGCTTGCTGTTAGGAAGGAATCTGCAGCTTGCAGTGAAAGCGCTTCCAGAGGGGAGTCTAATGAGGGCAAACCTTTGATGGTAGCAGCTTCCCTGCGGGAGATACTCTCTTTGCTAAAATAGCATTATTAGGCGAAAACAAGATACAATTCAGTACCCTGTCCTACAGCTTGCTGTTAGGTGGGAATCTGCCGCTTGCAGTGAAAGCGCTTCCAGAGGGGAGTCTAATGAGGGAAACATTTGACGGTAGCAGCTTCCCTGCGGGAGATACTCTCTTTGCCAAAATCGCTTTATTAGGCGAAAGTAAGTTACAATTCAGTACCCTATCCTAAAGCTTGCTGTTAGGAGGGAATCTGCAGCTTGCAGTGAAAGCGCTTCCAGAGGGGAGTCTAATGAGGGCAAATATTTGATGGTAGCAGCTTCCCTGCGGGAGATATTCTCTTTGCCAAAATCGCCTTATGAGCCGCAGTTAAGTTACAAGTCAGTACCCTATCCTAAAGCTTGCTGTTAGGAGGGAATCTGCAGCTTGCAGTGAAAGCGCTTCCAGAGGGGAGTCTAATGAGGGCAAACATTTGATGGTAGCATCTTCCCTGCGGGAGATACTCTCTTTTCCAAAATCTCTTTATTAGGCGAAAGAAAGTTACAATTCAGTACCCTATCCTAAAGTTTGCTGTTAGGAGGGAATCTGCAGCTTGCAGTGAAAGCGCTTCCAGAGGGGAGTCTAATGAGGGCAAATATTTGATGGTAGCAGCTTCCCTGCGGGAGATATTCTCTTTGCCAAAATCGCCTTATTATCCGCAGTTAAGTTACAATTCAGTACCCTATCCTAAAGCTTGCTGTTAGGAGGGAATCTGCAGCTTGCAGTGAAAGCGCTTCCAGAGGGGAGTCTAATGAGGGCAAACATTTGATGGTAGCAGCTTCCCTGCGGGAGATACTCTCTTTTCCATAATCGCATTATTAGGCGAAAGTAAGTTAAAATTCAGTACCCTATCCTAAAGCTTGCTGTTAGGAAGGAATCTGCAGCTTGCAGTGAAAGCGCTTCCAGAGGGGAGTCTAATGAGGGCAAGCATTTGATGGTAGCAGCTTCCCTGCGGGAGATATTCTCTTTGCCAAAATCGCCTTATTATCCGCAGTTAAGTTACAATTCAGTACCCTATCCTAAAGCTTGCTGTTAGGAGGGAATCTGCAGCTTGCAGTGAAAGCGCTTCCAGAGGGGAGTCTAATGAGGGCAAACATTTGATGGTAGCAGCTTCCCTGCGGGAGATACTCTCTTTGCCAAAATCGCATTATTAGCCGAAAGTAAGTTACAATTCAGTACCCTATCCTAAAGCTTGCTGTTAGGAGGGAATCTGCAGCTTGCAGTGAAAGCGCTTCCAGAGGGGAGTCTAATGAGGGCAAACATTTGATGGTAGCAGCTTCCCTGCGGGAGATACTCTCTTTGCCAAAATCGCATTATTAGGCGAAAGTAAGTTACAATTCAGTACCCTATCCTAAAGCTTGCTGTTAGGTGGGAATCTGCCGCTTGCAGTGAAAGCGCTTCCAGAGGGGAGTCTAATGAGGGCAAACATTTGATGGTAGCAGCTTCCCTGCGGGAGATAGTCTCTTTTCCAAAATCGCATTATTAGGCGAAAGTAAGTTACAATTCAGTACCCTATCCTAAAGCTTGCTGTTAGGAGGGAATCTGCAGCTTGCAGTGAAAGCGCTTCCAGAGGGGAGTCTAATGAGGGCAAATATTTGATGGTAGCAGCTTCCCTGCGGGATATATTCTCTTTGCCAAAATCGCCTTATTAGCCGCAGTTAAGTTACAATTCAGTACACTATCCTAAAGCTTGCTGTTAGGAGGGAATCTGCAGCTTGCAGTGAAAGCGCTTCCAGAGGGTAGTCTAACGAGGGCAAATATTTGATGGTAGCAGCTTCCCTGCGGGAGATACTCTCTTTGCCAAAATCGCATTATTAGGCGAAAGTAAGTTACAATTAAGTACTCTAACCTAAAGTTGCTGTTAGGAGGGAATCTGCAGCTTGCAGTGAAAGCGCTTCCAGAGGGGAGTCTAACGACGGCAAAAATTTGATGGTAGCAGCTTCCCTGCGGGAGATACTCTCTTTGCCAAAATCGCTTTATTAGCCGCAGTTAAGATACAATTCTGTACACTATCCTAAAGCTTGCTTTTAGGAAGGAATCTGCAGCTCGCAGTGAAAGCGCTTCCAGAGGGGAGTCTAATGAGGGCAAACATTTGATGGTAGCAGCTTCCCTGCGGGAGATACTCTCTTTGCCAAAATCGCATTATTAGGCGAAAGTAAGTTACCATTCAGTACCCTATCCTAAAGCTTGCTGTTAGGAGGGAATCTGCAGCTTGCAGTGAAAGCGCTTCCAGAGGGGAGTCTAATGAGGGCAAACGTTTGATGGTAACAGCTTCCCTGTGGGAGATATTCTCTTTGCCACAATCGCATTATTAGGCGAAAGTAAGTTACAATTCAGTACCCTATTCTAAAGCTTGCTGTTAGGAGGGAATCTGCAGCTTGCAGTGAAAGCGCTTCCAGAGGGGAGTCTAATGAGGGCAAATATTTGATGGTAGCAGCTTCCCTGCGGGAGATATTCTCTTTGCCATAATCACGTTATTAGCCGCAGTTAAGTTACAATTCAGTACCCTATCCTAAAGCTTGCTGTTAGGAGGGAATCTGCAGCTTGCAGTGAAAGCGCTTCCAGAGGGGAGTCTAATGAGGGCAAACCTTTGATGGTAGCAGCTTCCCTGCGGGAGATACTCTCTTTGATAAAATAGCATTATTAGGCGAAAATAAGATACAATGCAGTACCCTATCCTAAAGCTTGCTGTTAGGAGGGAATCTGCAGCTTGCAATGAAAGCGCTTCCAGAGGGCTGTCTAATGAGGGCAAACATTTGATGGTAGCATCTTCCCTGCGGGAGATACTCTCTTTGCCAAAATCGCATTATTAGGCGAAAGTAAGTTACAATTCAGTACCCTATCCTAAAGCTTGCTGTTAGGAGGGAATCTGCAGCTTGCAGTGAAAGCGCTTCCAGAGGGGAGTCTAAGGAGGGCAAACATTTGATGGTAGCATCTTCCCTGCGGGAGATAGACTCTTTGCCAAAATCGCATTATTACGCGAAAGTAAGTTACAATTCAGTACCCTATCCTAAAGCTTGCTGTTAGGTGGGAATCTGCCGCTTGCAGTGAAAGCGCTTCCAGAGGGGAGTGTAATGAGGGCAAACATTTTATGGTAGCAGCTTCCCTGCGGGAGATATTCTCTTTGCCAAAATCGCCTTATTAGACGCAGTTAAGTTACAATTCAGTACCCTGTCCTACAGCTTGCTGTTAGGTGGGAATCTGCCGCTTGCAGTGAAAGCGCTTCCAGAGGAGAGTCTAATGAGGGAAACATTTGATGGTAGCAGCTTCCCTGCGGGAGATACTCTCTTTGCCAAAATCGCCTTATTAGGCGAAAGTAAGTTACAATTCAGGACCCTATCCTAAAGCTTGCTGTTAGGAGGGAATCTGCAGCTTGCAGTGAAAGCGCTTCCAGAGGGGAGTCTAATGAGGGCAAACATTTGATGGTAGCAGCTTCCCTGCGGGAGATATTCTCTTTGCCATAATCGCATTATTAGCCGCAGTTAAGTTACAATTCAGTACCCTATCCTAAAGCTTGCTGTTAGGAGGGAATCTGCAGCTTGCAGTGAAAGCACTTCCAGAGGGTAGTCTAATGAGGGGTAGTATTTGATGGTAGCAGCTTCCCTGCGGGAGATACTCTCTTTGCCAAAATCGCATGATTAGGCGAAAGTAAGTTACAATTCAGTACCCTTTCCTAAAGCTTGCTGTTAGGAGGGAATCTGCAGCTTGCAGTGAAAGCGCTTCCAGAGGGGAGTCTAATGAGGGCAAACATTTGATGGTAGCAGCTTCCCTGCGGGAGATACTCTCTTTGCCAAAATCGCATTATTAGGCGAAAGTAAGATACAATTCAGTACCCTATCCTAAAGCTTGCTGTTAGGAGGGAATCTGCAGCTTGCAGTGAAAGCGCTTCCAGAGGGGAGTCTAATGAGGGCAAATATTTGATGGTAGCAGCTTCCCTGCGGGAGATACTCTCTTTGCCAAAATAGCCTTATTAGCCGCAGTTAAGTTACAATTCTGTACTCTATCCTAAAGCTAGCTGTTAGGAGGGAATCTGCAGCTTGCAGTGAAAGCGCTTCCAGAGGGGAGTCTAAGGAGGGCAAACATTTGATGGTAGCAGCTTCCCTGCGGGAGATACTCTCTTTGCTATAATCGCATTATTAGGCGAAATTAAGTTACAATTCAGTACCCTATCCTAAAGCTTGCTGTTAGGAGGGAATCTGCAGCTTGCAGTGAAAGCGCTTCCAGAGGGGAGTCTAATGAGGGCAAACATTTGATGGTAGCAGCTTCCCTGCGGGAGATATTCTCTTTGCCATAATCACCTTATTAGCCGCAGTTAAGTTACAATTCAGTACCCTATCCTAAAGCTTGCTGTTAGGAGGGAATCTGCAGCTTGCAGTGAAAGCGCTTCCAGAGGGGAGTCTAATGAGGGCAAACATTTGATGGTAGCAGCTTCCCTGCGGGAGATACTCTCTTTGCCAAAATCGCATTATTAGGCGAAAGTAAGTTACAATTCAGTACTCTAACCTAAAGCTTGCTGTTAGGAGGGAATCTGCAGCTTGCAGTGAAAGCGCTTCCAGAGGGGAGTCCAACGAGGGCACAAATTTGATGGTAGCAGCTTCCCTGCGGGAGATACTCTCTTTGCCAAAATCGCCTTATTAGCCGCAGTTAAGTTACAATTCAGTACCCTATCCTAAAGCTTGCTGTTAGGAAGGAATCTGCAGCTTGCAGTGAAAGCGCTTCCAGAGGGGAGTCTAATGAGGGCAAACCTTTGATGGTAGCAGCTTCCCTGCGGGAGATACTCTCTTTGCCAAAATCGCATTATTAGCCAAAAATAAGATACAATTCAGTACCATGTCCTACAGCTTGCTGTTAGGTGGGAATCTGCAGCTTGCAGTGAAAGCGCTTCCAGAGGGGAGTCTAATGAGGGAAACATTTGATGGTAGCAGCTTCCCTGCGGGAGATACTCTCTTTGCCAAAATCGCTTTAATAGGCGAAAGTAAGTTACAATTCAGTACCCTATCCTAAAGCTTGCTGTTAGGAGGGAATCTGCAGCTTGCAGTGAAAGCGCTTCCAGAGGGGAGTCTAATGAGGGCAAATATTTGATGGTAGCAGCTTCCCTGCGGGAGATATTCTCTTTGCCAAAATCTCCTTATGAGCCGCAGTTAAGTTACAATTCAGTACCCTATCCTAAAGCTTGCTGTTAGGAGGGAATCTGCAGCTTGCAGTGAAAGCGCTTCCAGAGGGGAGTCTAATGAGGGCAAACATTTGATGGTAGCATCTTCCCTGCGGGAGATACTCTCTTTTCCAAAATCGCTTTATTAGGCGGAAGTAAGTTACAATTCAGTACCCTATCCTAAAGCTTGCTGTTAGGAGGGAATCTGCAGCTTGCAGTGAAAGCGCTTCCAGAGGGGAGTCTAACGAGGGCAAACATTTGATGGTAGCAGCTTCCCTGCAGGATATACTCTCTTTTCCGAAATCTCCTTATTAGCCGCAGTTAAGTTACAATTCAGTACCCTATCCTAAAGCTTGCTGTTAGGAGGGAATCTGCCGCTTGCAGTGAAAGCGCTTCCAGAGGGGAGTCTAATGAGGGCAAACATTTGATGGTAACAGCTTCCCTGCGGGAGATACTCTCTTTGCCAAAATCGCCTTATTAGCCGCAGTTAAGTTACAATTCAGTACCCTATCCTAAAGCTTGCTGTTAGGAGGGAATCTGCAGCTTGCAGTGAAAGCGCTTCCAGAGGGGAGTCTAATGAGGGCAAATATTTGATGGTAGCAGCTTCCCTGCGGGAGATACTCTCTTTGCCAAAATCGCATTATTAGGCGAAAGTAAGTTACAATTCAGTACCCTATCCTAAAGCTTGCTGTTAGGAGGGAATCTGCAGCTTGCAGTGAAAGCGCTTCCAGAGGGGAGTCTAATGAGGGCAAATATTTGATGGTAGCAGCTTCCCTGCGGGAGATATTCTCTTTGCCAAAATCGCATTATTAGGCGAAAGTAAGTTACAATTCAGTACCCTATCCTAAAGCTTGCTGTTAGGAGGGAATCTGCAGCTTGCAGTGAAAGCGCTTCCAGAGGGGAGTCTAATGAGGGCAAACCTTTGATGGTAGCAGCTTCCCTGCGGGAGATACTCTCTTTGATAAAATTGCATTATTAGGCGAAAATAAGATACAATGCAGTACCCTATCCTAAAGCTTGCTGTTAGGAGGGAATCTGCAGCTTGCAGTGAAAGCGCTTCCAGAGGGCTGTCTAATGAGGGCAAACATTTGATGGTAGCATCTTCCCTGCGGGAGATATTCTCTTTGCCAAAATCGCCTTATTAGACGCAGTTAAGTTACAATTCAGTACCCTGTCCTACAGCTTGCTGTTAGGTGGGAATCTGCCGCTTGCAGTGAAAGCGCTTCCAGAGGGGAGTCTAATGAGGGAAACATTTGATGGTAGCAGCTTCCCTGCGGGAGATATTCTCTTTGCCAAAATCGCATTATTAGCCGAAAGTAAGATACAATTCAGTACCCTATCCTAAAGCTTGCTGTTAGGAGGGAATCTGCAGCTTGCAGTGAAAGCGCTTCCAGAGGGGAGTCTAATGAGGACAAACATTTGATGGTAGCAGCTTCCCTGCGGGAGATACTCTCTTTGCCAAAATCGCCTTATTAGCCGCAGTTAAGATACAATTCAGTACCCTATCCTAAAGCTTGCTGTTAGGAGGGAATCTGCAGCTTGCAGTGAAAGCGCTTCCAGAGGGGAGTCTAATGAGGGCAAACATTTGATGGTAGCAGCTTCCCTGCGGGAGATACTCTCTTTGCCATAATCGCATTATTAGGCGAAAGTAAGTTACAATTCAGTACCCTATCCTAAAGCTTGCTGTTAGGAGGGAATCTGCAGCTTGCAGTGAAAGCGCTTCCAGAGGGGAGTCTAATGAGGGCAAACATTTGATGGTAGCAGCTTCCCTGCGGGAGATATTCTCTTTGCCATAATCGCATTATTAGGCGAAAGTAAGTTACAATTCAGTACCCTATCCTAAAGCTTGCTGTTAGGAGGGAATCTGCAGCTTGCAGTGAAAGCGCTTCCAGAGGGGAGTCTAATGAGGGCAAACATTTGATGGTAGCAGCTTCCCTGCGGGAGATAGTCTCTTTTCCAAAATCGCATTATTAGGCGAAAGTAAGTTACAATTCAGTACCCTATCCTAAAGCTTGCTGTTAGGAGGGAATCTGCAGCTTGCAGTGAAAGCGCTTCCAGAGGGGAGTCTAATGAGGGCAAATATTTGATGGTAGCAGCTTCCCTGCGGGATATATTCTCTTTGACATAATCGCCTTATTAGACGCAGTTAAGTTACAATTCAGTACCCTATCCTAAAGCTTGCTGTTAGGAGGGAATCTGCAGCTTGCAGTGAAAGCGCTTCCAGAGGGTAGTCTAATGAGGGGTAATATTTGATGGTAGCAGCTTCCCTGCGGGAGATACTCTCTTTGCCAAAATCGCATCATTAGGCGAAAGTAAGTTACAATTCAGTACCCTATCCTAAAGCTTGCTGTTAGGAGGGAATCTGCAGCTTGCAGTGAAAGCGCTTCCAGAGGGGAGTCTAATGAGGGCAAACATTTGATGGTAGCAGCTTCCCTGCGGGAGATACTCTCTTTGCCAAAATCGCCTTATTAGGCGAAAATAAGATAGAATTCAGTACCCTATCCTAAAGCTTGCTGTTAGGAGGGAATCTGCAGCTTGCAGTGAAAGCGCTTCCAGAGGGGAGTCTAATGAGGGCAAATATTTGATGGTAGCAGCTTCCCTGCGGGAGATACTCTCTTTGCCAAAATCGCCTTATTAGCCGCAGTTAAGTTACAATTCAGTACCCTATCCTAAAGCTTGCTGTTAGGAGGGAATCTGCAGCTTGCAGTGAAAGCGCTTCCAGAGGGGAGTCTAATGAGGGCAAACATTTGATGGTAGCAGCTTCCCTGCGGGAGATACTCTCTTTGCCATAATCGCATTATTAGGCGAAAGTAAGTTACAATTCAGTACCCTATCCTAAAGCTTGCTGTTAGGAGGGAATCTGCAGCTTGCAGTGAAAGCGCTTCCAGAGGGGAGTCTAATGAGGGCAAACATTTGATGGTAGCAGCTTCCCTGCGGGAGATATTCTCTTTGCCATAATCACCTTATTAGCCGCAGTTAAGTTACAATTCAGTACCCTATCCTAAAGCTTGCTGTTAGGAGGGAATCTGCAGCTTGCAGTGAAAGCGCTTCCAGAGGGGAGTGTAATGAGGGCAAACATTTGATGGTAGCAGCTTCCCTGCGGGAGATACTCTCTTTGCCAAAATCGCATTATTAGGCGAAAGTAAGTTACAATTCAGTACTCTAACCTAAAGCTTGCTGTTAGGAGGGAATCTGCAGCTTGCAGTGAAAGCGCTTCCAGAGGGGAGTCTAACGAGGGCACAAATTTGATGGTAGCAGCTTCCCTGCGGGAGATACTCTCTTTGCCAAAATCGCCTTATTAGCCGCAGTTAAGTTACAATTCAGTACCCTATCCTAAAGCTTGCTGTTAGGAAGGAATCTGCAGCTTGCAGTGAAAGCGCTTCCAGAGGGGAGTCTAATGAGGGCAAACCTTTGATGGTAGCAGCTTCCCTGCGGGAGATACTCTCTTTGCTAAAATAGCATTATTAGGCGAAAATAAGATACAATTCAGTACACTGTCCTACAGCTTGCTGTTAGGTGGGAATCTGCCGCTTGCAGTGAAAGCGCTTCCAGAGGGGAGTCTAATGAGGGAAACATTTGATGGTAGCAGCTTCCCTGCGGGAGATACTCTCTTTGCCAAAATCGCTTTATTAGGCGAAAGTAAGTTACAATTCAGTACCCTATCCTAAAGCTTGCTGTTAGGAGGGAATCTGCAGCTTGCAGTGAAAGCGCTTCCAGAGGGGAGTCTAATGAGGGCAAATATTTGATGGTAGCAGCTTCCCTGCGGGAGATATTCTCTTTGCCAAAATCGCCTTATGAGCCGCAGTTAAGTTACAATTCAGTACCCTATCCTAAAGCTTGCTGTTAGGAGGGAATCTGCAGCTTGCAGTGAAAGCGCCTCCAGAGGGGAGTCTAATGAGGGCAAACATTTGATGGTAGCAGCTTCCCTGCGGGAGATACTCTCTTTTCCAAAATCGCATTATTAGGCGAAAGTAAGTTAAAATTCAGAACCCTTTCCTAAAGCTTGCTGTTAGGAAGGAATCTGCAGCTTGCAGTGAAAGCGCTTCCAGAGGGGAGTCTAATGAGGGCAAGCATTTGATGGTAGCAGCTTCCCTGCGGGAGATATTCTCTTTGCCAAAATCGCCTTATTAGCCGCAGTTAAGTTACAATTCAGTACCCTATCCTAAAGCTTGCTGTTAGGAGGGAATCTGCAGCTTGCAGTGAAAGCGCTTCCAGAGGGGAGTCTAATGAGGGCAAATATTTGATGGTAGCAGCTTCCCTGCGGGAGATACTCTCTTTTCCGAAATCGCATTATTAGGCGAAAGTAAGTTACAATTCAGTACCCTATCCTAAAGCTTGCTGTTAGGAGGGAATCTGCAGCTTGCAGTGAAAGCGCTTCCAGAGGGGAGTCTAATGAGGGCAAACATTTGATGGTAGCAGCTTCCCTGCGGGAGATAGTCTCTTTGCCAAAATCGCATTATTAGGCGAAAGTAAGTTACAATTCAGTACCCTATCCTAAAGCTTGCTGTTAGGAGGGAATCTGCAGCTTGCAGTGAAAGCGCTTCCAGAGGGGAGTCTAAGGAGGGCAAACATTTGATGGTAGCAGCTTCCCTGCGGGAGATACTCTCTTTGCCAAAATCGCATTATTAGGCAAAAGTAAGTTACAATTCAGTACCCTATCCTAAAGCTTGCTGTTAGGAGGGAATCTGCAGCTTGCAGTGAAAGCGCTTCCAGAGGGGAGTCTAATGAGGGCAAATATTTGATGGTAGCATCTTCTCTGCGGGAGATATTCTCTTTGCCAAAATCGCCTTATTAGCCGCAGTTAAGTTACAATTCAGTACCCTATCCTAAAGCTTGCTGTTAGGAGGGAATCTGCAGCTTGCAGTGAAAGCGCTTCCAGAGGGGAGTCTAATGAGGGCAAATATTTGATGGTAGCAGTTTCCCTGCGGGAGATATTCTCTTTGCCAAAATCTCCTTATGAGCCGCAGTTAAGTTACCATTCAGTACCCTATCCTAAAGCTTGCTGTTAGGAGGGAATCTGCAGCTTGCAGTGAAAGCGCTTCCAGAGGGGAGTCTAATGAGGGCAAACAGTTGATGGTAGCAGCTTCCCTGCGGGAGATAGTCACATTTCCAAAATAGCATTATTAGGCGAAAGTAAGTTTCAATTCAGTACCCTATCCTAAAGCTTGCTGTTAGGAGGGAATCTGCAGCTTGCAGTGAAAGCGCTTCCAGAGGGTAGTCTAATGAGGGCAAATATTTGATGGTAGCAGCTTCCCTGCGGGAGATACTCTCTTTGCCAAAATCGCATTATTAGGCGGAAGTAAGTTACAATTCAGTACCCTATCCTAAAGCTTGCTGTTAGGAAGGAATCTGCAGCTTGCGGTGAAAGCGCTTCCAGAGGGGAGTCTAATGAGGGCAAACATTTGATGGTAGCAGCTTCCCTGCGGGAGATACTGTCTTTGCCAAAATCGCCTTATTAGCCGCAGTTAAGTTACAATTCAGTACCCTATCCTAAAGCTTGCTGTTAGGAGGGAATCTGCAGCTTGCAGTGAAAGCGCTTCCAGAGGGGAGTCTAATGAGGGCAAACATTTGATGGTAGCAGCTTCCCTGCGGGAGATAGTCACTTTTCCAAAATCGCATTATTAGGCGAAAGTAAGATACAATTCAGTACCCTATCCTAAAGCTTGCTGTTAGGAGGGAATCTGCAGCTTGCAGTGAAAGCGCTTCCAGAGGGGAGTCTAATGAGGGCATATATTTGATGGTAGCAGCTTCCCTGCGGGAGATACTCTCTTTGCCAAAATCGCATTATTAGGCGAAAGTAAGTTACAATTCAGTACCCTATCCTAAAGCTTGCTGTTAGGAGGGAATCTGCAGCTTGCAGTGAAAGCGCTTCCAGAGGGGAGTCTAAGGAGGGCAAACATTTGATGGTAGCAGCTTCCCTGCGGGAGATACTCTCTTTGCCAAAATCGCTTTATTAGCCGCAGTTAAGTTACAATTCAGTACCCTATCCTAAAGCTTGCTGTTAGGAAGGAATCTGCAGCTTGCAGTGAAAGCGCTTCCAGAGGGGAGTCTAATGAGGGCAAACCTTTGATGGTAGCAGCTTCCCTGCGGGAGATACTCTCTTTGCCACAATCGCATTATTAGGCGAAGCTAAGATACAATGCAGTACCCTATCCTAAAGCTTGCTGTTAGGAGGGAATCTGCAGCTTGCAGTGAAAGCGCTTCCAGAGGGGAGTCTAATGAGGGCAAACATTTGATGGTAGCAGCTTCCCTGCGGGAGATACTCTCTTTGCCAAAATCGCATTATTAGGCGAAAGTAAGTTACCATTCAGTACCCTATTCTAAAGCTTGCTGTTAGGAGGGAATCTGCAGCTTGCAGTGAAAGCGCTTCCAGAGGGGAGTCTAAGGAGGGCAAACATTTGATGGTAGCAGCTTCCCTGCGGGAGATACTCTCTTTGCCAAAATCGCATTATTAGGCGAAAGTAAGTTACAATTCAGTACCCTATCCTAAAGCTTGCTGTTAGGAAGGAATCTGCAGCTTGCAGTGAAAGCGCTTCCAGAGGGGAGTCTAATGAGGGCAAACCTTTGATGGTAGCAGCTTCCCTGCGGGAGATACTCTCTTTGCTAAAATAGCATTATTAGGCGAAAATAAGATACAATTCAGTACACTGTCCTACAGCTTGCTGTTAGGTGGGAATCTGCCGCTTGCAGTGAAAGCGCTTCCAGAGGGGAGTCTAATGAGGGAAACATTTGATGGTAGCAGCTTCCCTGCGGGAGATACTCTCTTTGCCAAAATCGCTTTATTAGGCGAAAGTAAGTTACAATTCAGTACCCTATCCTAAAGCTTGCTGTTAGGAGGGAATCTGCAGCTTGCAGTGAAAGCGCTTCCAGAGGGGAGTCTAATGAGGGCAAATATTTGATGGTAGCAGCTTCCCTGCGGGAGATATTCTCTTTGCCAAAATCGCCTTATGAGCCGCAGTTAAGTTACAATTCAGTACCCTATCCTAAAGCTTGCTGTTAGGAGGGAATCTGCAGCTTGCAGTGAAAGCGCCTCCAGAGGGGAGTCTAATGAGGGCAAACATTTGATGGTAGCAGCTTCCCTGCGGGAGATACTCTCTTTTCCAAAATCGCATTATTAGGCGAAAGTAAGTTAAAATTCAGTACCCTATCCTAAAGCTTGCTGTTAGGAAGGAATCTGCAGCTTGCAGTGAAAGCGCTTCCAGAGGGGAGTCTAATGAGGGCAAGCATTTGATGGTAGCAGCTTCCCTGCGGGAGATATTCTCTTTGCCAAAATCGCCTTATTAGCCGCAGTTAAGTTACAATTCAGTACCCTATCCTAAAGCTTGCTGTTAGGAGGGAATCTGCAGCTTGCAGTGAAAGCGCTTCCAGAGGGGAGTCTAATGAGGGCAAATATTTGATGGTAGCAGCTTCCCTGCGGGAGATACTCTCTTTTCCGAAATCGCATTATTAGGCGAAAGTAAGTTACAATTCAGTACCCTATCCTAAAGCTTGCTGTTAGGAGGGAATCTGCAGCTTGCAGTGAAAGCGCTTCCAGAGGGGAGTCTAATGAGGGCAAACATTTGATGGTAGCAGCTTCCCTGCGGGAGATAGTCTCTTTGCCAAAATCGCATTATTAGCCGAAAGTAAGTTACAATTCAGTACCCTATCCTAAAGCTTGCTGTTAGGAGGGAATCTGCAGCTTGCAGTGAAAGCGCTTCCAGAGGGGAGTCTAAGGAGGGCAAACATTTGATGGTAGCAGCTTCCCTGCGGGAGATACTCTCTTTGCCAAAATCGCATTATTAGGCGAAAGTAAGTTACAATTCAGTACCCTATCCTAAAGCTTGCTGTTAGGAGGGAATCTGCAGCTTGCAGTGAAAGCGCTTCCAGAGGGGAGTCTAATGAGGGCAAACATTTGATGGTAGCAGCTTCCCTGCGGGAGATGGTCTCTTTTCCAAAATTGCAGTATTAGGCGAAAGTAAGTTACAATTCAGTACCCTATCCTAAAGCTTGCTGTTAGGAGGGAATCTGCAGCTTGCAGTGAAAGCGCTTCCAGAGGGGAGTCTAATGAGGGCAAATATTTGATGGTAGCAGCTTCCCTGCGGGAGATATTCTCTTTGCCAAAATCTCCTTATGAGCCGCAGTTAAGTTACCATTCAGTACCCTATCCTAAAGCTTGCTGTTAGGAGGGAATCTGCAGCTTGCAGTGAAAGCGCTTCCAGAGGGGAGTCTAATGAGGGCAAACAGTTGATGGTAGCAGCTTCCCTGCGGGAGATAGTCACATTTCCAAAATAGCATTATTAGGCGAAAGTAAGTTTCAATTCAGTACCCAATCCTAAAGCTTGCTGTTAGGAGGGAATCTGCAGCTTGCAGTGAAAGCGCTTCCAGAGGGTAGTCTAATGAGGGCAAATATTTGATGGTAGCAGCTTCCCTGCGGGAGATACTCTCTTTGCCAAAATCGCATTATTAGGCGAAAGTAAGTTACAATTCAGTACCCTATCCTAAAGCTTGCTGTTAGGAAGGAATCTGCAGCTTGCGGTGAAAGCGCTTCCAGAGGGGAGTCTAATGAGGGCATATATTTGATGGTAGCAGCTTCCCTGCGGGAGATACTCTCTTTGCCAAAATCGCATTATTAGGCGAAAGTAAGTTACAATTCAGTACCCTATCCTAAAGCTTGCTGTTAGGAGGGAATCTGCAGCTTGCAGTGAAAGCGCTTCCAGAGGGGAGTCTAAGGAGGGCAAACATTTGATGGTAGCAGCTTCCCTGCGGGAGATACTCTCTTTGCCAAAATCGCTTTATTAGCCGCAGTTAAGTTACAATTCAGTACCCTATCCTAAAGCTTGCTGTTAGGAAGGAATCTGCAGCTTGCAGTGAAAGCGCTTCCAGAGGGGAGTCTAATGAGGGCAAACCTTTGATGGTAGCAGCTTCCCTGCGGGAGATACTCTCTTTGCCACAATCGCATTATTAGGCGAAGCTAAGATACAATGCAGTACCCTATCCTAAAGCTTGCTGTTAGGAGGGAATCTGCAGCTTGCAGTGAAAGCGCTTCCAGAGGGGAGTGTAATGAGGGCAAACATTTGATGGTAGCAGCTTCCCTGCGGGAGATACTCTCTTTGCCAAAATCGCATTATTAGGCGAAAGTAAGTTACCATTCAGTACCCTATTCTAAAGCTTGCTGTTAGGAGGGAATCTGCAGCTTGCAGTGAAAGCGCTTCCAGAGGGGAGTCTAAGGAGGGCAAACATTTGATGGTAGCAGCTTCCCTGCGGGAGATACTCTCTTTGCCAAAATCGCATTATTAGGCGAAAGTAAGTTACAATTCAGTACCCTATCCTAAAGCTTGCTGTTAGGAAGGAATCTGCAGCTTGCAGTGAAAGCGCTTCCAGAGGGGAGTCTAATGAGGGCAAACATTTGATGGTAGCAGCTTCCCTGCGGGAGATAGTCTCTTTTCCAAAATAACATTATTAGGCGAAAGTAAGTTTCAATTCAGTACCCTATCCTAAAGCTTGCTGTTAGGAGGGAATCTGCAGCTTGCAGTGAAAGCGCTTCCAGAGGGTAGTCTAATGAGGGCAAATATTTGATGGTAGCAGCTTCCCTGCGGGAGATACTCTCTTTGCCAAAATCGCATTATTAGGCGAAAGTAAGTTACAATTCAGTACCCTATCCTAAAGCTTGCTGTTAGGAGGGAATCTGCAGCTTGCAGTGAAAGCGCTTCCAGAGGGGAGTATAATGAGGGCAAACATTTGATGGTAGCAGCTTCCCTGCGGGAGATATTCTCTTTGCCAAAATCGCATTATTAGCCGAAAGTAAGTTACAATTCAGTACCCTATCCTAAAGCTTGCTGTTAGGAGGGAATCTGCAGCTTGCAGTGAAAGCGCTTCCAGAGGGGAGTCTAATGAGGGCAAACATTTGATGGTAGCAGCTTCCCTGCGGGGGATACTCTCTTTGCCAAAATCGCCTTATTAGCCGCAGTTAAGTTACAATTCAGTACCCTATCCTAAAGCTTGCTGTTAGGAGGGAATCTGCAGCTTGCAGTGAAAGCGCTTCCAGAGGGGAGTCTAATGAGGGCAAACATTTGATGGTAGCAGCTTCCCTGCGGGAGATACTCTCTTTGCCAAAATCGCATTATTAGGCGAAAGTAAGATACAATTCAGTACCCTATCCTAAAGCTTGCTGTTAGGAGGGAATCTGCAGCTTGCAGTGAAAGCGCTTCCAGAGGGGAGTCTAACGAGGGCAAATATTTGATGGTAGCAGCTTCCCTGCGGGAGATACTCTCTTTGCCAAAATCGCCTTATTAGCCGCAGTTAAGTTACAATTCAGTACCCTATCCTAAAGCTTGCTGTTAGGAGGGAATCTGCAGCTTGTAGTGAAAGTGCTTCCAGAGGGGAGTCTAATGAGGGCAAACATTTGATGGTAGCAGCTTCCCTGCGGGAGATACTCTCTTTGCCAAAATCGCCTTATTAGCCGCAGTTAAGTTACAATTCAGTACCCTATCCTAAAGCTTGCTGTTAGGAGGGAATCTGCAGCTTGCAGTGAAAGTGCTTCCAGAGGGGAGTCTAATGAGGGCAAACATTTGATGGTAGCAGCTTCCCTGCGGGAGATACTCTCTTTGCCAAAATCGCATTATTAGGCAAAAGTAAGATACAATTCAGTACCCTATCCTAAAGCTTGCTGTTAGGAGGGAATCTGCAGCTTGCAGTGAAAGCGCTTCCAGAGGGGAGTGTAATGAGGGCAAACATTTGATGGTAGCAGCTTCCCTGCGGGAGATACTCTCTTGGCAAAAATCGCCTTATTAGCCGCAGTTAAGTTACAATTCAGTACCCTATCCTAAAGCTTGCTGTTAGGAAGGAATCTGCAGCTTGCAGTGAAAGCGCTTCCAGAGGGGAGTATAATGAGGGCAAACATTTGATGGTAGCAGCTTCCCTGCGGGAGATACTCTCTTTGCCAAAATCGCTTTATTAGGCGAAAGTAAGTTACAATTCAGTACCCTATCATAAAGCTTGCTGTTAGGAGGGAATCTGCAGCTTGCAGTGAAAGCGCTTCCAGAGGGGAGTCTAATGAGGGCAAATATTTGATGGTAGCAGCTTCCCTGCGGGAGATATTCTCTTTGCCATAATCACCTTATTAGCCGCAGTTAAGTTACAATTCAGTACCCTATCCTAAAGCTTGCTGTTAGGAGGGAATCTGCAGCTTGCAGTGAAAGCGCTTCCAGAGGGGAGTCTAATGAGGGCAAACATTTGATGGTAGCAGCTTCCCTGCGGGAGATACTCTCTTTGCCAAAATCGCCTTATTAGGCGAAAGTAAGTTACAATTCAGTACTCTAACCTAAAGTTGCTGTTAGGAGGGAATCTGCAGCTTGCAGTGAAAGCGCTTCCAGAGGGGAGTCTAACGAGGGCAAAAATTTGATGGTAGCAGCTTCCCTGCGGGAGATACTCTCTTTGCCAAAATCGCTTTATTAGCCGCAGTTAAGTTACAATTCAGTACCCTATGCTAAAGCTTGCTGTTAGGAAGGAATCTGCAGCTTGCAGTGAAAGCGCTTCCAGAGGGGAGTCTAATGAGGACAAACCTTTGATGGTAGCAGCTTCCCTGCGGGAGATACTCTCTTTGCCACAATCGCATTATTAGGCGAAGCTAAGATACAATGCAGTACCCTATCCTAAAGCTTGCTGTTAGGAGGGAATCTGCAGCTTGCAGTGAAAGCGCTTCCAGAGGGGAGTCTAATGAGGGCAAACATTTGATGGTAGCAGCTTCCCTGCGGGAGATACTCTCTTTGCCAAAATCGCCTTATTAGGCGAAAGTAAGTTACCATTCAGTACCCTATTCTAAAGCTTGCTGTTAGGAGGGAATCTGCAGCTTGCAGTGAAAGCGCTTCCAGAGGGGAGTCTAATGAGGGCAAACATTTGATGGTAGCAGCTTCCCTGCGGGAGATACTCTCTTTGCCAAAATCGCATTATTAGGCGAAAGTAAGTTACAATTCAGTACCCTATCCTAAAGCTTGCTGTTAGGAAGGAATCTGCAGCTTGCAGTGAAAGCGCTTCCAGAGGGGAGTCTAATGAGGGCAAACATTTGATGGTAGCAGCTTCCCTGCGGGAGATAGTCTCTTTTCCAAAATAGCATTATTAGGCGAAAGTAAGTTTCAATTCAGTACCCTATCCTAAAGCTTGCTGTTAGGAGGGAATCTGCAGCTTGCAGTGAAAGCGCTTCCAGAGGGGAGTATAATGAGGGCAAACATTTGATGGTAGCAGCTTCCCTGCGGGAGATACTCTCTTTGCCAAAATCGCTTTATTAGGCGAAAGTAAGTTACAATTCAGTACCCTATCCTAAAGCTTGCTGTTAGGAGGGAATCTGCAGCTTGCAGTGAAAGCGCTTCCAGAGGGGAGTCTAATGAGGGCAAATATTTGATGGTAGCAGCTTCCCTGCGGGAGATATTCTCTTTGCCATAATCACCTTATTAGCCGCAGTTAAGTTACAATTCAGTACCCTATCCTAAAGCTTGCTGTTAGGAGGGAATCTGCAGCTTGCAGTGAAAGCGCTTCCAGAGGGGAGTCTAATGAGGGCAAACATTTGATGGTAGCAGCTTCCCTGCGGGAGATACTCTCTTTGCCAAAATCGCCTTATTAGGCGAAAGTAAGTTACAATTCAGTACTCTAACCTAAAGTTGCTGTTAGGAGGGAATCTGCAGCTTGCAGTGAAAGCGCTTCCAGAGGGGAGTCTAACGAGGGCAAAAATTTGATGGTAGCAGCTTCCCTGCGGGAGATACTCTCTTTGCCAAAATCGCTTTATTAGCCGCAGTTAAGTTACAATTCAGTACCCTATGCTAAAGCTTGCTGTTAGGAAGGAATCTGCAGCTTGCAGTGAAAGCGCTTCCAGAGGGGAGTCTAATGAGGACAAACCTTTGATGGTAGCAGCTTCCCTGCGGGAGATACTCTCTTTGCCACAATCGCATTATTAGGCGAAGCTAAGATACAATGCAGTACCCTATCCTAAAGCTTGCTGTTAGGAGGGAATCTGCAGCTTGCAGTGAAAGCGCTTCCAGAGGGGAGTCTAATGAGGGCAAACATTTGATGGTAGCAGCTTCCCTGCGGGAGATACTCTCTTTGCCAAAATCGCATTATTAGGCGAAAGTAAGTTACCATTCAGTACCCTATTCTAAAGCTTGCTGTTAGGAGGGAATCTGCAGCTTGCAGTGAAAGCGCTTCCAGAGGGGAGTCTAATGAGGGTAAACATTTGATGGTAGCAGCTTCCCTGCGGGAGATACTCTCTTTGCCAAAATCGCATTATTAGGCGAAAGTAAGTTACAATTCAGTACCCTATCCTAAAGCTTGCTGTTAGGAAGGAATCTGCAGCTTGCAGTGAAAGCGCTTCCAGAGGGGAGTCTAATGAGGGCAAACATTTGATGGTAGCAGCTTCCCTGCGGGAGATAGTCTCTTTTCCAAAATAGCATTATTAGGCGAAAGTAAGTTTCAATTCAGTACCCTATCCTAAAGCTTGCTGTTAGGAGGGAATCTGCAGCTTGCAGTGAAAGCGCTTCCAGAGGGTAGTCTAATGAGGGCAAATATTTGATGGTAGCAGCTTCCCTGCGGGAGATACTCTCTTTGCCAAAATCGCATTACTAGGCGAAAGTAAGTTACAATTCAGTACCCTATCCTAAAGCTTGCTGTTAGGAGGGAATCTGCAGCTTGCAGTGAAAGCGCTTCCAGAGGGGAGTCTAATGAGGGCAAACATTTGATGGTAGCAGCTTCCCTGCGGGAGATACTCTCTTTGCCAAAATCGCCTTATTAGCCGCAGTTAAGTTACAATTCAGTACCCTATCCTAAAGCTTGCTGTTAGGAGGGAATCTGCAGCTTGCAGTGAAAGCGCTTCCAGAGGGGAGTCTAATGAGGGCAAACATTTGATGGTAGCAGCTTCCCTGCGGGAGATACTCTCTTTGCCAAAATCGCATTATTAGGCGAAAGTAAGATACAATTCAGTACCCTATCCTAAAGCTTGCTGTTAGGAGGGAATCTGCAGCTTGCAGTGAAAGCGCTTCCAGAGGGGAGTCTAATGAGGGCAAATATTTGATGGTAGCAGCTTCCCTGCGGGAGATACTCTCTTTGCCAAAATCGCCTTATTAGCCGCAGTTAAGTTACAATTCAGTACCCTATCCTAAAGCTTGCTGTTAGGAGGGAATCTGCAGCTTGTAGTGAAAGCGCTTCCAGAGGGGAGTCTAATGAGGGCAAACATTTGATGGTAGCAGCTTCCCTGCGGGAGATACTCTCTTTGCCAAAATCGCATTATTAGCCGCAGTTAAGTTACAATTCAGTACCCTATCCTAAAGCTTGCTGTTAGGAGGGAATCTGCAGCTTGCAGTGAAAGCGCTTCCAGAGGGGAGTCTAATGAGGGCAAACAGTTGATGGTAGCAGCTTCCCTGCGGGAGATACTCTCTTTGCCAAAATCGCCTTATTAGCCGCAGTTAAGATACAATTCAGTACCCTATCCTAAAGCTTGCTGTTAGGAGGGAATCTGCAGCTTGCAGTGAAAGCGCTTCCAGAGGGGAGTCTAATGAGGGCAAACATTTGATGGTAGCAGCTTCCCTGCGGGAGATATTCTCTTTGCCATAATCGCTTTATTAGGCGAAAGTAAGTTACAATTCAGTACCCTATCCTAAAGCTTGCTGTTAGGAGGGAATCTGCAGCTTGCAGTGAAAGCGCTTCCAGAGGGGAGTCTAATGAGGGCAAATATTTGATGGTAGCAGCTTCCCTGCGGGAGATACTCTCTTTGCCAAAATCGCCTTATTAGCCGCAGTTAAGATACAATTCAGTACCCTATCCTAAAGCTTGCTGTTAGGAGGGAATCTGCAGCTTGCAGTGAAAGCGCTTCCAGAGGGGAGTATAATGAGGGCAAATATTTGATGGTAGCAGCTTCCCTGCGGGAGATACTCTCTTTGCCAAAATCGCTTTATTAGGCGAAAGTAAGTTACAATTCAGTACCCTATCCTAAAGCTTGCTGTTAGGAGGGAATCTGCAGCTTGCAGTGAAAGCGCTTCCAGAGGGGAGTCTAATGAGGGCAAATATTTGATGGTAGCAGCTTCCCTGCGGGAGATATTCTCTTTGCCATAATCACCTTATTAGCCGCAGTTAAGTTACAATTCAGTACCCTATCCTAAAGCTTGCTGTTAGGAGGGAATCTGCAGCTTGCAGTGAAAGCGCTTCCAGAGGGGAGTCTAATGAGGGCAAACATTTGATGGTAGCAGCTTCCCTGCGGGAGATACTCTCTTTGCCAAAATCGCCTTATTAGGCGAAAGTAAGTTACAATTCAGTACTCTAACCTAAAGTTGCTGTTAGGAGGGAATCTGCAGCTTGCAGTGAAAGCGCTTCCAGAGGGGAGTCTAACGAGGGCAAAAATTTGATGGTAGCAGCTTCCCTGCGGGAGATACTCTCTTTGCCAAAATCGCTTTATTAGCCGCAGTTAAGTTACAATTCAGTACCCTATGCTAAAGCTTGCTGTTAGGAAGGAATCTGCAGCTTGCAGTGAAAGCGCTTCCAGAGGGGAGTCTAATGAGGACAAACCTTTGATGGTAGCAGCTTCCCTGCGGGAGATACTCTCTTTGCCACAATCGCATTATTAGGCGAAGCTAAGATACAATGCAGTACCCTATCCTAAAGCTTGCTGTTAGGAGGGAATCTGCAGCTTGCAGTGAAAGCGCTTCCAGAGGGGAGTCTAATGAGGGCAAACATTTGATGGTAGCAGCTTCCCTGCGGGAGATACTCTCTTTGCCAAAATCGCATTATTAGGCGAAAGTAAGTTACCATTCAGTACCCTATTCTAAAGCTTGCTGTTAGGAGGGAATCTGCAGCTTGCAGTGAAAGCGCTTCCAGAGGGGAGTCTAATGAGGGCAAACATTTGATGGTAGCAGCTTCCCTGCGGGAGATACTCTCTTTGCCAAAATCGCATTATTAGGCGAAAGTAAGTTACAATTCAGTACCCTATCCTAAAGCTTGCTGTTAGGAAGGAATCTGCAGCTTGCAGTGAAAGCGCTTCCAGAGGGGAGTCTAATGAGGGCAAACATTTGATGGTAGCAGCTTCCCTGCGGGAGATAGTCTCTTTTCCAAAATAGCATTATTAGGCGAAAGTAAGTTTCAATTCAGTACCCTATCCTAAAGCTTGCTGTTAGGAGGGAATCTGCAGCTTGCAGTGAAAGCGCTTCCAGAGGGTAGTCTAATGAGGGCAAATATTTGATGGTAGCAGCTTCCCTGCGGGAGATACTCTCTTTGCCAAAATCGCATTACTAGGCGAAAGTAAGTTACAATTCAGTACCCTATCCTAAAGCTTGCTGTTAGGAGGGAATCTGCAGCTTGCAGTGAAAGCGCTTCCAGAGGGGAGTCTAATGAGGGCAAACATTTGATGGTAGCAGCTTCCCTGCGGGAGATACTCTCTTTGCCAAAATCGCCTTATTAGCCGCAGTTAAGTTACAATTCAGTACCCTATCCTAAAGCTTGCTGTTAGGAGGGAATCTGCAGCTTGCAGTGAAAGCGCTTCCAGAGGGGAGTCTAATGAGGGCAAACATTTGATGGTAGCAGCTTCCCTGCGGGAGATACTCTCTTTGCCAAAATCGCATTATTAGGCGAAAGTAAGATACAATTCAGTACCCTATCCTAAAGCTTGCTGTTAGGAGGGAATCTGCAGCTTGCAGTGAAAGCGCTTCCAGAGGGGAGTCTAATGAGGGCAAATATTTGATGGTAGCAGCTTCCCTGCGGGAGATACTCTCTTTGCCAAAATCGCCTTATTAGCCGCAGTTAAGTTACAATTCAGTACCCTATCCTAAAGCTTGCTGTTAGGAGGGAATCTGCAGCTTGTAGTGAAAGCGCTTCCAGAGGGGAGTCTAATGAGGGCAAACATTTGATGGTAGCAGCTTCCCTGCGGGAGATACTCTCTTTGCCAAAATCGCATTATTAGCCGCAGTTAAGTTACAATTCAGTACCCTATCCTAAAGCTTGCTGTTAGGAGGGAATCTGCAGCTTGCAGTGAAAGCGCTTCCAGAGGGGAGTCTAATGAGGGCAAACAGTTGATGGTAGCAGCTTCCCTGCGGGAGATACTCTCTTTGCCAAAATCGCCTTATTAGCCGCAGTTAAGATACAATTCAGTACCCTATCCTAAAGCTTGCTGTTAGGAGGGAATCTGCAGCTTGCAGTGAAAGCGCTTCCAGAGGGGAGTCTAATGAGGGCAAACATTTGATGGTAGCAGCTTCCCTGCGGGAGATATTCTCTTTGCCATAATCGCTTTATTAGGCGAAAGTAAGTTACAATTCAGTACCCTATCCTAAAGCTTGCTGTTAGGAGGGAATCTGCAGCTTGCAGTGAAAGCGCTTCCAGAGGGGAGTCTAATGAGGGCAAATATTTGATGGTAGCAGCTTCCCTGCGGGAGATACTCTCTTTGCCAAAATCGCCTTATTAGCCGCAGTTAAGATACAATTCAGTACCCTATCCTAAAGCTTGCTGTTAGGAGGGAATCTGCAGCTTGCAGTGAAAGCGCTTCCAGAGGGGAGTATAATGAGGGCAAATATTTGATGGTAGCAGCTTCCCTGCGGGAGATACTCTCTTTTCCGAAATCGCATTATTAGCCGAAAGTAAGTTACCATTCAGTACCCTATCCTAAAGCTTGCTGTTAGGAGGGAATCTGCAGCTTGCAGTGAAAGCGCTTCCAGAGGGGAGTCTAATGAGGGCAAACATTTGATGGTAGCAGCTTCCCTGCGGGAGATACTCTCTTTGCCAAAATCGCATTATTAGCCGAAAGTAAGTTACAATTCAGTACCCTATCCTAAAGCTTGCTGTTAGGAGGGAATCTGCAGCTTGCAGTGAAAGCGCTTCCAGAGGGTAGTATAATGAGGGCAAATATTTGATGGTAGCAGCTTCCCTGCGGGAGATACTCTCTTTTCCGAAATCGCATTATTAGGCGAAAGTAAGTTACAATTCAGTACCCTATCCTAAAGCTTGCTGTTAGGAGGGAATCTGCAGCTTGCAGTGAAAGCGCTTCCAGAGGGGAGTCTAATGAGGGCAAACATTTGATGGTAGCAGCTTCCCTGCGGGAGATACTCTCTTTGCTATAATCGCATTATTAGGCGAAAGTAAGTTACAATTCAGTACCCTATCCTAAAGCTTGCTGTTAGGAGGGAATCTGCAGCTTGCAGTGAAAGCGTTTCCAGAGGGGAGTCTAATGAGGGCAAACATTTGATGGTAGCAGCTTCCCTGCGGGACATAGTCTCTTTTCCAAAATCGCATTATTAGGCGAAAGTAAGTTACAATTCAGTACCCTTTCCTAAAGCTTGCTGTTAGGAGGGAATCTGCAGCTTGCAGTGAAAGCGCTTCCAGAGGGGAGTCTAATGAGGGCAAACATTTGATGGTAGCAGCTTCCCTGCGGGATATATTCTCTTTGCCAAAATCGCCTTATTTGCCGCAGTTAAGTTACAATTCAGTACCCTATCCTAAAGCTTGCTGTTAGGAGGGAATCTGCAGCTTGCAGTGAAAGCGCTTCCAGAGGGTAGTCTAAAGAGGGCAAATATTTGATGGTAGCAGCTTCCCTGCGGGAGATACTCTCTTTGTCAAAATCGCATTATTAGGCGAAAGTAAGTTACAATTCAGTACCCTATCCTAAAGCTTGCTGTTAGGAGGGAATCTGCAGCTTGCAGTGAAAGCGCTTCCAGAGGGGAGTCTAACGATGGCAAAAATTTGATGGTAGCAGCTTCCCTGCGGGAGATACTCTCTTTGCCATAATCGCCTTATTAGCCGCAGTTAAGATACAATTCAGTACACTATCCTAAAGCTTGCTCTTAGGAAGGAATCTGCAGCTTGCAGTGAAAGCGCTTCCAGAGGGGAGTCTAATGAGGGCAAGCATTTGATGGTAGCAGCTTCCCTGCGGGAGATACTCTCTTTGCCAAAATCGCATTATTAGCCGAAAGTAAGTTACCATTCAGTACCCTATTCTAAAGCTTGCTGTTAGGAGGGAATCTGCAGCTTGCAGTGAAAGCGCTTCCAGAGGGGAGTCTAAGGAGGGAAAACATTTGATGGTAGCAGCTTCCCTGCGGGAGATACTCTCTTTGCCAAAATCGCATTATTACGCGAAAGTAAGTTACAATTCAGTACCCTATCCTAAAGCTTGCTGTTAGGAGGGAATCTGCAGCTTGCAGTGAAAGCGCTTCCAGAGGGGAGTCTAATGAGGGCAAACATTTGATGGTAGCAGCTTCCCTGCGGGAGATAGTCTCTTTTCCAAAATCGCATTATTAGGCGAAAGTAAGTTACAATTCAGTACCCTATCCTAAAGCTTGCTGTTAGGAGGGAATCTGCAGCTTGCAGTGAAAGCGCTTCCAGAGGGGAGTCTAATGAGGGCAAACATTTGATGGTAGCAGCTTCCCTGCGGGATATATTCTCTTTGCCAAAATCGACTTATTAGCCGCAGTTAAGTTACAATTCAGTACCCTATCCTAAAGCTTGCTGTTAGGAGGGAATCTGCAGCTTGCAGTGAAAGCGCTTCCAGAGGGTAGTCTAACGAGGGCAAATATTTGATGGTAGCAGCTTCCCTGCGGGAGATACTCTCTTTGCCAAAATCGCATTATTAGGCGAAAGTAAGTTACAATTCAGTACCCTATCCTAAAGCTTGCTGTTAGGAGGGAATCTGCAGCTTGCAGTGAAAGCGCTTCCAGAGGGTAGTATAATGAGGGCAAATATTTGATGGTAGCAGCTTCCCTGCGGGAGATACTCTCTTTGCCAAAATCGCATTATTAGGCGAAAGTAAGTTACAATTCAGTACCCTATCCTAAAGCTTGCTGTTAGGAGGGAATCTGCAGCTTGCAGTGAAAGCGCTTCCAGAGGGGAGTCTAATGAGGGCAAACATTTGATGGTAGCAGCTTCCCTGCGGGAGATACTCTCTTTGCCAAAATCGCGTTATTAGCCGCAGTTAAGTTACAATTCAGTACCCTATCCTAAAGCTTGCTGTTAGGAGGGAATCTGCAGCTTGCAGTGAAAGCGCTTCCAGAGGGGAGTGTAATGAGGGCAAACATTTGATGGTAGCAGCTTCCCTGCGGGACATAGTCTCTTTGCCAAAATCGCATTATTAGCCCAAAGTAAGTTACAATTCAGTACCCTATCCTAAAGCTTGCTGTTAGGAGGGAATCTGCAGCTTGCAGTGAAAGCGCTTCCAGAGGGGAGTCTAATGAGGGCAAACATTTGATGGTAGCAGCTTCCCTGCGGGATATATTCTCTTTGCCAAAATCGCCTTATTTGTCGCAGTTAAGCTACAATTCAGTACCCTATCCTAAAGCTTGCTGTTAGGAGGGAATCTGCAGCTTGCAGTGAAAGCGCTTCCAGAGGGTAGTCTAACGAGGGCAAATATTTGATGGTAGCATCTTCCCTGCGGGAGATACTCTCTTTGCCAAAATCGCATTATTAGGCGAAAGTAAGTTACAATTCAGTACCCTATCCTAAAGCTTGCTGTTAGGAGGGAATCTGCAGCTTGCAGTGAAAGCGCTTCCAGAGGGGAGTCTAACGATGGCAAAAATTTGATGGTAGCAGCTTCCCTGGGGGAGATACTCTCTTTGCCATAATCGCCTTATTAGCCGCAGTTAAGATACAATTCAGTACACTATCCTAAAGCTTGCTGTTAGGAAGGAATCTGCAGCTTGCAGTGAAAGCGCTTCCAGAGGGGAGTCTAATGAGGGCAAACATTTGATTGTAGCAGCTTCCCTGCGGGAGATAGTCTCTTTTCCAAAATCGCATTATTAGGCGAAAGTAAGTTACAATTCAGTACCTATCCTAAAGCTTGCTGTTAGGAGGGAATCTGCAGCTTGCAGTGAAAGCGCTTCCAGAGGGGAGTCTAATGAGGGCAAACGTTTGATGGTAACAGCTTCCCTGCAGGAGATATTCTCTTTGCCAAAATCGCATTATTAGGCGAAAGTAAGTTACAATTCAGTGCCCTATTCTAAAGCTTGCTGTTAGGAGGGAATCTGCAGCTTGCAGTGAAAGCGCTTCCAGAGGGGAGTCTAAGGAGGGCAAACATTTGATGGTAGCAGCTTCCCTGCGGGAGATACTCTCTTTGCCAAAATCGCATTATTACGCGAAAGTAAGTTACAATTCAGTACCCTATCCTAAAGCTTGCTGTTAGGTGGGAATCTGCACCTTGCAGTGAAAGCGCTTCCAGAGGGGAGTGTAATGAGGGCAAACATTTGATGGTAGCAGCTTACCTGCGGGAGATATTCTCTTTGCCAAAATCGCATTATTAGGCGAAAGTAAGTTACAATTCAGTACCCTATCCTAAAGCTTGCTGTTAGGAGGGAATCTGCAGCTTGCAGTGAAAGCGCGTCCAGAGGGGAGTCTAATGAGGGCAAACATTTGATGGTAGCAGCTTCCCTGCGGGAGATACTCTCTTTGCCAAAATCGCCTTATTAGCCGCAGTTAAGTTACAATTCAGTACCCTATCCTAAAGCTTGCTGTTAGGAGGGAATCTGCAGCTTGCAGTGAAAGCGCTTCCAGAGGGGAGTCTAATGAGGGCAAACATTTGATGGTAGCAGCTTCCCTGCGGGAGATAGTCTCTTTTCCAAAATCGCATTATTAGGCGAAAGTAAGTTACAATTCAGTACCCTATCCTAAAGCTTGCTGTTAGGAAGGAATCTGCAGCTTGCAGTGAAAGCGCTTCCAGAGGGGGGTCTAATGAGGGCAAATATTTGATGGTAGCAGCTTCCCTGCGGGATATATTCTCTTTGACAAAATCGCCTTATTAGCCGCAGTTAAGTTACAATTCAGTACCCTATCCTAAAGCTTGCTGTTAGGAGGGAATCTGCAGCTTGCAGTGAAAGCGCTTCCAGAGGGGAGTCTAATGAGGGCAAATATTTGATGGTAGCAGCTTCCCTGCGGGAGATATTCTCTTTGCCAAAATCTCCTTATGAGCCGCAGTTAAGTTACAATTCAGTACACTATCCTAAAGCTTGCTGTTAGGAGGGAATCTGCAGCTTGCAGTGAAAGCGCTTCCAGAGGGGAGTCTAATGAGGGCAAACATTTGATGGTAGCAGCTTCCCTGCGGGAGATACTCTCTTTTCAAAATCGCATTATTAGGCGAAAGTAAGTTACAATTCAGTACCCTATCCTAAAGCTTGCTGTTAGGAAGGAATCTGCAGCTTGCAGTGAAAGCGCTTCCAGAGGGGAGTCTAATGAGGGCAAACGTTTGATGGTAACAGCTTCCCTGCAGGAGATATTCTCTTTGCCAAAATCGCATTATTAGGCGAAAGTAAGTTACAATTCAGTACCCTATTCTAAAGCTTGCTGTTAGGAGGGAATCTGCAGCTTGCAGTGAAAGCGCTTCCAGAGGGGAGTCTAAGGAGGGCAAACATTTGATGGTAGCAGCTTCCCTGCGGGAGATACTCTCTTTGCCAAAATCGCATTATTACGCGAAAGTAAGTTACAATTCAGTACCCTATCCTAAAGCTTGCTGTTAGGTGGGAATCTGCCGCTTGCAGTGAAAGCGCTTCCAGAGGGGAGTGTAATGAGGGCAAACATTTGATGGTAGCAGCTTACCTGCGGGAGATATTCTCTTTGCCAAAATCGCATTATTAGGCGAAAGTAAGTTACAATTCAGTACCCTATCCTAAAGCTTGCTGTTAGGAGGGAATCTGCAGCTTGTAGTGAAAGCGCTTCCAGAGGGGAGTCTAATGAGGGCAAACATTTGATGGTAGCAGCTTCCCTGCGGGAGATATTCTCTTTGCCAAAATCGCCTTATTAGCCGCAGTTAAGTTACAATTCAGTACCCTATCCTAAAGCTTGCTGTTAGGAGGGAATCTGCAGCTTGCAGTGAAAGCGCTTCCAGAGGGGAGTCTAATGAGGGCAAACATTTGATGGTAGCAGCTTCCCTGCGGGAGATAGTCTCTTTTCCAAAATCGCATTATTAGGCGAAAGTAAGTTACAATTCAGTACCCTATCCTAAAGCTTGCTGTTAGGAAGGAATCTGCAGCTTGCAGTGAAAGCGCTTCCAGAGGGGGGTCTAATGAGGGCAAATATTTGATGGTAGCAGCTTCCCTGCGGGATATTTTCTCTTTGACAAAATCGCCTTATTAGCCGCAGTTAAGTTACAATTCAGTACCCTATCCTAAAGCTTGCTGTTAGGAGGGAATCTGCAGCTTGCAGTGAAAGCGCTTCCAGAGGGTAGTCTAATGAGGGCAAATATTTGATGGTAGCAGCTTCCCTGCGGGAGATATTCTCTTTGCCATAATCACCTTATTAGCCGCAGTTAAGTTACAATTCAGTACCCTATCCTAAAGCTTGCTGTCAGGAGGGAATCTGCAGCTTGCAGTGAAAGCGCTTCCAGAGGGGATTCTAATGAGGGCAAACATTTGATGGTAGCAGCTTCCCTGCGGGAGATACTCTCTTTGCCAAAATCGCCTTATTAGGCGAAAGTAAGTTAAAATTCAGTACGCTATCCTAAAGTTGCTGTTAGGAGGGAATCTGCAGCTTGCAGTGAAGGCGCTTCCAGAGGGGAGTCTAACGAGGGCAAAAATTTGATGGTAGCAGCTTCCCTGCGGGAGATACTCTCTTTGCCAAAATCGCCTTATTAGCCGCAGTTAAGTTACAATTCAGTACCCTATCCTAAAGCTTGCTGTTAGGAAGGAATCTGCAGCTTGCAGTGAAAGCGCTTCCAGAGGGGAGTCTAATGAGGGCAAACCTTTGATGGTAGCAGCTTCCCTGCGGGAGATACTCTCTTTGCCAGAATCGCATTTTTAGGCGAAGCTAAGATACAATGCAGTACCCTATCCTAAAGCTTGCTGTTAGGAGGGAATCTGCAGCTTACATTGAAAGCGCTTCCAGAGGGGAGTCTAATGAGGGCAAACATTTGATGGTAGCAGCTTCCCTGCGGGAGATACTCTCTTTGCCAAAATCGCATTATTAGGCGAAAGTAAGTTACCATTCAGTACCCTATTCTAAAGCTTACTGTTAGGAGGGAATCTGCAGCTTGCAGTGAAAGCGCTTCCAGAGGGGAGTCTAAGGAGGGATAACATTTGATGGTAGCAGCTTCCCTGCGGGAGATACTCTCTTTGCCAAAATCGCATTATTAGCCGAAAGTAAGTTACAATTCAGTACCCTATCCTAAAGCTTGCTGTTAGGAGGGAATCTGCAGCTTGCAGTGAAAGCGCTTCCAGAGGGGAGTCTAATGAGGGCAAACATTTGATGGTAGCAGCTTCCCTGCGGGAGATACTCTCTTTGCCAAAATCGCCTTATTAGCCGCAGTTAAGTTACAATTCAGTACCCTATCCTAAAGCTTGCTGTTAGGAAGGAATCTGCAGCTTGCAGTGAAAGCGCTTCCAGAGGGGAGTCTAATGAGGGCAAACATTTGATGGTAGCAGCTTCCCTGCGGGAGATACTCTCTTTGCCAAAATCGCTTTATTAGGCGAAAGTAAGTTACAATTCAGAACCCTATCCTAAAGCTTGCTGTTAGGAGGGAATCTGCAGCTTGCAGTGAAAGCGCTTCCAGAGGGGAGTCTAATGAGGGCAAATATTTGATGGTAGCAGCTTCCATGCGGGAGATATTCTCTTTGCCATAATCACCTTATTAGCCGCAGTTAAGTTACAATTCAGTACCCTATCCTAAAGCTTGCTGTTAGGAGGGAATCTGCAGCTTGCAGTGAAAGCGCTTCCAGAGGGGAGTCTAACGAGGGCAAAAATTTGATGGTAGCAGCTTCCCTGCGGGAGATACTCTCTTTGCAAAAATCGCCTTATTAGCCGCAGTTAAGTTACAATTCAGTACCCTATCCTAAAGCTTGCTGTTAGGTGGGAATCTGCAGCTTGCAGTGAAAGCGCTTCCAGAGGGGAGTCTAATGAGGGCAAACATTTGATGGTAGCAGCTTCCCTGCGGGAGATACTCTCTTTGCCAAAATCGCATTATTAGCCGAAAGTAAGTTACAATTCAGTACCCTATCCTAAAGCTTGCTGTTAGGAGGGAATCTGCAGCTTGCAGTGAAAGCGCTTCCAGAGGGGAGTCTAATGAGGGGAAACATTTGATGGTAGCAGCTTCCCTGCGGGAGATACTCTCTTTGTCATAATCGCCTTATTAGCCGCAGTTAAGTTACAATTCAGTACCCTATCCTAAAGCTTGCTGTTAGGAGGGAATCTGCAGCTTGCAGTGAAAGCGCTTCCAGAGGGGAGTCTAATGAGGGCAAACATTTGATGGTAGCAACTTCCCTGCGGGAGATAGTCACTTTTCCAAAATAGCATTATTAGGCGAAAGTAAGTTTCAATTCAGTACCGTATCCTAAAGCTTGCTGTTAGGAGGGAATCTGCAGCTTGCAGTGAAAGCGCTTCCAGAGGGTAGTCTAATGAGGGCAAATATTTGATGGTAGCAGCTTCCCTGCGGGAGATATTCTCTTTGCCATAATCACCTTATTAGCCGCAGTTAAGTTACAATTCAGTACCCTATCCTAAAGCTTGCTGTCAGGAGGGAATCTGCAGCTTGCAGTGAAAGCGCTTCCAGAGGGGATTCTAATGAGGGCAAACATTTGATGGTAGCAGCTTCCCTGCGGGAGATACTCTCTTTGCCAAAATCGCCTTATTAGGCGAAAGTAAGTTAAAATTCAGTACGCTATCCTAAAGTTGCTGTTAGGAGGGAATCTGCAGCTTGCAGTGAAGGCGCTTCCAGAGGGGAGTCTAACGAGGGCAAAAATTTGATGGTAGCAGCTTCCCTGCGGGAGATACTCTCTTTGCCAAAATCGCCTTATTAGCCGCAGTTAAGTTACAATTCAGTACCCTATCCTAAAGCTTGCTGTTAGGAAGGAATCTGCAGCTTGCAGTGAAAGCGCTTCCAGAGGGGAGTCTAATGAGGGCAAACCTTTGATGGTAGCAGCTTCCCTGCGGGAGATACTCTCTTTGCCAGAATCGCATTTTTAGGCGAAGCTAAGATACAATGCAGTACCCTATCCTAAAGCTTGCTGTTAGGAGGGAATCTGCAGCTTACATTGAAAGCGCTTCCAGAGGGGAGTCTAATGAGGGCAAACATTTGATGGTAGCAGCTTCCCTGCGGGAGATACTCTCTTTGCCAAAATCGCATTATTAGGCGAAAGTAAGTTACCATTCAGTACCCTATTCTAAAGCTTACTGTTAGGAGGGAATCTGCAGCTTGCAGTGAAAGCGCTTCCAGAGGGGAGTCTAAGGAGGGCATACATTTGATGGTAGCAGCTTCCCTGCGGGAGATAGTCTCTTTTCCAAAATCGCATTATTAGCCGAAAGTAAGTTACAATTCAGTACCCTATCCTAAAGCTTGCTGTTAGGAGGGAATCTGCAGCTTGCAGTGAAAGCGCTTCCAGAGGGGAGTCTAATGAGGGCAAACATTTGATTGTAGCAGCTTCCCTGCGGGAGATACTCTCTTTGCCAAAATCGCATTATTAGCCGCAGTTAAGTTACAATTCAGTACCCTATCCTAAAGCTTGCTGTTAGGAGGGAATCTGCAGCTTGCAGTGAAAGCGCTTCCAGAGGGGAGTCTAATGAGGGCAAACATTTGATGGTAGCAGCTTCCCTGCGGGAGATACTCTCTTTGCCAAAATCGCTTTATTAGGCGAAAGTAAGTTACAATTCAGAACCCTATCCTAAAGCTTGCTGTTAGGAGGGAATCTGCAGCTTGCAGTGAAAGCGCTTCCAGAGGGGAGTCTAATGAGGGCAAATATTTGATGGTAGCAGCTTCCATGCGGGAGATATTCTCTTTGCCATAATCACCTTATTAGCCGCAGTTAAGTTACAATTCAGTACCCTATCCTAAAGCTTGCTGTTAGGAGGGAATCTGCAGCTTGCAGTGAAAGCGCTTCCAGAGGGGAGTCTAACGAGGGCAAAAATTTGATGGTAGCAGCTTCCCTGCGGGAGATACTCTCTTTGCCAAAATCGCCTTATTAGCCGCAGTTAAGTTACAATTCAGTACCCTATCCTAAAGCTTGCTGTTAGGTGGGAATCTGCAGCTTGCAGTGAAAGCGCTTCCAGAGGGGAGTGTAATGAGGGCAAACATTTTATGGTAGCAGCTTCCCTGCGGGAGATATTCTCTTTGCCACAATCGCCTTATTAGACGCAGTTAAGTTACAATTCAGTACCCTGTCCTACAGCTTGCTTTTAGGTGGGAATCTGCCGCTTGCAGTGAAAGCGCTTCCAGAGGGGAGTCTAATGAGGGAAACATTTCATGGTAGCAGCTTCCCTGCGGGAGATATTCTCTGTTCTAAAATCGCATTATTAGGCGAAAGTAAGTTACAATTCAGTACCCTATCCTAAAGCTTGCTGTTAGGAAGGAATCTGCAGCTTGCAGTGAAAGCGCTTCCAGAGGGGAGTCTAATGAGGGCAAACAGTTGATGGTAGCAGCTTCCCTGCGGGAGATAGTCACATTTCCAAAATCGCATTATTAGGCGAAAGTAAGTTACAATTCAGTACCCTATCCTAAAGCTTGCTGTTAGGAGGGAATCTGCAGCTTACAGTGAAAGCGCTTCCAGAGGGGAGTCTAATGAGGGCAAACATTTGATGGTAGCAGCTTCCCTGCGGGAGATACTCTCTTTGCCAAAATCGCATTATTAGCCGAAAGTAAGTTACAATTCAGTACCCTATCCTAAAGCTTGCTGTTAGGAAGGAATCTGCAGCTTGCAGTGAAAGCGCTTCCAGAGGGGAGTCTAATGAGGGGAAACATTTGATGGTAGCAGCTTCCCTGCGGGAGATACTCTCTTTGTCATAATCGCCTTATTAGCCGCAGTTAAGTTACAATTCAGTACCCTATCCTAAAGCTTGCTGTTAGGAGGGAATCTGAAGCTTGCAGTGAAAGCGCTTCCAGAGGGTAGTCTAAGGAGGGCAAACATTTGATGGTAGCAGCTTCCCTGCGGGAGATACTCTCTTTGCCAAAATCGCTTTATTAGGCGAAAGTAAGTTACAATTCAGTACCCTATCCTAAAGCTTGCTGTTAGGAGGGAATCTGCAGCTTGCAGTGAAAGCGCTTCCAGAGGGGAGTCTAATGAGGGCAAATATTTGATGGTAGCAGCTTCCCTGCGGGAGATATTCTCTTTGCCATAATCACCTTATTAGCCGCAGTTAAGTTACAATTCAGTACCCTATCCTAAAGCTTGCTGTCAGGAGGGAATCTGCAGCTTGCAGTGAAAGCGCTTCCAGAGGGGATTCTAATGAGGGCAAACATTTGATGGTAGCAGCTTCCCTGCGGGAGATACTCTCTTTGCCAAAATCGCCTTATTAGGCGAAAGTAAGTTACAATTCAGTACTCTAACCTAAAGTTGATGTTAGGAGGGAATCTGCAGCTTGCAGTGAAGGCGCTTCCAGAGGGGAGTCTAACAAGGGCAAAAATTTGATGGTAGCAGCTTCCCTGCGGGAGATACTCTCTTTGCCAAAATCGCCTTATTAGCCGCAGTTAAGTTACAATTCAGTACCCTATCCTAAAGCTTGCTGTTAGGAAGGAATCTGCAGCTTGCAGTGAAAGCGCTTCCAGAGGGGAGTCTAATGAGGGCAAACCTTTGATGGTAGCAGCTTCCCTGCGGGAGATACTCTCTTTGCCACAATCGCATTATTAGGCGAAGCTAAGATACAATGCAGTACCCTATCCTAAAGCTTGCTGTTAGGAGGGAATCTGCAGCTTACATTGAAAGCGCTTCCAGAGGGGAGTCTAATGAGGGCAAACATTTGATGGTAGCAGCTTCCCTGCGGGAGATACTCTCTTTGCCAAAATCGCATTATTAGGCGAAAGTAAGTTACCATTCAGTACCCTATTCTAAAGCTTACTGTTAGGAGGGAATCTGCAGCTTGCAGTGAAAGCGCTTCCAGAGGGGAGTCTAAGGAGGGCAAACATTTGATGGTAGCAGCTTCCCTGCGGGAGATACTCTCTTTGCCAAAATCGCATTATTAGCCGAAAGTAAGTTACAATTCAGTACCCTATCCTAAAGCTTGCTGTTAGGAGGGAATCTGCAGCTTGCAGTGAAAGCGCTTCCAGAGGGGAGTCTAATGAGGGCAAACATTTGATTGTAGCAGCTTCCCTGCGGGAGATACTCTCTTTGCCAAAATCGCCTTATTAGCCGCAGTTAAGTTACAATTCAGTACCCTATCCTAAAGCTTGCTGTTAGGAGGGAATCTGCAGCTTGCAGTGAAAGCGCTTCCAGAGGGGAGTCTAATGAGGGCAAACATTTGATGGTAGCAGCTTCCCTGCGGGAGATACTCTCTTTGCCAAAATCGCCTTATTAGCCGCAGTTAAGTTACAATTCAGTACCCTATCCTAAAGCTTGCTGTTAGGAGGGAATCTGCAGCTTGCAGTGAAAGCGCTTCCAGAGGGGAGTCTAATGAGGGCAAACATTTGATGGTAGCAGCTTCCCTGCGGGAGATACTCTCTTTGCCAAAATCGCTTTATTAGGCGAAAGTAAGTTACAATTCAGTACCCTATCCTAAAGCTTGCTGTTAGGAGGGAATCTGCAGCTTGCAGTGAAAGCGCTTCCAGAGGGGAGTCTAATGAGGGCAAATATTTGATGGTAGCAGCTTCCATGCGGGAGATATTCTCTTTGCCATAATCACCTTATTAGCCGCAGTTAAGTTACAATTCAGTACCCTATCCTAAAGCTTGCTGTTAGGAGGGAATCTGCAGCTTGCAGTGAAAGCGCTTCCAGAGGGGAGTCTAACGAGGGCAAAAATTTGATGGTAGCAGCTTCCCTGCGGGAGATACTCTCTTTGCCAATATCGCCTTATTAGCCGCAGTTAAGTTACAATTCAGTACCCTATCCTAAAGCTTGCTGTTAGGTGGGAATCTGCAGCTTGCAGTGAAAGCGCTTCCAGAGGGGAGTGTAATGAGGGCAAACATTTTATGGTAGCAGCTTCCCTGCGGGAGATATTCTCTTTGCCACAATCGCCTTATTAGACGCAGTTAAGTTACAATTCAGTACCCTGTCCTACAGCTTGCTTTTAGGTGGGAATCTGCCGCTTGCAGTGAAAGCGCTTCCAGAGGGGAGTCTAATGAGGGAAACATTTGATGGTAGCAGCTTCCCTGCGGGAGATATTCTCTGTTCTAAAATCGCATTATTAGGCGAAAGTAAGTTACAATTCAGTACCCTATCCTAAAGCTTGCTGTTAGGAAGGAATCTGCAGCTTGCAGTGAAAGCGCTTCCAGAGGGGAGTCTAATGAGGGCAAACATTTGATGGTAGCAGCTTCCCTGCGGGAGATAGTCTCTTTTCCAAAATCGCATTATTAGGCGAAAGTAAGTTAAAATTCAGTACCCTATCCTAAAGCTTGCTGTTAGGAGGGAATCTGCAGCTTGCAGTGAAAGCGCTTCCAGAGGGGAGTCTAATGAGGGCAAGCATTTGATGGTAGCAGCTTCCCTGCGGGATATATTCTCTTTGCCAAAATCGCCTTATTAGCCGCAGTTAAGTTACAATTCAGTACCCTATCCTAAAGCTTGCTGTTAGGAGGGAATCTGCAGCTTGCAGTGAAAGCGCTTCCAGAGGGGAGTCTAATGAGGGCAAACATTTGATGGTAGCAGCTTCCCTGCGGGAGATACTCTCTTTGCCAAAATCGCCTTATTAGCCGCAGTTAAGATACAATTCAGTACCCTATCCTAAAGCTTGCTGTTAGGAGGGAATCTGCAGCTTGCAGTGAAAGCGCTTCCAGAGGGCAGTCTAATGAGGGCAAACATTTGATGGTAGCAGCTTCCCTGCGGGAGATAGTCTCTTTTCCAAAATAGCATTATTAGGTGAAAGTAAGTTTCAATTCAGTACCCTATCCTAAAGCTTGCTGTTAGGAGGGAATCTGCAGCTTGCAGTGAAAGCGCTTCCATAGGGGAGTCTAATGAGGGCAAATATTTGATGGTAGCAGCTTCCCTGCGGGAGATACTCTCTTTGCCAAAATCGTATTATTAGGCGAAAGTAAGATACAATTCAGTACCCTATCCTAAAGCTTGCTGTTAGGAGGGAATCTGCAGCTTGCAGTGAAAGCGCTTCCAGAGGGGAGTCTAATGAGGGCAAACATTTGATGGTAGCAGCTTCCCTGCGGGAGATACTCTCTTTGCCAAAATCGCCTTATTAACCGCATTTAAGTTACAATTCAGTACCCTATCCTAAAGCTTGCTGTTAGGAGGGAATCTGCAGCTTGCAGTGAAAGCGCTTCCAGAGGGGAGTCTAATGAGGGCAAACATTTGATGGTAGCAGCTTCCCTGCGGGAGATACTCTCTTTGCCAAAATCGCCTTATTAGCCGCAGTTAAGTTACAATTCAGTACCCTATCCTAAAGCTTGCTGTTAGGAGGGAATCTGCAGCTTGCAGTGAAAGCGCTTCCAGAGGGGAGTCTAATGAGGGCAAACATTTGATGGTAGCAGCTTCCCTGCGGGAGATACTCTCTTTGCCAAAATCGCATTATTAGTCGAAAGTAAGATACAATTCAGTACCCTATCCTAAAGCTTGCTGTTAGGAGGGAATCTGCAGCTTGCAGTGAAAGCGCTTCCAGAGGGGAGTCTAATGAGGGCAAATATTTGATGGTAGCAGCTTCCCTGCGGGAGATACTCTCTTTGCCAAAATCGCCTTATTAGCCGCAGTTAAGTTACAATTCAGTACCCTATCCTAAATCTTGCTGTTAGGAGGGAATCTGCAGCTTGCAGTGAAAGCGCTTCCAGAGGGGATTCTAATGAGGGCAAACATTTGATGGTAGCAGCTTCCCTGCGGGAGATACTCTCTTTGCCAAAATCGCCTTATTAGCCGCAGTTAAGTTACAATTCAGTACCCTATCCTAAAGCTTGCTGTTAGGAGGGAATCTGCAGCTTGCAGTGAAAGCGCTTCCAGAGGGGAGTCTAATGAGGGCAAACATTTGATGGTAGCAGCTTCCCTGCGGGAGATACTCTCTTTGCCAAAATCGCCTTATTAGCCGCAGTTAAGTTACAATTCAGTACCCTATCCTAAAGCTTGCTGTTAGGAGGGAATCTGCAGCTTGCAGTGAAAGCGCTTCCAGAGGGGAGTCTAATGAGGGCAAACATTTGATGGTAGCAGCTTCCCTGCGGGAGATAGTCTCTTTTCCAAAATCACATTATTAGGCGAAAGTAAGTTACAATTCAGTACCCTATCCTAAAGCTTGCTGTTAGGAGGGAATCTGCAGCTTGCAGTGAAAGCGCTTCCAGAGGGGAGTCTAAGGAGGGCAAACATTTGATGGTAGCAGCGTCCCTGCGGGAGATACTCTCTTTGCCACAATCGCATTATTAGGCGAAACTAAGATACAATGCAGTACCCTATCCTAAAGCTTGCTGTTAGGAGGGAATCTGCAGCTTGCAGTGAAAGCGCTTCCAGAGGGGTGTCTAATGAGGGCAAACATTTGATGGTAGCAGCTTCCCTGCGGGAGATACTCTCTTTGCCAAAATCGCATTATTAGGCGAAAGTAAGTTACCATTCAGTACCCTATTCTAAAGCTTGCTGTTAGGAGGGAATCTGCAGCTTGCAGTGAAAGCGCTTCCAGAGGGGCGTCTAAGGAGGGCAAACATTTGATGGCAGCAGCTTCCCTGCGGGAGATACTCTCTTTGCCAAAATCGCATTATTAGGCGAAAGTAAGTTACAATTCAGTACCCTATCCTAAAGCTTGCTGTTAGGAAGGAATCTGCAGCTTGCAGTGAAAGCGCTTCCAGAGGGGAGTCTACTGAGGGCAAACATTTGATGGTAGCAGCTTCCCTGCGGGAGATACTCTCTTTTCCGAAATCGCCTTATTAGCCGCAGTTAAGTTACAATTCAGTACCCTATCCTAAAGCTTGCTGTTAGGAGGGAATCTGCAGCTTGCAGTGAAAGCGCTTCCAGAGGGTAGTCTAATGAGGGCAAATATTTGATGGTAGCAGCTTCCCTGCGGGAGATACTCTCTTTGCCAAAATCGCATTATTAGGCGAAAGTAAGTTACAATTCAGTACCCTATCCTAAAGCTTGCTGTTAGGAGGGAATCTGCAGCTTGCAGTGAAAGCGCTTCCAGAGGGGAGTCTAATGAGGGCAAACATTTGATGGTAGCAGCTTCCCTGCGGGAGATACTCTCTTTGCCAAAATCGCATTATTAGGCGAAAGTAAGTTACAATTCAGTACCCTATCCTAAAGCTTGCTGTTAGGAGGGAATCTGCAGCTTGCAGTGAAAGCGCTTCCAGAGGGGAGTCTAATGAGGGCAAACATTTGATGGTAGCAGCTTCCCTGCGGGAGATACTCTCTTTGCCAAAATCGCCTTATTAGCCGCAGTTAAGTTACAATTCAGTACCCTATCCTAAAGCTTGCTGTTAGGAGGGAATCTGCAGCTTGCAGTGAAAGCGCTTCCAGAGGGGAGTCTAATGAGGGCAAACATTTGATGGTAGCAGCTTCCCTGCGGGAGATACTCTCTTTGCCAAAATAGCATTATTAGCCGCAGTTAAGTTACAATTCAGTACCCTATCCTAAAGCTTGCTGTTAGGAGGGAATCTGCAGCTTGCAGTGAAAGCGCTTCCAGAGGGGAGTCTAATGAGGGCAAATATTTGATGGTAGCAGCTTCCCTGCGGGAGATACTCTCTTTCCCAAAATCGCCTTATTAGCCGCAGTTAAGTTACAATTCAGTACCCTATCCTAAAGCTTGCTGTTAGGAGGGAATCTGCAGCTTGCAGTGAAAGCGCTTCCAGAGGGGAGTCTAATGAGGGCAAACATTTGATGGTAGCAGCTTCCCTGCGGGAGATACTCTCTTTGCCAAAATCGCATTATTAGGCGAAAGTAAGTTACAATTCAGTACCCTATCCTAAAGCTTGCTGTTAGGAGGGAATCTGCAGCTTGCAGTGAAAGCGCTTCCAGAGGGGAGTCTAATGAGGGCAAACATTTGATGGTAGCAGCTTCCCTGCGGGAGATACTCTCTTTGCCAAAATCGCCTTATTAGCCGCAGTTAAGTTACAATTCAGTACCCTATCCTAAAGCTTGCTGTTAGGAGGGAATCTGCAGCTTGCAGTGAAAGCGCTTCCAGAGGGGAGTCTAATGAGGGCAAACATTTGATGGTAGCAGCTTCCCTGCGGGAGATACTCTCTTTGCCAAAATCGCCTTATTAGCCGCAGTTAAGTTACAATTCAGTACCCTATCCTAAAGCTTGCTGTTAGGAGGGAATCTGCAGCTTGCAGTGAAAGCGCTTCCAAAGGGGAGTCTAACGAGGGCAAAAATTTGATGGTAGCAGCTTCCCTGCGGGAGATACTCTCTTTGCCAAAATCGCCTTATTAGCCGCAGTTAAGTTACAATTCAGTACCCTATCCTAAAACTTGCTGTTAGGAAGGAATCTGCAGCTTGCAGTGAAAGCACTTCCAGAGGGGAGTCTAATGAGGGCAAACCTTTGATGGTAGCAGCTTCCCTGCGGGAGATACTCTCTTTGCCACAATCGCATTATTAGGCGAAACTAAGATACAATGCAGTACTCTATCCTAAAGCTTGCTGTTAGGAGGGAATCTGCAGCTTGCAGTGAAAGCGCTTCCAGAGGGGAGTCTAATGAGGGCAAATATTTGACGGTAGCAGCTTCCCTGCGGGAGATACTCTCTTTGCAAAAATCGCATTATTAGGCGAAAGTAAGTTACCATTCAGTACCCTATTCTAAAGCTTGCTGTTAGGAGGGAATCTGCAGCTTGCAGTGAAAGCGCTTCCAGAGGGGCGTCTAAGGAGGGCAAACATTTGATGGTAGCAGCTTCCCTGCGGGAGATACTCTCTTTGCCAAAATCGCATTATTAGGCGAAAGTAAGTTACAATTCAGTACCCTATCCTAAAGCTTGCTGTTAGGAAGGAATCTGCAGCTTGCAGTGAAAGCGCTTCCAGAGGGGAGTCTAATGAGGGCAAACATTTGATGGTAGCAGCTTCCCTGCGGGAGATAGTCTCTTTTCCAAAATATCATTATTAGGCGAAAGTAAGTTTCAATTCAGTACCCTATCCTAAAGCTTGCTGTTAGGAGGGAATCTGCAGCTTGCAGTGAAAGCGCTTCCAGAGGGGAGTCTAATGAGGGCAAACATTTGATGGTAGCAGCTTCCCTGCGGGAGATACTCTCTTTGCCAAAATCGCGTTATTAGCCGCAGTTAAGTTACAATTCAGTACCCTATCCTAAAGCTTGCTGTTAGGAGGGAATCTGCAGCTTGCAGTGAAAGCGCTTCCAGAGGGGAGTCTAATGAGGGCAAACATTTGATGGGTGCAGCTTCCCTGCGGGAGATACTCTCTTTGCCAAAATCACCTTTTTAGGCGAAAGTAAGTTAGAATTCAGTACTCTAACCTAAAGTTGCTGTTAGGAGGGAATCTGCAGCTTGCAGTGAAAGCGCTTCCAGAGGGGAGTCTAACGAGGGCAAAAATTTGATGGTAGCAGCTTCCCTGCGGGAGATACTCTCTTTGCCAAAATCGCCTTATTAGCCGCAGTTAAGTTACAATTCAGTACCCTATCCTAAAGCTTGCTGTTAGGAAGGAATCTGCAGCTTGCAGTGAAAGCGCTTCCAGAGGGGAGTCTAATGAGGGCAAACATTTGATGGTAGCAGCTTCCCTGCGGGAGATACTCTCTTTGCCAAAATCGCCTTATTAGGCGAAAGTAAGTTACAATTCAGTACTCTAACCTAAAGTTGCTGTTAGGAGGGAATCTGCAGCTTGCAGTGAAAGCGCTTCCAGAGGGGAATCTAACGAGGGCAAAAATTTGATGGTAGCAGCTTCCCTGCGGGAGATACTCTCTTTGCCAAAATCGCCTTATTAGCCGCAGTTAAGTTACAATTCAGTACCCTATCCTAAAGCTTGCTGTTAGGAGGGAATCTGCAGCTTGCAGTGAAAGCACTTCCAGAGGGGAGTCTAATGAGGGCAAACCTTTGATGGTAGCAGCTTCCCTGCGGGAGATAGTCTCTTTGCCACAATCGCATTATTAGGCGAAACTAAGGTACAATGCAGTACACTATCCTAAAGCTTGCTGTTAGGAGGGAATCTGCAGCTTGCAGTGAAAGCGCTTCCAGAGGGGAGTCTAATGAGGGCAAACGTTTGATGGTAACAGCTTCCCTGCGGGAGATATTCTCTTTGCCAAAATCGCATTATTAGGCGAAAGTAAGTTACAATTCAGTACCCTATTCTAAAGCTTGCTGTTAGGAGGGAATCTGCCGCTTGCAGTGAAAGCGCTTCCAGAGGGGAGTCTAATGAGGGCAAGCATTTGATGGTAGCAGCTTCCCTGCGGGAGATAGTCTCTTTGCCAAAATCGCATTATTAGGCGAAAGTGAGTTACAATTCAGTACCCTATTCTAAAGCTTGCTGTTAGGTGGGAATCTGCAGCTTGAAGTGAAAGCGCTTCCAGAGGGGAGTGTAATGAGGGCAAACATTTTATGGTAGCAGCTTCCCTGCGGGAGATATTCTCTTTGCCAAAATCGACTTAATAGACGCAGTTAAGTTACAATTTAGTACCCTGTCCTACAGCTTGCTGTTAGGTGGGAATCTGCCGCTAGCAGTGAAAGCGCTTCCAGAGGGGAGTCTAATGAGGGAAACATTTGATGGTAGCAGCTTCCCTGCGGGAGATATTCTCTTTGCCAAAATCGCATTATTATGCGAAAGTAAGTTAAAATTCAGTACCCTATCCTAAATCTTGCTGTTAGGAGGGAATCTGCAGCTTGCAGTGAAAGCGCTTCCAGAGGGGAGTCTAATGAGGGCAAATATTTGATGGTAGCAGCTTCCCTGCGGGAGATATTCTCTTTGCCAAAATCTCCTTATGAGACGCAGTTAAGTTACAATTCAGTACCCTGTCCTAAAGCTTGCTGTTAGGAGGGAATCTGCAGCTTGCAGTGAAAGCGCTTCCAGAGGGGAGTCTAATGAGGGCAAACATTTGATGGTAGGAGCTTCCCTGCGGGAGATACTCTCTTTTCCATAATCGCATTATTAGGCTAAAGTAAGTTAAAATTCAGTACCCTTTCCTAAAGCTTGCTGTTAGGAAGGAATCTGCAGCTTGCAGTGAAAGCGCTTCCAGAGGGGAGTCTAATGAGGGCAAACATTTGATGGTAGCAGCTTCCCTGCGGGATATATTCTCTTTGCCAAAATCGCCTTATTAGCCGCAGTTATGTTACAATTCAGTACCCTATCCTAAAGCTTCCTGTTAGGAGGGAATCTGCAGCTTGCAGTGAAAGCGCTTCCAGAGGGTAGTCTAATGAGGGCAAATATTTGATGGTAGCAGCTTCCCTGCGGGAGATACTCTCTTTGCCAAAATCGCCTTATTAGCCGCAGTTAAGTTACAATTCAGTACCCTATCCTAAAGCTTGCTGTTAGGAGGGAATCTGCAGCTTGCAGTGAAAGCGCTTCCAGAGGGCAGTCTAATGAGGGCAAACATTTGATGGTAGCAGCTTCCCTGCGGGAGATAGTCTGTTTTCCAAAATCGCATTATTAGGCGAAAGTAAGTTACAATTCAGTACCCTATCCTAAAGCTTGCTGTTAGGAGGGAATCTGCAGCTTGCAGTGAAAGCGCTTCCAGAGGGGAGTCTAATGAGGGCAAATATTTGATGGTAGCAGCTTCCCTGCGGGATATATTCTCTTTGCCAAATCGCCTTATTAGCCGCAGTTAAGTTACAATTCAGTACCCTATCCTAAAGCTTGCTGTTAGGAGGGAATCTGCAGCTTGCAGTGAAAGCGCTTCCAGAGGGGAGTGTAATGAGGGCAAATATTTGATGGTAGAAGCTTCCCTGCGGGAGATATTCTCTTTGCCAAAATCTCCTTATGAGCCGCAGTTAAGTTACCATTTAGTAACCTATCCTAAAGCTTGCTGTTAGGAGGGAATCTGCAGCTTGCAGTGAAAGCGCTTCCAGAGGGGAGTCTAATGAGGGCAAACATTTGATGGTAGCAGCTTCCCTGCGGGAGATACTCTCTTTTCCAAAATCGCATTATTAGGCGAAAGTAAGTTAAAATTCAGTACGCTATCCTAAAGCTTGCTGTTAGGAGGGAATCTGCAGCTTGCAGTGAAAGCGCTTCCAGAGGGGAGTCTAATGAGGGCAAACATTTGATGGTAGCAGCTTCCCTGCGGGAGATACTCTCTTTGCCAAAATCGCATTATTAGACGAAATTAAGTTTCAATTCAGTACCCTATCCTAAAGCTTGCTGTTAGGAGGGAATCTGCAGCTTGCAGTGAAAGCGCTTCCAGAGGGGAGTCTAATGAGGGCAAGCATTTGATGGTAGCAGCTTCCCTGCGGGAGATAGTCTCTTTGCCAAAATCTCCTTATGAGCCGCAGTTAAGTTACAATTCAGTACCCTATCCTAAAGCTTGCTGTTAGGAGGGAATCTGCAGCTTGCAGTGAAAGCGCTTCCAGAGGGGAGTCTAATGAGGGCAAACCTTTGATGGTAGCAGCTTCCCTGCGGGAGATACTCTCTTTGCCACAATCGCATTATTAGGCGAAGCTAAGATACAATGCAGTACCCTATCCTAAAGCTTGCTGTTAGGAGGGAATCTGCAGCTTACATTGAAAGCGCTTCCAGAGGGGAGTCTAATGAGGGCAAACATTTGATGGTAGCAGCTTCCCTGCGGGAGATACTCTCTTTGCCAAAATCGCATTATTAGGCGAAAGTAAGTTACCATTCAGTACCCTATTCTAAAGCTTGCTGTTAGGAGGGAATCTGCAGCTTGCAGTGAAAGCGCTTCCAGAGGGGAGTCTAAGGAGGGCAAACATTTGATGGTAGCAGCTTCCCTGCGGGAGATAGTCTCTTTTCCAAAATCGCATTATTAGCCGAAAGTAAGTTACAATTCAGTACCCTATCCTAAAGCTTGCTGTTAGGAGGGAATCTGCAGCTTGCAGTGAAAGCGCTTCCAGAGGGGAGTCTAATGAGGGCAAACATTTGATGGTAGCAGCTTCCTTGCGGGAGATACTCTCTTTGCCAAAATCGCCTTATTAGCCGCAGTTAAGTTACAATTCAGTACCCTATCCTAAAGCTTGCTGTTAGGAGGGAATCTGCAGCTTGCAGTGAAAGCGCTTCCAGAGGGGAGTCTAATGAGGGCAAACATTTGATGGTAGCAGCTTCCCTGCGGGAGATACTCTCTTTGCCAAAATCGCCTTATTAGCCGCAGTTAAGTTACAATTCAGTACACTATCCTAAAGCTTGCTGTTAGGAAGGAATCTGCAGCTTGCAGTGAAAGCGCTTCCAGAGGGGAGTCTAAGGAGGGCAAACATTTGATGGTAGCAGCATCCCTGCGGGAGATACTCTCTTTGCCAAAATCGCTTTATTAGGCGAAAGTAAGTTACAATTCAGTACCCTATCCTAAAGCTTGCTGTTAGGAGGGAATCTGCAGCTTGCAGTGAAAGCGCTTCCAGAGGGGAGTCTAATGAGGGCAAACATTTGATGGTAGCAGCTTCCCTGCGGGAGATACTCTCTTTGCCAAAATGCCTTATTAGGCGAAAGTAAGTTACAATTCAGTACTCTAACCTAAAGTTGCTGTTAGGAGGGAATCTGCAGCTTGCAGTGAAAGCGCTTCCAGAGGGGAGTCTAACGAGGGCAAAAATTTGATGGTAGCAGCTTCCCTGCGGGAGATACTCTCTTTGCCAAAATCGCCTTATTAGCCGCAGTTAAGTTACAATTCAGTACCCTATCCTAAAGCTTGCTGTTAGGAGGGAATCTGCAGCTTGCAGTGAAAGCACTTCCAGAGGGGAGTCTAATGAGGGCAAACCTTTGATGGTAGCAGCTTCCCTGCGGGAGATAGTCTCTTTGCCACAATCGCATTATTAGGCGAAACTAAGATACAATGCAGTACACTATCCTAAAGCTTGCTGTTAGGAGGGAATCTGCAGCTTGCAGTGAAAGCACTTCCAGAGGGGAGTCTAATGAGGGCAAACGTTTGATGGTAACAGCTTCCCTGCGGGAGATATTCTCTTTGCCAAAATCGCATTATTAGGCGAAAGTAAGTTACAATTCAGTACCCTATTCTAAAGCTTGCTGTTAGGAGGGAATCTGCCGCTTGCAGTGAAAGCGCTTCCAGAGGGGAGTCTAATGAGGGCAAGCATTTGATGGTAGCAGCTTCCCTGCGGGAGATAGTTTCTTTGCCAAAATCGCATTATTAGGCGAAAGTGAGTTACAATTCAGTACCCTATTCTAAAGCTTGCTGTTAGGTGGGAATCTGCAGCTTGAAGTGAAAGCGCTTCCAGAGGGGAGTGTAATGAGGGCAAACATTTTATGGTAGCAGCTTCCCTGCGGGAGATATTCTCTTTGCCAAAATCGACTTAATAGACGCAGTTAAGTTGCAATTCAGTACCCTGTCCTACAGCTTGCTGTTAGGTGGGAATCTGCCGCTAGCAGTGAAAGCGCTTCCAGAGGGGAGTCTAATGAGGGAAACATTTGATGGTAGCAGCTTCCCTGCGGGAGATATTCTCTTTGCCAAAATCGCATTATTATGCGAAAGTAAGTTACAATTCAGTACCCTATCCTAAAGCTTGCTGTTAGGAGGGAATCTGCAGCTTGCAGTGAAAGCGCTTCCAGAGGGGAGTCTAATGAGGGCAAATATTTGATGGTAGCAGCTTCCCTGCGGGAGATATTCTCTTTGCCAAAATCTCCTTATGAGACGCAGTTAAGTTACAATTCAGTACCCTGTCCTAAAGCTTGCTGTTAGGAGGGAATCTGCAGCTTGCAGTGAAAGCGCTTCCAGAGGGGAGTCTAATGAGGGCAAACATTTGATGGTAGGAGCTTCCCTGCGGGAGATACTCTCTTTTCCATAATCGCATTATTAGGCTAAAGTAAGTTAAAATTCAGTACCCTTTCCTAAAGCTTGCTGTTAGGAAGGAATCTGCAGCTTGCAGTGAAAGCGCTTCCAGAGGGGAGTCTAATGAGGGCAAACATTTGATGGTAGCAGCTTCCCTGCGGGATATATTCTCTTTGCCAAAATCGCCTTATTAGCCGCAGTTAAGATACAATTCAGTACCCTATCCTAAAGCTTGCTGTTAGGAGGGAATCTGCAGCTTGCAGTGAAAGCGCTTCCAGAGGGTAGTCTAATGAGGGCAAATATTTGATGGTAGCAGCTTCCCTGCGGGAGATACTCTCTTTGCCAAAATCGCCTTATTAGCCGCAGTTAAGTTACAATTCAGTACCCTATCCTAAAGCTTGCTGTTAGGAGGGAATCTGCAGCTTGCAGTGAAAGCGCTTCCAGAGGGCAGTCTAATGAGGGCAAACATTTGATGGTAGCAGCTTCCCTGCGGGAGATAGTCTCTTTTCCAAAATCGCATTATTAGGCGAAAGTAAGTTACAATTCAGTACCCTATCCTAAAGCTTGCTGTTAGGAGGGAATCTGCAGCTTGCAGTGAAAGCGCTTCCAGAGGGGAGTCTAATGAGGGCAAATATTTGATGGTAGCAGCTTCCCTGCGGGATATATTCTCTTTGCCAAAATCGCCTTATTAGCCGCAGTTAAGTTACAATTCAGTACCCTATCCTAAAGCTTGCTGTTAGGAGGGAATCTGCAGCTTGCAGTGAAAGCGCTTCCAGAGGGGAGTGTAATGAGGGCAAATATTTGATGGTAGAAGCTTCCCTGCGGGAGATATTCTCTTTGCCAAAATCTCCTTATGAGCCGCAGTTAAGTTACCATTTAGTACCCTATCCTAAAGCTTGCTGTTAGGAGGGAATCTGCAGCTTGCAGTGAAAGCGCTTCCAGAGGGGAGTCTAATGAGGGCAAACATTTCATGGTAGCAGCTTCCCTGCGGGAGATACTCTCTTTTCCAAAATCGCATTATTAGGCGAAAGTAAGTTAAAATTCAGTACGCTATCCTAAAGCTTGCTGTTAGGAGGGAATCTGCAGCTTGCAGTGAAAGCGCTTCCAGAGGGGAGTCTAATGAGGGCAAACATTTGATGGTAGCAGCTTCCCTGCGGGAGATACTCTCTTTGCCAAAATCGCATTATTAGACGAAAGTAAGTTACAATTCAGTACCCTATCCTAAAGCTTGCTGTTAGGAGGGAATCTGCAGCTTGCAGTGAAAGCGCTTCCAGAGGGGAGTCTAATGAGGGCAAGCATTTGATGGTAGCAGCTTCCCTGCGGGAGATAGTCTCTTTGCCAATATCTCCTTATGAGCCGCAGTTAAGTTACAATTCAGTACCCTATCCTAAAGCTTGCTGTTAGGAGGGAATCTGCAGCTTGCAGTGAAAGCGCTTCCAGAGGGGAGTCTAATGAGGGCAAACCTTTGATGGTAGCAGCTTCCCTGTGGGAGATTCTCTCTTTGCCACAATCGCATTATTAGGCGAAGCTAAGATACAATGCAGTACCCTATCCTAAAGCTTGCTGTTAGGAGGGAATCTGCAGCTTACATTGAAAGCGCTTCCAGAGGGGAGTCTAATGAGGGCAAACATTTGATGGTAGCAGCTTCCCTGCGGGAGATACTCTCTTTGCCAAAATCGCATTATTAGGCGAAAGTAAGTTACCATTCAGTACCCTATTCTAAAGCTTGCTGTTAGGAGGGAATCTGCAGCTTGCAGTGAAAGCGCTTCCAGAGGGGAGTCTAAGGAGGGCAAACATTTGATGGTAGCAGCTTCCCTGCGGGAGATAGTCTCTTTTCCAAAATCGCATTATTAGCCGAAAGTAAGTTACAATTCAGTACCCTATCCTAAAGCTTGCTGTTAGGAGGGAATCTGCAGCTTGCAGTGAAAGCGCTTCCAGAGGGGAGTCTAATGAGGGTAAACATTTGATGGTAGCAGCTTCCTTGCGGGAGATACTCTCTTTGCCAAAATCGCCTTATTAGCCGCAGTTAAGTTACAATTCAGTACCCTATCCTAAAGCTTGCTGTTAGGAGGGAATCTGCAGCTTGCAGTGAAAGCGCTTCCAGAGGGGAGTCTAATGAGGGCAAACATTTGATGGTAGCAGCTTCCCTGCGGGAGATACTCTCTTTGCCAAAATCGCCTTATTAGCCGCAGTTAAGTTACAATTCAGTACACTATCCTAAAGCTTGCTGTTAGGAAGGAATCTGCAGCTTGCAGTGAAAGCGCTTCCAGAGGGGAGTCTAAGGAGGGCAAACATTTGATGGTAGCAGCTTCCCTGCGGGAGATATTCTCTTTGCCATAATCACCTTATTAGCCGCAGTTAAGTTACAATTCAGTACCCTATCCTAAAGCTTGCTGTTAGGAGGGAATCTGCAGCTTGCAGTGAAAGCGCTTCCAGAGGGGAGTCTAAGGAGGGCAAACATTTGATGGTAGCAGCGTCCCTGCGGGAGATACTCTCTTTGCCACAATCGCATTATTAGGCGAAAGTAAGATACAATGCAGTACCCTATCCTAAAGCTTGCTGTTAGGAGGGAATCTGCAGCTTGCAGTGAAAGCGCTTCCAGAGGGGAGTCTAATGAGGGCAAACATTTGATGGTAGCAGCTTCCCTGCGGGAGATACTCTCTTTTCCATAATCGCATTATTAGGCTAAAGTAAGTTAAAATTCAGTACCCTTTCCTAAAGCTTGCTGTTAGGAAGGAATCTGCCGCTTGCAGTGAAAGCGCTTCCAGAGGGGAGTCTAATGAGGGCAAACATTTGATGGTAGCAGCTTCCCTGCGGGATATATTCTCTTTGCCAAAATCGCCTTATTAGCCGCAGTTAAGTTACAATTCAGTACCCTATCCTAAAGCTTGCTGTTAGGAGGGAATCTGCAGCTTGCAGTGAAAGCGCTTCCAGAGGGGAGTCTAATGAGGGCAAATATTTGATGGTAGCAGCTTCCCTGCGGGAGATACTCTCTTTGCCAAAATCGCCTTATTAGCCGCAGTTAAGTTACAATTCAGTACCCTATCCTAAAGCTTGCTGTTAGGAGGGAATCTGCAGCTTGCAGTGAAAGCGCTTCCAGAGAGCAGTCTAATGAGGGCAAACATTTGATGGTAGCAGCTTCCCTGCGGGAGATAGTCTCTTTTCCAAAATCGCATTATTAGGCGAAAGTAAGTTACAATTCAGTACCCTATCCTAAAGCTTGCTGTTAGGAGGGAATCTGCAGCTTGCAGTGAAAGCGCTTCCAGAGGGGAGTCTAATGAGGGCAAATATTTGATGGTAGCAGCTTCCCTGCGGGATATATTCTCTTTGCCAAAATCGCCTTATTAGCCGCAGTTAAGTTACAATTCAGTACCCTATCCTAAAGCTTGCTGTTAGGAGGGAATCTGCAGCTTGCAGTGAAAGCGCTTCCAGAGGGGAGTGTAATGAGGGCAAATATTTGATGGTAGAAGCTTCCCTGCGGGAGATATTCTCTTTGCCATAATCTCCTTATGAGCCGCAGTTAAGTTACCGTTTAGTACCCTATCCTAAAGCTTGCTGTTAGGAGGGAATCTGCAGCTTGCAGTGAAAGCGCTTCCAGAGGGGAGTCTAATGAGGGCAAACATTTGATGGTAGCAGCTTCCCTGCGGGAGATACTCTCTTTTCCAAAATCGCATTATTAGGCGAAAGTAAGTTAAAATTCAGTACGCTATCCTAAAGCTTGCTGTTAGGAGGGAATCTGCAGCTTGCAGTGAAAGCGCTTCCAGAGGGGAGTCTAATGAGGGCAAACATTTGATGGTAGCAGCTTCCCTGCGGGAGATACTCTCTTTGCCAAAATCGCATTATTAGACGAAATTAAGTTTCAATTCAGTACCCTATCCTAAAGCTTGCTGTTAGGAGGGAATCTGCAGCTTGCAGTGAAAGCGCTTCCAGAGGGGAGTCTAATGAGGGCAAGCATTTGATGGTAGCAGCTTCCCTGCGGGAGATAGTCTCTTTGCCAAAATCTCCTTATGAGCCGCAGTTAAGTTACAATTCAGTACCCTATCCTAAAGCTTGCTGTTAGGAGGGAATCTGCAGCTTGCAGTGAAAGCGCTTCCAGAGGGGAGTCTAATGAGGGCAAACCTTTGATGGTAGCAGCTTCCCTGCGGGAGATACTCTCTTTGCCACAATCGCATTATTAGGCGAAGCTAAGATACAATGCAGTACCCTATCCTAAAGCTTGCTGTTAGGAGGGAATCTGCAGCTTACATTGAAAGCGCTTCCAGAGGGGAGTCTAATGAGGGCAAACATTTGATGGTAGCAGCTTCCCTGCGGGAGATACTCTCTTTGCCAAAATCGCATTATTAGGCGAAAGTAAGTTACAATTCAGTACCCTATCCTAAAGCTTGCTGTTAGGAGGGAATCTGCAGCTTGCAGTGAAAGCGCTTCCAGAGGGGAGTATAATGAGGGCAAACATTTGATGGTAGCAGCTTCCCTGCGGGAGATACTCTCTTTGCCAAAATCGCCTTATTAGCCGCAGTTAAGTTACAATTCAGTACCCTATCCTAAAGCTTGCTGTTAGGAGGGAATCTGCAGCTTGCAGTGAAAGCGCTTCCAGAGGGGAGTCTAATGAGGGCAAACATTTGATGGTAGCAGCTTCCCTGCGGGAGATACTCTCTTTGCCAAAATAGCATTATTAGCCGCAGTTAAGTTACAATTCAGTACCCTATCCTAAAGCTTGCTGTTAGGAAGGAATCTGCAGCTTGCAGTGAAAGCGCTTCCAGAGGGGAGTCTAATGAGGGCAAATATTTGATGGTAGCAGCTTCCCTGCGGGAGATACTCTCTTTCCCAAAATCGCCTTATTAGCCGCAGTTAAGTTACAATTCAGTACCCTATCCTAAAGATTGCTGTTAGGAGGGAATCTGCAGCTTGCAGTGAAAGCGCTTCCAGAGGGGAGTCTAAGGAGGGCAAACATTTGATGGTAGCAGCTTCCCTGCGGGAGATACTCTCTTTGCCAAAATCGCTTTATTAGGCGAAAGTAAGTTACAATTCAGTACCCTATCCTAAAGCTTGCTGTTAGGAGGGAATCTGCAGCTTGCAGTGAAAGCGCTTCCAGAGGGGAGTTAAATGAGGGCAAACATTTCATGGTAGCAGCTTCCCTGCGGGAGATACTCTCTTTGCCAAAATCGCCTTATTAGCCGCAGTTAAGTTACAATTCAGTACCCTATCCTAAAGCTTGCTGTTAGGTGGGAATCTGCAGCTTGCAGTGAAAGCGCTTCCAGAGGGGAGTGTAATGAGGGCAAACATTTTATGGTAGCAGCTTCCCTGCGGGAGATAGTCTCTTTTCCAAAATCGCATTATTAGCCGAAAGTAAGTTACAATTCAGTACCCTATCCTAAAGCTTGCTGTTAGGAAGGAATCTGCAGCTTGCAGTGAAAGCGCTTCCAGAGGGGAGTCTAATGAGGGTAAACATTTGATGGTAGCAGCTTCCTTGCGGGAGATACTCTCTTTGCCAAAATCGCCTTATTAGCCGCAGTTAAGTTACAATTCAGTACCCTATCCTAAAGCTTGCTGTTAGGAGGGAATCTGCAGCTTGCAGTGAAAGCGCTTCCAGAGGGGAGTCTAATGAGGGCAAACATTTGATGGTAGCAGCTTCCCTGCGGGAGATACTCTCTTTGCCAAAATCGCCTTATTAGCCGCAGTTAAGTTACAATTCAGTACACTATCCTAAAGCTTGCTGTTAGGAAGGAATCTGCAGCTTGCAGTGAAAGCGCTTCCAGAGGGGAGTCTAAGGAGGGCAAACATTTGATGGTAGCAGCTTCCCTGCGGGAGATACTCTCTTTGCCAAAATCGCTTTATTAGGCGAAAGTAAGTTACAATTCAGAACCCTATCCTAAAGCTTGCTGTTAGGAGGGAATCTGCAGCTTGCAGTGAAAGCGCTTCCAGAGGGGAGTCTAATGAGGGCAAATATTTGATGGTAGCAGCTTCCATGCGGGAGATATTCTCTTTGCCATAATCACCTTATTAGCCGCAGTTAAGTTACAATTCAGTACCCTATCCTAAAGCTTGCTGTTAGGAGGGAATCTGCAGCTTGCAGTGAAAGCGCTTCCAGAGGGGAGTCTAAGGAGGGCAAACATTTGATGGTAGCAGCGTCCCTGCGGGAGATACTCTCTTTGCCACAATCGCATTATTAGGCGAAAGTAAGATACAATGCAGTACCCTATCCTAAAGCTTGCTGTTAGGAGGGAATCTGCAGCTTGCAGTGAAAGCGCTTCCAGAGGGGAGTCTAATGAGGGCAAACATTTGATGGTAGCAGCTTCCCTGCGGGAGATACTCTCTTTTCCATAATCGCATTATTAGGCTAAAGTAAGTTAAAATTCAGTACCCTTTCCTAAAGCTTGCTGTTAGGAAGGAATCTGCAGCTTGCAGTGAAAGCGCTTCCAGAGGGGAGTCTAATGAGGGCAAACATTTGATGGTAGCAGCTTCCCTGCGGGATATATTCTCTTTGCCAAAATCGCCTTATTAGCCGCAGTTAAGTTACAATTCAGTACCCTATCCTAAAGCTTGCTGTTAGGAGGGAATCTGCAGCTTGCAGTGAAAGCGCTTCCAGAGGGGAGTCTAATGAGGGCAAATATTTGATGGTAGCAGCTTCCCTGCGGGAGATACTCTCTTTGCCAAAATCGCCTTATTAGCCGCATTTAAGTTACAATTCAGTACCCTATCCTAAAGCTTGCTGTTAGGAGGGAATCTGCAGCTTGCAGTGAAAGCGCTTCCAGAGAGCAGTCTAATGAGGGCAAACATTTGATGGTAGCAGCTTCCCTGCGGGAGATAGTCTCTTTTCCAAAATCGCATTATTAGGCGAAAGTAAGTTACAATTCAGTACCCTATCCTAAAGCTTGCTGTTAGGAGGGAATCTGCAGCTTGCAGTGAAAGCGCTTCCAGAGGGGAGTCTAATGAGGGCAAATATTTGATGGTAGCAGCTTCCCTGCGGGATATATTCTCTTTGCCAAAATCGCCTTATTAGCCGCAGTTAAGTTACAATTCAGTACCCTATCCTAAAGCTTGCTGTTAGGAGGGAATCTGCAGCTTGCAGTGAAAGCGCTTCCAGAGGGGAGTGTAATGAGGGCAAATATTTGATGGTAGAAGCTTCCCTGCGGGAGATATTCTCTTTGCCATAATCTCCTTATGAGCCGCAGTTAAGTTACCGTTTAGTACCCTATCCTAAAGCTTGCTGTTAGGAGGGAATCTGCAGCTTGCAGTGAAAGCGCTTCCAGAGGGGAGTCTAATGAGGGCAAACATTTGATGGTAGCAGCTTCCCTGCGGGAGATACTCTCTTTTCCAAAATCGCATTATTAGGCGAAAGTAAGTTAAAATTCAGTACGCTATCCTAAAGCTTGCTGTTAGGAGGGAATCTGCAGCTTGCAGTGAAAGCGCTTCCAGAGGGGAGTCTAATGAGGGCAAACATTTGATGGTAGCAGCTTCCCTGCGGGAGATACTCTCTTTGCCAAAATCGCATTATTAGACGAAATTAAGTTTCAATTCAGTACCCTATCCTAAAGCTTGCTGTTAGGAGGGAATCTGCAGCTTGCAGTGAAAGCGCTTCCAGAGGGGAGTCTAATGAGGGCAAGCATTTGATGGTAGCAGCTTCCCTGCGGGAGATAGTCTCTTTGCCAAAATCTCCTTATGAGCCGCAGTTAAGTTACAATTCAGTACCCTATCCTAAAGCTTGCTGTTAGGAGGGAATCTGCAGCTTGCAGTGAAAGCGCTTCCAGAGGGGAGTCTAATGAGGGCAAACCTTTGATGGTAGCAGCTTCCCTGCGGGAGATACTCTCTTTGCCACAATCGCATTATTAGGCGAAGCTAAGATACAATGCAGTACCCTATCCTAAAGCTTGCTGTTAGGAGGGAATCTGCAGCTTACATTGAAAGCGCTTCCAGAGGGGAGTCTAATGAGGGCAAACATTTGATGGTAGCAGCTTCCCTGCGGGAGATACTCTCTTTGCCAAAATCGCATTATTAGGCGAAAGTAAGTTACAATTCAGTACCCTATCCTAAAGCTTGCTGTTAGGAGGGAATCTGCAGCTTGCAGTGAAAGCGCTTCCAGAGGGGAGTATAATGAGGGCAAACATTTGATGGTAGCAGCTTCCCTGCGGGAGATACTCTCTTTGCCAAAATCGCCTTATTAGCCGCAGTTAAGTTACAATTCAGTACCCTATCCTAAAGCTTGCTGTTAGGAGGGAATCTGCAGCTTGCAGTGAAAGCGCTTCCAGAGGGGAGTCTAATGAGGGCAAACATTTGATGGTAGCAGCTTCCCTGCGGGAGATACTCTCTTTGCCAAAATAGCATTATTAGCCGCAGTTAAGTTACAATTCAGTACCCTATCCTAAAGCTTGCTGTTAGGAAGGAATCTGCAGCTTGCAGTGAAAGCGCTTCCAGAGGGGAGTCTAATGAGGGCAAATATTTGATGGTAGCAGCTTCCCTGCGGGAGATACTCTCTTTCCCAAAATCGCCTTATTAGCCGCAGTTAAGTTACAATTCAGTACCCTATCCTAAAGATTGCTGTTAGGAGGGAATCTGCAGCTTGCAGTGAAAGCGCTTCCAGAGGGGAGTCTAAGGAGGGCAAACATTTGATGGTAGCAGCTTCCCTGCGGGAGATACTCTCTTTGCCAAAATCGCTTTATTAGGCGAAAGTAAGTTACAATTCAGTACCCTATCCTAAAGCTTGCTGTTAGGAGGGAATCTGCAGCTTGCAGTGAAAGCGCTTCCAGAGGGGAGTTAAATGAGGGCAAACATTTCATGGTAGCAGCTTCCCTGCGGGAGATACTCTCTTTGCCAAAATCGCCTTATTAGCCGCAGTTAAGTTACAATTCAGTACCCTATCCTAAAGCTTGCTGTTAGGTGGGAATCTGCAGCTTGCAGTGAAAGCGCTTCCAGAGGGGAGTGTAATGAGGGCAAACATTTTATGGTAGCAGCTTCCCTGCGGGAGATATTCTCTTTGCCAAAATCGCCTTATTAGACGCTGTTAAGTTACAATTCAGTACCCTGTCCTACAGCTTGCTTTTAGGTGGGAATCTGCCGCTTGCAGTGAAAGCGCTTCCAGAGGGGAGTCTAATGAGGGAAGCATTTGATGGTAGCAGCTTCCCTGCGGGAGATAGTCTCTTTTCCAAAATCGCATTATTAGGCGAAAGTAAGTTAAAATTCAGTACCCTATCCTAAAGCTTGCTGTTAGGAGGGAATCTGCAGCTTGCAGTGAAAGCGCTTCCAGAGGGGAGTCTAATGAGGGCAAGCATTTGATGGTAGCAGCTTCCCTGCGGGATATGTTCTCTTTGCCAAAATCGCCTTATTAGCCGCAGTTAAGTTACAATTCAGTACCCTATCCTAAAGCTTGCTGTTAGGAGGGAATCTGCAGCTTGCAGTGAAAGCGCTTCCAGAGGGTAGTCTAATGAGGGCAAATATTTGATGGTAGCAGCATCCCTGCGGGAGATACTCTCTTTGCCAAAATCGCATTATTAGGCGAAAGTAAGTTACAATTCAGTACCCTATCCTAAAGCTTGCTGTTAGGAGGGAATCTGCAGCTTGCAGTGAAAGCGCTTCCAGAGGGGAGTCTAATGAGGGCAAACATTTGATGGTAGCAGCTTCCCTGCGGGAGATACTCTCTTTGCCAAAATCGCATTATTAGGCGAAAGTAAGTTACAATTCAGTACCCTATCCTAAATCTTGCTGTTAGGAGGGAATCTGCAGCTTGCAGTGAAAGCGCTTCCAGAGGGGAGTCTAATGAGGGCAAACATTTGATGGTAGCAGCTTCCCTGCGGGAGATACTCTCTTTGCCAAAATCGCCTTATTAGCCGCAGTTAAGATACAATTCAGTACCCTATCCTAAAGCTTGCTGTTAGGAGGGAATCTGCAGCTTGCAGTGAAAGCGCTTCCAGAGGGCAGTCTAATGAGGGCAAACATTTGATTGTAGCAGCTTCCCTGCGGGAGATAGTCTCTTTTCCAAAATCGCATTATTAGGCGAAAGTAAGTTACAATTCAGTACCCTATCCTAAAGCTTGCTGTTAGGAGGGAATCTGCAGCTTGCAGTGAAAGCGCTTCCAGAGGGGAGTCTAATGAGGGCAAATATTTGATGGTAGCAGCTTCCCTGCGGGAGATACTCTCTTTGCCAAAATCGCATTATTAGGCGAAAGTAAGATACAATTCAGTACCCTATCCTAAAGCTTGCTGTTAGGAGGGAATCTGCAGCTTGCAGTGAAAGCGCTTCCAGAGGGGAGTCTAATGAGGGCAAACATTTGATGGTAGCAGCTTCCCTGCGGGAGATACTCTCTTTGCCAAAATCGCATTATTAGCCGCATTTAAGTTACAATTCAGTACCCTATCCTAAAGCTTGCTGTTAGGAGGGAATCTGCAGCTTGCAGTGAAAGCGCTTCCAGAGGGGAGTCTAATGAGGGCAAACATTTGATGGTAGCAGCTTCCCTGCGGGAGATACTCTCTTTGCCAAAATCGCCTTATTAGACGCAGTTAAGTTACAATTCAGTACCCTGTCCTACAGCTTGCTTTTAGGTGGGAATCTGCCGCTTGCAGTGAAAGCGCTTCCAGAGGGGAGTCTAATGAGGGAAGCATTTGATGGTAGCAGCTTCCCTGCGGGAGATATTCTCTGTTCCAAAATCGCATTATTAGGCGAAAGTAAGTTACAATTCAGTACCCTATCCTAAAGCTTGCTGTTAGGAAGGAATCTGCAGCTTGCAGTGAAAGCGCTTCCAGAGGGGAGTCTAATGAGGGCAAACATTTGATGGTAGCAGCTTCCCTGCGGGAGATAGTCTCTTTTCCAAAATCGCATTATTAGGCGAAAGTAAGTTAAAATTCAGTACCCTATCCTAAAGCTTGCTGTTAGGAGGGAATCTGCAGCTTGCAGTGAAAGCGCTTCCAGAGGGGAGTCTAATGAGGGCAAGCATTTGATGGTAGCAGCTTCCCTGCGGGATATATTCTCTTTGCCAAAATCGCCTTATTAGCCGCAGTTAAGTTACAATTCAGTACCCTATCCTAAAGCTTGCTGTTAGGAGGGAATCTGCAGCTTGCAGTGAAAGCGCTTCCAGAGGGTAGTCTAATGAGGGCAAATATTTGATGGTAGCAGCATCCCTGCGGGAGATACTCTCTTTGCCAAAATCGCATTATTAGGCGAAAGTAAGTTACAATTCAGTACCCTATCCTAAAGCTTGCTGTTAGGAGGGAATCTGCAGCTTGCAGTGAAAGCGCTTCCAGAGGGGAGTCTAATGAGGGCAAACATTTGATGGTAGCAGCTTCCCTGCGGGAGATACTCTCTTTGCCAAAATCGCATTATTAGGCGAAAGTAAGTTACAATTCAGTACCCTATCCTAAATCTTGCTGTTAGGAGGGAATCTGCAGCTTGCAGTGAAAGCGCTTCCAGAGGGGAGTCTAATGAGGGCAAACATTTGATGGTAGCAGCTTCCCTGCGGGAGATACTCTCTTTGCCAAAATCGCCTTATTAGCCGCAGTTAAGATACAATTCAGTACCCTATCCTAAAGCTTGCTGTTAGGAGGGAATCTGCAGCTTGCAGTGAAAGCGCTTCCAGAGGGCAGTCTAATGAGGGCAAACATTTGATTGTAGCAGCTTCCCTGCGGGAGATAGTCTCTTTTCCAAAATCGCATTATTAGGCGAAAGTAAGTTACAATTCAGTACCCTATCCTAAAGCTTGCTGTTAGGAGGGAATCTGCAGCTTGCAGTGAAAGCGCTTCCAGAGGGGAGTCTAATGAGGGCAAATATTTGATGGTAGCAGCTTCCCTGCGGGATATATTCTCTTTGCCAAAATCGCCTTATTAGCCGCAGTTAAGTTACAATTCAGTACCCTATCCTAAAGCTTGCTGTTAGGAGGGAATCTGCAGCTTGCAGTGAAAGCGCTTCCAGAGGGGAGTCTAATGAGGGCAAACATTTGATGGTAGCAGCTTCCCTGCGGGAGATACTCTCTTTGCCAAAATCGCCTTATTAGCCGCAGTTAAGTTACAATTCAGTACTCTAACCTAAAGCTTGCTGTTAGGAGGGAATCTGCAGCTTGCAGTGAAAGCGCTTCCAGAGGGGAGTCTAATGAGGGCAAACCTTTGATGGTAGCAGCTTCCCTGCGGGAGATACTCTCTTTGCCACAATCGCATTATTAGGCGAAACTAAGATACAATGCAGTACCCTATCCTAAAGCTTGCTGTTAGGAGGGAATCTGCAGCTTGCAGTGAAAGCGCTTCCAGAGGGGAGTCTAATGAGGGCAAACATTTGATGGTAGCAGCTTCCCTGCGTGAGATAGTCTCTTTTACAAAATAGCATTATTAGGCGAAAGTAAGTTTCAATTCAGTACCCTATCCTAAAGCTTGCTGTTAGGAGGGAATCTGCAGCTTGCAGTGAAAGCGCTTCCAGAGGGGAGTCTAATGAGGGCAAACATTTGATGGTAGCAGCTTCCCTGCGGGAGATACTCTCTTTGCCAAAATCGCATTATTAGGCGAAAGTAAGATACAATTCAGTACCCTATCCTAAAGCTTGCTGTTAGGAGGGAATCTGCAGCTTGCAGTGAAAGCGCTTCCAGAGGGGAGTCTAATGAGGGCAAACATTTGATGGTAGCAGCTTCCCTGCGGGAGATACTCTCTTTGCCAAAATCGCATTATTAGCCGCATTTAAGTTACAATTCAGTACCCTATCCTAAAGCTTGCTGTTAGGAGGGAATCTGCAGCTTGCAGTGAAAGCGCTTCCAGAGGGGAGTCTAATGAGGGCAAACATTTGATGGTAGCAGCTTCCCTGCGGGAGATACTCTCTTTGCCAAATTCGCCTTATTAGCCGCAGTTAAGTTACAATTCAGTACCCTATCCTAAAGCTTGCTGTTAGGAGGGAATCTGCAGCTTGCAGTGAAAGCGCTTCCAGAGGGGAGTCTAATGAGGGCAAACATTTGATGGTAGCAGCTTCCCTGCGGGAGATACTCTCTTTGCCAAAATCGCATTATTAGTCGAAAGTAAGATACAATTCAGTACCCTATCCTAAAGCTTGCTGTTAGGAGGGAATCTGCAGCTTGCAGTGAAAGCGCTTCCAGAGGGGAGTCTAATGAGGGCAAATATTTGATGGTAGCAGCTTCCCTGCGGGAGATACTCTCTTTGCCAAAATCGCCTTATTAGCCGCAGTTAAGTTACAATTCAGTACCCTATCCTAAAGCTTGCTGTTAGGAGGGAATCTGCAGCTTGCAGTGAAAGCGCTTCCAGAGGGGAGTCTAAGGAGGGCAAACATTTGATGGTAGCAGCTTCCCTGCGGGAGATACTCTCTTTGCCAAAATCGCCTTATTAGCCGCAGTTAAGTTACAATTCAGTACACTATCCTAAAACTTGCTGTTAGGAGGGAATCTGCAGCTTGCAGTGAAAGCGCTTCCAAAGGGGAGTCTAACGAGGGCAAAAATTTGATGGCAGCAGCTTCCCTGCGGGAGATACTCTCTTTTCCAAAATCGCATTATTAGGCGAAAGTAAGTTAAAATTCAGTACCCTATCCTAAAGCTTGCTGTTAGGAGGGAATCTGCAGCTTGCAGTGAAAGCGCTTCCAGAGGGGAGTCTAATGAGGGCAAACATTTGATGGTAGCAGCTTCCCTGCGGGAGATACTCTCTTTGCTATAATCGCCTTATTAGCCGCAGTTAAGTTACAATTCAGTACCCTATCCTAAATCTTGCTGTTAGGAGGGAATCTGCAGCTTGCAGTGAAAGCGCTTCCAGAGGGGAGACTAATGAGGGCAAACATTTGATGGTAGCAGCTTCCCTGCGGGAGATACTCTCTTTGCAAAAATCGCATTATTAGGCGAAAGTAAGTTACCATTCAGTACCCTATTCTAAAGCTTGCTGTTAGGAGGGAATCTGCAGCTTGCAGTGAAAGCGCTTCCAGAGGGGCGTCTAAGGAGGGCAAACATTTGATGGTAGCAGCTTCCCTGCGGGAGATACTCTCTTTGCCAAAATCGCATTATTAGGCGAAAGTAAGTTACAATTCAGTACCCTATCCTAAAGCTTGCTGTTAGGAAGGAATCTGCAGCTTGCAGTGAAAGCGCTTCCAGAGGGGAGTCTAATGAGGGCAAACATTTGATGGTAGCAGCTTCCCTGCGGGAGATAGTCTCTTTTCCAAAATATCATTATTAGGCGAAAGTAAGTTTCAATTCAGTACCCTATCCTAAAGCTTGCTGTTAGGAGGGAATCTGCAGCTTGCAGTGAAAGCGCTTCCAGAGGGGAGTCTAATGAGGGCAAACATTTGATGGTAGCAGCTTCCCTGCGGGAGATACTCTCTTTGCCAAAATCGCGTTATTAGCCGCAGTTAAGTTACAATTCAGTACCCTATCCTAAAGCTTGCTGTTAGGAGGGAATCTGCAGCTTGCAGTGAAAGCGCTTCCAGAGGGGAGTCTAATGAGGGCAAACATTTGATGGGTGCAGCTTCCCTGCGGGAGATACTCTCTTTGCCAAAATCGCCTTATTAGGCGAAAGTAAGTTAGAATTCAGTACTCTAACCTAAAGTTGCTGTTAGGAGGGAATCTGCAGCTTGCAGTGAAAGCGCTTCCAGAGGGGAGTCTAACGAGGGCAAAAATTTGATGGTAGCAGCTTCCCTGCGGGAGATACTCTCTTTGCCAAAATCGCCTTATTAGCCGCAGTTAAGTTACAATTCAGTACCCTATCCTAAAGCTTGCTGTTAGGAAGGAATCTGCAGCTTGCAGTGAAAGCGCTTCCAGAGGGGAGTCTAATGAGGGCAAACCTTTGATGGTAGCAGCTTCCCTGCGGGAGATAGTCTCTTTTCCAAAATACCATTATTAGGCGAAAGTAAGTTTCAATTCAGTACCCTATCCTAAAGCTTGCTGTTAGGAGGGAATCTGCAGCTTGCAGTGAAAGCGCTTCCAGAGGGTAGTCTAATGAGGGCAAATATTTGATGGTAGCAGCTTCCCTGCGGGAGATACTCTCTTTGCCAAAATCGCATTATTAGCCGAAAGTAAGATACAATTCAGTACCCTATCCTAAAGCTTGCTGTTAGGAGGGAATCTGCAGCTTGCAGTGAAAGCGCTTCCAGAGGGGAGTCTAATGAGGGCAAACATTTGATGGTAGCAGCTTCCCTGCGGGAGATACTCTCTTTGCCAAAATCGCATTATTAGGCGAAAGTAAGTTACAATTCAGTACCCTATCCTAAAGCTTGCTGTTAGGAGGGAATCTGCAGCTTGCAGTGAAAGCGCTTCCAGAGGGGAGTCTAATGAGGGCAAACATTTGATGGTAGCAGCTTCCCTGCGGGAGATACTCTCTTTGCCAAAATCGCCTTATTAGCCGCAGTTAACTTACAATTCAGTACCCTATCCTCAAGCTTGCTGTTAGGAGGGAATCTGCAGCTTGCAGTGAAAGCGCTTCCAGAGGGGAGTCTAATGAGGGCAAATATTTGATGGTAGCAGCTTCCCTGCGGGAGATACTCTCTTTGCCAAAATCGCCTTATTAGCCGCAGTTAAGATACAATTCAGTACCCTATCCTAAAGCTTGCTGTTAGGAGGGAATCTGCAGCTTGCAGTGAAAGCGCTTCCAGAGGGGAGTCTAAGGAGGGCAAACATTTGATGGTAGCAGCTTCCCTGCGGGAGATACTCTCTTTGCCAAAATCGCTTTATTAGGCGAAAGTAAGTTACAATTCAGTACCCTATCCTAAAGCTTGCTGTTAGGAGGGAATCTGCAGCTTGCAGTGAAAGCGCTTCCAGAGGGGAGTCTAATGAGGGCAAACATTTGATGGTAGCAGCTTCCCTGCGGGAGATACTCTCTTTGCCAAAATCGCCTTATTAGGCGAAAGTAAGTTACAATTCAGTACTCTAACCTAAAGTTGCTGTTAGGAGGGAATCTGCAGCTTGCAGTGAAAGCGCTTCCAGAGGGGAGTCTAACGAGGGCAAAAATTTGATGGTAGCAGCTTCCCTGCGGGAGATACTCTCTTTGCCAAAATCGCCTTATTAGCCGCAGTTAAGTTACAATTCAGTACCCTATCCTAAAGCTTGCTGTTAGGAGGGAATCTGCAGCTTGCAGTGAAAGCACTTCCAGAGGGGAGTCTAATGAGGGCAAACCTTTGATGGTAGCAGCTTCCCTGCGGGAGATAGTCTCTTTGCCACAATCGCATTATTAGGCGAAACTAAGATACAATGCAGTACACTATCCTAAAGCTTGCTGTTAGGAGGGAATCTGCAGCTTGCAGTGAAAGCGCTTCCAGAGGGGAGTCTAATGAGGGCAAACGTTTGATGGTAACAGCTTCCCTGCGGGAGATATTCTCTTTGCCAAAATCGCATTATTAGGCGAAGGTAAGTTACAATTCAGTACCCTATTCTAAAGCTTGCTGTTAGGTGGGAATCTGCAGCTTGAAGTGAAAGCGCTTCCAGAGGGGAGTGTAATGAGGGCAAACATTTTATGGTAGCAGCTTCCCTGCGGGAGATATTCTCTTTGCCAAAATCGACTTAATAGACGCAGTTAAGTTACAATTCAGTACCCTGTCCTACAGCTTGCTGTTAGGTGGGAATCTGCCGCTAGCAGTGAAAGCGCTTCCAGAGGGGAGTCTAATGAGGGAAACATTTGATGGTAGCAGCTTACCTGCGGGAGATATTCTCTTTGCCAAAATCGCATTATTATGCGAAAGTAAGTTACAATTCAGTACCCTATCCTAAAGCTTGCTGTTAGGAGGGAATCTGCAGCTTGCAGTGAAAGCGCTTCCAGAGGGGAGTCTAATGAGGGCAAATATTTGATGGTAGCAGCTTCCCTGCGGGAGATATTCTCTTTGCCAAAATCTCCTTATGAGCCGCAGTTAAGTTACAATTCAGTACCCTGTCCTAAAGCTTGCTGTTAGGAGGGAATCTGCAGCTTGCAGTGAAAGCGCTTCCAGAGGGGAGTCTAATGAGGGCAAACATTTGATGGTAGGAGCTTCCCTGCGGGAGATACTCTCTTTTCCATAATCGCATTATTAGGCTAAAGTAAGTTAAAATTCAGTACCCTTTCCTAAAGCTTGCTGTTAGGAAGGAATCCGCAGCTTGCAGTGAAAGCGCTTCCAGAGGGGAGTCTAATGAGGGCAAACATTTGATGGTAGCAGCTTCCCTGCGGGATATATTCTCTTTGCCAAAATCGCCTTATTAGCCGCAGTTAAGATACAATTCAGTACCCTATCCTAAAGCTTGCTGTTAGGAGGGAATCTGCAGCTTGCAGTGAAAGCGCTTCCAGAGGGTAGTCTAATGAGGGCAAATATTTGATGGTAGCAGCTTCCCTGCGGGAGATACTCTCTTTGCCAAAATCGCCTTATTAGCCGCAGTTAAGTTACAATTCAGTACCCTATCCTAAAGCTTGCTGTTAGGAGGGAATCTGCAGCTTGCAGTGAAAGCGCTTCCAGAGGGCAGTCTAATGAGGGCAAACATTTGATGGTAGCAGCTTCCCTGCGGGAGATAGTCTCTTTTCCAAAATCGCATTATTAGGCGAAAGTAAGTTACAATTCAGTACCCTATCCTAAAGCTTGCTGTTAGGAGGGAATCTGCAGCTTGCAGTGAAAGCGCTTCCAGAGGGGAGTCTAATGAGGGCAAATATTTGATGGTAGCAGCTTCCCTGCGGGATATATTCTCTTTGCCAAAATCGCCTTATTAGCCGCAGTTAAGTTACAATTCAGTACCCTATCCTAAAGCTTGCTGTTAGGAGGGAATCTGCAGCTTGCAGTGAAAGCGCTTCCAGAGGGGAGTGTAATGAGGGCAAATATTTGATGGTAGAAGCTTCCCTGCGGGAGATATTCTCTTTGCCAAAACCTCCTTATGAGCCGCAGTTAAGTTACCATTTAGTACCCTATCCTAAAGCTTGCTGTTAGGAGGGAATCTGCAGCTTGCAGTGAAAGCGCTTCCAGAGGGGAGTCTAATGAGGGCAAACATTTGATGGTAGCAGCTTCCCTGCGGGAGATACTCTCTTTTCCAAAATCGCATTATTAGGCGAAAGTAAGTTAAAATTCAGTACGCTATCCTAAAGCTTGCTGTTAGGAGGGAATCTGCAGCTTGCAGTGAAAGCGCTTCCAGAGGGGAGTCTAATGAGGGCAAACATTTGATGGTAGCAGCTTCCCTGCGGGAGATACTCTCTTTGCCAAAATCGCATTATTAGACGAAATTAAGTTTCAATTCAGTACCCTATCCTAAAGCTTGCTGTTAGGAGGGAATCTGCAGCTTGCAGTGAAAGCGCTTCCAGAGGGGAGTCTAATGAGGGCAAGCATTTGATGGTAGCAGCTTCCCTGCGGGAGATAGTCTCTTTGCCAAAATCTCCTTATGAGCCGCAGTTAAGTTACAATTCAGTACCCTATCCTAAAGCTTGCTGTTAGGAGGGAATCTGCAGCTTGCAGTGAAAGCGCTTCCAGAGGGGAGTCTAATGAGGGCAAACCTTTGATGGTAGCAGCTTCCCTGCGGGAGATACTCTCTTTGCCACAATCGCATTATTAGGCGAAGCTAAGATACAATGCAGTACCCTATCCTAAAGCTTGCTGTTAGGAGGGAATCTGCAGCTTACATTGAAAGCGCTTCCAGAGGGGAGTCTAATGAGGGCAAACGTTTGATGGTAACAGCTTCCCTGCGGGAGATATTCTCTTTGCCAAAATCGCATTATTAGGCGAAAGTAAGTTACAATTCAGTACCCTATTCTAAAGCTTGCTGTTAGGTGGGAATCTGCAGCTTGAAGTGAAAGTGCTTCCAGAGGGGAGTGTAATGAGGGCAAACATTTTATGGTAGCAGCTTCCCTGCGGGAGATATTCTCTTTGCCAAAATCGACTTAATAGACGCAGTTAAGTTACAATTTAGTACCCTGTCCTACAGCTTGCTGTTAGGTGGGAATCTGCAGCTTGCAGTGAAAGCGCTTCCAGAGGGGAGTCTAATGAGGGAAACATTTGATGGTAGCAGCTTCCCTGCGGGAGATATTCTCTTTGCCAAAATCGCATTATTATGCGAAAGTAAGTTACAATTCAGTACCCTATCCTAAAGCTTGCTGTTAGGAGGGAATCTGCAGCTTGCAGTGAAAGCGCTTCCAGAGGGGAGTCTAATGAGGGCAAATATTTGATGGTAGCAGCTTCCCTGCGGGAGATATTCTCTTTGCCAAAATCTCCTTATGAGCCGCAGTTAAGTTACAATTCAGTACCCTGTCCTAAAGCTTGCTGTTAGGAGGGAATCTGCAGCTTGCAGTGAAAGCGCTTCCAGAGGGGAGTCTAATGAGGGCAAACATTTGATGGTAGGAGCTTCCCTGCGGGAGATACTCTCTTTTCCATAATCGCATTATTAGGCTAAAGTAAGTTAAAATTCAGTACCCTTTCCTAAAGCTTGCTGTTAGGAAGGAATCCGCAGCTTGCAGTGAAAGCGCTTCCAGAGGGGAGTCTAATGAGGGCAAACATTTGATGGTAACAGCTTCCCTGCGGGATATATTCTCTTTGCCAAAATCGCCTTATTAGCCGCAGTTAAGTTACAATTCAGTACCCTATCCTAAAGCTTGCTGTTAGGAGGGAATCTGCAGCTTGCAGTGAAAGCGCTTCCAGAGGGCAGTCTAATGAGGGCAAACATTTGATGGTAGCAGCTTCCCTGCGGGAGATAGTCTCTTTTCCAAAATCTCCTTATGAGCCGCAGTTAAGTTACCATTTAGTACCCTATCCTAAAGCTTGCTGTTAGGAGGGAATCTGCAGCTTGCAGTGAAAGCGCTTCCAGAGGGGAGTCTAATGAGGGCAAATATTTGATGGTAGCAGCTTCCCTGCGGGAGATACTCTCTTTTCCAAAATCGCATTATTAGGCGAAAGTAAGTTAAAATTCAGTACGCTATCCTAAAGCTTGCTGTTAGGAGGGAATCTGCAGCTTGCAGTGAAAGCGCTTCCAGAGGGGAGTCTAATGAGGGCAAACATTTGATGGTAGCAGCTTCCCTGCGGGAGATACTCTCTTTGCCAAAATCGCATTATTAGACGAAATTAAGTTTCAATTCAGTACCCTATCCTAAAGCTTGCTGTTAGGAGGGAATCTGCAGCTTGCAGTGAAAGCGCTTCCAGAGGGGAGTCTAATGAGGGCAAGCATTTGATGGTAGCAGCTTCCCTGCGGGAGATACTCTCTTTGCCAAAATCTCCTTATGAGCCGCAGTTAAGTTACAATTCAGTACCCTATCCTAAAGCTTGCTGTTAGGAGGGAATCTGCAGCTTGCAGTGAAAGCGCTTCCAGAGGGGAGTCTAATGAGGGCAAACCTTTGATGGTAGCAGCTTCCCTGCGGGAGATACTCTCTTTGCCACAATCGCATTATTAGGCGAAGCTAAGATACAATGCAGTACCCTATCCTAAAGCTTGCTGTTAGGAGGGAATCTGCAGCTTACATTGAAAGCGCTTCCAGAGGGGAGTCTAATGAGGGCAAACGTTTGATGGTAACAGCTTCCCTGCGGGAGATATTCTCTTTGCCAAAATCGCATTATTAGGCGAAAGTAAGTTACAATTCAGTACCCTATTCTAAAGCTTGCTGTTAGGTGGGAATCTGCAGCTTGAAGTGAAAGCGCTTCCAGAGGGGAGTGTAATGAGGGCAAACATTTTATGGTAGCAGCTTCCCTGCGGGAGATATTCTCTTTGCCAAAATCGACTTAATAGACGCAGTTAAGTTACAATTTAGTACCCTGTCCTACAGCTTGCTGTTAGGTGGGAATCTGCCGCTAGCAGTGAAAGCGCTTCCAGAGGGGAGTCTAATGAGGGAAACCTTTGATGGTAGCAGCTTCCCTGCGGGAGATATTCTCTTTGCCAAAATCGCATTATTATGCGAAAGTAAGTTACAATTCAGTACCCTATCCTAAAGCTTGCTGTTATGAGGGAATCTGCAGCTTGCAGTGAAAGCGCTTCCAGAGGGGAGTCTAATGAGGGCAAATATTTGATGGTAGCATCTTCCCTGCGGGAGATATTCTCTTTGCCAAAATCTCCTTATGAGCCGCAGTTAAGTTACAATTCAGTACCCTGTCCTAAAGCTTGCTGTTAGGAGGGAATCTGCAGCTTGCAGTGAAAGCGCTTCCAGAGGGGAGTCTAATGAGGGCAAACATTTGATGGTAGGAGCTTCCCTGCGGGAGATACTCTCTTTTCCATAATCGCATTATTAGGCTAAAGTAAGTTAAAATTCAGTACCCTTTCCTAAAGCTTGCTGTTAGGAGGGAATCTGCAGCTTGCAGTGAAAGCGCTTCCAGAGGGGAGTCTAATGAGGGCAAATATTTGATGGTAGCAGCTTCCCTGCGGGATACATTCTCTTTGCCAAAATCGCCTTATTAGCCGCAGTTAAGTTACAATTCAGTACCCTATCCTAAAGCTTGCTGTTAGGAGGGAATCTGCAGCTTGCAGTGAAAGCGCTTCCAGAGGGGAGTGTAATGAGGGCAAATATTTGATGGTAGAAGCTTCCCTGCGGGAGATATTCTCTTTGCCAAAATCTCCTTATGTGCCGCAGTTAAGTTACCATTTAGTACCCTATCCTAAAGCTTGCTGTTAGGAGGGAATCTGCAGCTTGCAGTGAAAGCGCTTCCAGAGGGGAGTCTAATGAGGGCAAACATTTGATGGTAGCAGCTTCCCTGCGGGAGATACACTCTTTTCCAAAATCGCATTATTAGGCGAAAGTAAGTTAAAATTCAGTACGCTATCCTAAAGCTTGCTGTTAGGAGGGAATCTGCAGCTTGCAGTGAAAGCGCTTCCAGAGGGGAGTCTAATGAGGGCAAACATTTGATGGTAGCAGCTTCCCTGCGGGAGATACTCTCTTTGCCAAAATCGCATTATTACACGAAATTAAGTTTCAATTCAGTACCCTATCCTAAAGCTTGCTGTTAGGAGGGAATCTGCAGCTTGCAGTGAAAGCGCTTCCAGAGGGGAGTCTAATGAGGGCAAACCTTTGATGGTAGCAGCTTCCCTGCGGGAGATACTCTCTTTGACACAATCGCATTATTAGGCGAAGCTAAGATACAATGCATTACCCTATCCTAAAGCTTGCTGTTAGGAGGGAATCTGCAGCTTACATTGAAAGCGCTTCCAGAGGGGAGTCTAATGAGGGCAAACATTTGATGGTAGCAGCTTCCCTGCGGGAGATACTCTCTTTGCCAAAATCGCATTATTAGGCGAAAGTAAGTTACCATTCAGTACCCTATTCTAAAGCTTGCTGTTAGGAGGGAATCTGCAGCTTGCAGTGAAAGCGCTTCCAGAGGGGAGTCTAAGGAGGGCAAACATTTGATGGTAGCAGCTTCCCTGCGGGAGATAGTCTCTTTTCCAAAATCGCATTATTAGCCGAAAGTAAGTTACAATTCAGTACCCTATCCTAAAGCTTGCTGTTAGGAGGGAATCTGCAGCTTGCAGTGAAAGCGCTTCCAGAGGGGAGTCTAATGAGGGCAAACATTTGATGGTAGCAGCTTCCCTGCGGGAGATACTCTCTTTGCCAAAATCGCCTTATTAGCCGCAGTTAAGTTACAATTCAGTACCCTATCCTAAAGCTTGCTGTTAGGAGGGAATCTGCAGCTTGCAGTGAAAGCGCTTCCAGAGGGGAGTCTAATGAGGGCAAACATTTGATGGTAGCAGCTTCCCTGCGGGAGATACTCTCTTTGCCAAAATCGCCTTATTAGCCGCAGTTAAGTTACAATTCAGTACCCTATCCTAAAGCTTGCTGTTAGGAAGGAATCTGCAGCTTGCAGTGAAAGCGCTTCCAGAGGGGAGTCTAATGAGGGCAAACATTTGATGGTAGCAGCTTCCCTGCGGGAGATACTCTCTTTGCCAAAATCGCTTTATTAGGCGAAAGTAAGTTACAATTCAGTACCCTATCCTAAAGCTTGCTGTTAGGAGGGAATCTGCAGCTTGCAGTGAAAGCGCTTCCAGAGGGGAGTCTAATGAGGGCAAATATTTGATGGTAGCAGCTTCCATGCGGGAGATATTCTCTTTGCCATAATCACCTTATTAGCCGCAGTTAAGTTACAATTCAGTACCCTATCCTAAAGCTTGCTGTTAGGAGGGAATCTGCAGCTTGCAGTGAAAGCGCTTCCAGAGGGGAGTCTAAGGAGGGCAAACATTTGATGGTAGCAGCGTCCCTGCGGGAGATACTCTCTTTGCCACAATCGCATTATTAGGCGAAACTAAGATACAATGCAGTACCCTATCCTAAAGCTTGCTGTTAGGAGGGAATCTGCAGCTTGCAGTGAAAGCGCTTCCAGAGGGGTGTCTAATGAGGGCAAACATTTGATGGTAGCAGCTTCCCTGAGGGAGATACTCTCTTTGCCAAAATCGCATTATTAGGCGAAACTAAGTTACCATTCAGTACCCTATTCTAAAGCTTGCTGTTAGGAGGGAATCTGCAGCTTGCAGTGAAAGCGCTTCCAGAGGGGCGTCTAAGGAGGGCAAACATTTGATGGCAGCAGCTTCCCTGCGGGAGATACTCTCTTTGCCAAAATCGCATTATTAGGCGAAAGTAAGTTACAATTCAGTACCCTATCGTAAAGCTTGCTGTTAGGAAGGAATCTGCAGCTTGCAGTGAAAGCGCTTCCAGAGGGGAGTCTACTGAGGGCAAACATTTGATGGTAGCAGCTTACCTGCGGGAGATAGTCTCTTTTCCAAAATAGCATTATTAGGCGAAAGTAAGTTACAATTCAGTACCCTATCCTAAAGCTTGCTGTTAGGAGGGAATCTGCAGCTTGCAGTGAAAGCGCTTCCAGAGGGTAGTCTAATGAGGGCAAATATTTGATGGTAGCAGCTTCCCTGCGGGAGATACTCTCTTTGCCAAAATCGCATTATTAGGCGAAAGTAAGTTACAATTCAGTACCCTATCCTAAAGCTTGCTGTTAGGAGGGAATCTGCAGCTTGCAGTGAAAGCGCTTCCAGAGGGGAGTCTAATGAGGGCAAACATTTGATGGTAGCAGCTTCCCTGCGGGAGATACTCTCTTTGCCAAAATCGCATTTTTAGCCGCAGTTAAGTTACAATTCAGTACCCTATCCTAAAGCTTGCTGTTAGGAGGGAATCTGCAGCTTGCAGTGAAAGCGCTTCCAGAGGGGAATCTAATGAGGGCAAACATTTGATGGTAGGAGCTTCCCTGCGGGAGATACTCTCTTTTCCATAATCGCATTATTAGGCTAAAGTAAGTTAAAATTCAGTACCCTTTCCTAAAGCTTGCTGTTAGGAAGGAATCTGCAGCTTGCAGTGAAAGCGCTTCCAGAGGGGAGTCTAATGAGGGCAAACATTTGATGGTAGCAGCTTCCCTGCGGGAGATATTCTCTTTGCCAAAATCTCCTTATGTGCCGCAGTTAAGTTACCATTTAGTACCCTATCCTAAAGCTTGCTGTTAGGAGGGAATCTGCAGCTTGCAGTGAAAGCGCTTCCAGAGGGGAGTCTAATGAGGGCAAACATTTGATGGTAGCAGCTTCCCTGCGGGAGATACTCTCTTTTCCAAAATCGCATTATTAGGCGAAAGTAAGTTAAAATTCAGTACGCTATCCTAAAGCTTGCTGTTAGGAGGGAATCTGCAGCTTGCAGTGAAAGCGCTTCCAGAGGGGAGTCTAATGAGGGCAAACATTTGATGGTAGCAGCTTCCCTGCGGGAGATACTCTCTTTGCCAAAATCGCATTATTACACGAAATTAAGTTTCAATTCAGTACCCTATCCTAAAGCTTGCTGTTAGGAGGGAATCTGCAGCTTGCAGTGAAAGCGCTTCCAGAGGGGAGTCTAATGAGGGCAAACCTTTGATGGTAGCAGCTTCCCTGCGGGAGATACTCTCTTTGACACAATCGCATTATTAGGCGAAGCTAAGATACAATGCATTACCCTATCCTAAAGCTTGCTGTTAGGAGGGAATCTGCAGCTTACATTGAAAGCGCTTCCAGAGGGGAGTCTAATGAGGGCAAACATTTGATGGTAGCAGCTTCCCTGCGGGAGATACTCTCTTTGCCAAAATCGCATTATTAGGCGAAAGTAAGTTACCATTCAGTACCCTATTCTAAAGCTTGCTGTTAGGAGGGAATCTGCAGCTTGCAGTGAAAGCGCTTCCAGAGGGGAGTCTAAGGAGGGCAAACATTTGATGGTAGCAGCTTCCCTGCGGGAGATAGTCTCTTATCCAAAATCGCATTATTAGCCGAAAGTAAGTTACAATTCAGTACCCTATCCTAAAGCTTGCTGTTAGGAGGGAATCTGCAGCTTGCAGTGAAAGCGCTTCCAGAGGGGAGTCTAATGAGGGCAAACATTTGATGGTAGCAGCTTCCCTGCGGGAGATACTCTCTTTGCCAAAATCGCCTTATTAGCCGCAGTTAAGTTACAATTCAGTACCCTATCCTAAAGCTTGCTGTTAGGAGGGAATCTGCAGCTTGCAGTGAAAGCGCTTCCAGAGGGGAGTCTAATGAGGGCAAACATTTGATGGTAGCAGCTTCCCTGCGGGAGATACTCTCTTTGCCAAAATCGCCTTATTAGCCGCAGTTAAGTTACAATTCAGTACCCTATCCTAAAGCTTGCTGTTAGGAAGGAATCTGCAGCTTGCAGTGAAAGCGCTTCCAGAGGGGAGTCTAATGAGGGCAAACATTTGATGGTAGCAGCTTCCCTGCGGGAGATACTCTCTTTGCCAAAATCGCTTTATTAGGCGAAAGTAAGTTACAATTCAGTACCCTATCCTAAAGCTTGCTGTTAGGAGGGAATCTGCAGCTTGCAGTGAAAGCGCTTCCAGAGGGGAGTCTAATGAGGGCAAATATTTGATGGTAGCAGCTTCCATGCGGGAGATATTCTCTTTGCCATAATCACCTTATTAGCCGCAGTTAAGTTACAATTCAGTACCCTATCCTAAAGCTTGCTGTTAGGAGGGAATCTGCAGCTTGCAGTGAAAGCGCTTCCAGAGGGGAGTCTAAGGAGGGCAAACATTTGATGGTAGCAGCGTCCCTGCGGGAGATACTCTCTTTGCCACAATCGCATTATTAGGCGAAACTAAGTTACCATTCAGTACCCTATTCTAAAGCTTGCTGTTAGGAGGGAATCTGCAGCTTGCAGTGAAAGCGCTTCCAGAGGGGCGTCTAAGGAGGGCAAACATTTGATGGCAGCAGCTTCCCTGCGGGAGATACTCTCTTTGCCAAAATCGCATTATTAGGCGAAAGTAAGTTACAATTCAGTACCCTATCCTAAAGCTTGCTGTTAGGAAGGAATCTGCAGCTTGCAGTGAAAGCGCTTCCAGAGGGGAGTCTACTGAGGGCAAACATTTGATGGTAGCAGCTTACCTGCGGGAGATAGTCTCTTTTCCAAAATAGCATTATTAGGCGAAAGTAAGTTACAATTCAGTACCCTATCCTAAAGCTTGCTGTTAGGAGGGAATCTGCAGCTTGCAGTGAAAGCGCTTCCAGAGGGTAGTCTAATGAGGGCAAATATTTGATGGTAGCAGCTTCCCTGCGGGAGATACTCTCTTTGCCAAAATCGCATTATTAGGCGAAAGTAAGTTACAATTCAGTACCCTATCCTAAAGCTTGCTGTTAGGAGGGAATCTGCAGCTTGCAGTGAAAGCGCTTCCAGAGGGGAGTCTAATGAGGGCAAACATTTGATGGTAGCAGCTTCCCTGCGGGAGATACTCTCTTTGCCAAAATCGCATTTTTAGCCGCAGTTAAGTTACAATTCAGTACCCTATCCTAAAGCTTGCTGTTAGGAGGGAATCTGCAGCTTGCAGTGAAAGCGCTTCCAGAGGGGAATCTAATGAGGGCAAACATTTGATGGTAGGAGCTTCCCTGCGGGAGATACTCTCTTTTCCATAATCGCATTATTAGGCTAAAGTAAGTTAAAATTCAGTACCCTTTCCTAAAGCTTGCTGTTAGGAAGGAATCTGCAGCTTGCAGTGAAAGCGCTTCCAGAGGGGAGTCTAATGAGGGCAAACATTTGATGGTAGCAGCTTCCCTGCGGGATATATTCTCTTTGCCAAAATCGCCTTATTAGCCGCAGTTAAGTTACAATTCAGTACCCTATCCTAAAGCTTGCTGTTAGGAGGGAATCTGCAGCTTGCAGTGAAAGCGCTTCCAGAGGGTAGTCTAATGAGGGCAAATATTTGATGGTAGCAGCTTCCCTGCGGGAGATACTCTCTTTGCCAAAATCGCCTTATTAGCCGCAGTTAAGTTACAATTCAGTACCCTATCCTAAAGCTTGCTGTTAGGAGGGAATCTGCAGCTTGCAGTGAAAGCGCTTCCAGAGGGCAGTCTAATGAGGGCAAACATTTGATGGTAGCAGCTTCCCTGCGGGAGATAGTCTCTTTTCCAAAATCGCATTATTAGGCGAAAGTAAGTTACAATTCAGTACCCTATCCTAAAGCTTGCTGTTAGGAGGGAATCTGCAGCTTGCAGTGAAAGCGCTTCCAGAGGGGAGTCTAATGAGGGCAAATATTTGATGGTAGCAGCTTCCCTGCGGGATATATTCTCTTTGCCAAAATCGCCTTATTAGCCGCAGTTAAGTTACAATTCAGTACCCTATCCTAAAGCTTGCTGTTAGGAGGGAATCTGCAGCTTGCAGTGAAAGCGCTTCCAGAGGGGAGTGTAATGAGGGCAAATATTTGATGGTAGAAGCTTCCCTGCGCGAGATATTCTCTTTGCCAAAATCTCCTTATGAGCCGCAGTTAAGTTACCATTTAGTACCCTATCCTAAAGCTTGCTGTTAGGAGGGAATCTGCAGCTTGCAGTGAAAGCGCTTCCAGAGGGGAGTCTAATGAGGGCAAACATTTGATGGTAGCAGCTTCCCTGCGGGAGATACTCTCTTTTCCAAAATCGCATTATTATGCGAAAGTAAGTTAAAATTCAGTACGCTATCCTAAAGCTTGCTGTTAGGAGGGAATCTGCAGCTTGCAGTGAAAGCGCTTCCAGAGGGGAGTCTAATGAGGGCAAACATTTGATGGTAGCAGCTTCCCTGCGGGAGATACTCTCTTTGCCAAAATCGCATTATTAGACGAAATTAAGTTTCAATTCAGTACCCTATCCTAAAGCTTGCTGTTAGGAGGGAATCTGCAGCTTGCAGTGAAAGCGCTTCCAGAGGGGAGTCCAATGAGGGCAAGCATTTGATGGTAGCAGCTTCCCTGCGGGAGATAGTCTCTTTGCCAAAATCTCCTTATGAGCCGCAGTTAAGTTACAATTCAGTACCCTATCCTAAAGCTTGCTGTTAGGAGGGAATCTGCAGCTTGCAGTGAAAGCGCTTCCAGAGGGGAGTCTAATGAGGGCAAACCTTTGATGGTAGCAGCTTCCCTGCGGGAGATACTCTCTTTGCCACAATCGCATTATTAGGCGAAGCTAAGATACAATGCAGTACACTATCCTAAAGCTTGCTGTTAGGAGGGAATCTGCAGCTTACATTGAAAGCGCTTCCAGAGGGGAGTCTAATGAGGGCAAACATTTGATGGTAGCAGCTTCCCTGCGGGAGATACTCTCTTTGCCAAAATCGCCTTATTAGCCGCAGTTAAGTTACAATTCAGTACCCTATTCTAAAGCTTGCTGTTAGGAGGGAATCTGCAGCTTGCAGTGAAAGCGCTTCCAGAGGGGAGTCTAAGGAGGGCAAACATTTGATGGTAGCAGCTTCCCTGCGGGAGATAGTCTCTTTTCCAAAATCGCATTATTAGCCGAAATTAAGTTACAATTCAGTACCCTATCCTAAAGCTTGCTGTTAGGAGGGAATCTGCAGCTTGCAGTGAAAGCGCTTCCAGAGGGGAGTCTAATGAGGGCAAACATTTGATGGTAGCAGCTTCCCTGCGGGAGATACTCTCTTTGCCAAAATGGCATTATTAGCCGCAGTTAAGTTACAATTCAGTACCCTATCCTAAAGCTTGCTGTTAGGAGGGAATCTGCAGCTTGCAGTGAAAGCACTTCCAGAGGGGAGTCTAATGAGGGCAAACATTTGATGGTAGCAGCTTCCCTGCGGGAGATACTCTCTTTGCCAAAATCGCCTTATTAGCCGCAGTTAAGTTACAATTCAGTACCCTATCCTAAAGCTTGCTGTTAGGAAGGAATCTGCAGCTTGCAGTGAAAGCGCTTCCAGAGGGGAGTCTAATGAGGGCAAATATTTGATGGTAGCAGCTTCCATGCGGGAGATATTCTCTTTGCCATAATCAACTTATTAGCCGCAGTTAAGTTACAATTCAGTACCCTATCCTAAAGCTTGCTGTTAGGAGGGAATCTGCAGCTTGCAGTGAAAGTGCTTCCAGAGGGGAGTCTAAGGAGGGCAAACATTTGATGGTAGCAGCGTCCCTGCGGGAGATACTCTCTTTGCCACAATCGCATTATTAGGCGAAACTAAGATACAATGCAGTACCCTATCCTAAAGCTTGCTGTTAGGAGGGAATCTGCAGCTTGCAGTGAAAGCGCTTCCAGAGGGGTGTCTAATGAGGGCAAACATTTGATGGTAGCAGCTTCCCTGCGGGAGATACTCTCTTTGCCAAAATCGCATTATTAGGCGAAACTAAGTTACCATTCAGTACCCTATTCTAAAGCTTGCTGTTAGGAGGGAATCTGCAGCTTGCAGTGAAAGCGCTTCCAGAGGGGCGTCTAAGGAGGGCAAACATTTGATGGCAGCAGCTTCCCTGCGGGAGATACTCTCTTTCCCAAAATCGCATTATTAGGCGAAAGTAAGTTACAATTCAGTACCCTATCCTAAAGCTTGCTGTTAGGAAGGAATCTGCAGCTTGCAGTGAAAGCGCTTCCAGAGGGGAGTCTAATGAGGGCAAACATTTGATGGTAGCAGCTTCCCTGCGGGAGATAGTCTCTTTTCCAAAATAGCATTATTAGGCGAAAGTAAGTTACAATTCAGTACCCTATCCTAAAGCTTGCTGTTAGGAGGGAATCAGCAGCTTGCAGTGAAAGCGCTTCCAGAGGGGAGTCTAATGAGGGCAAACATTTGATGGTAGCAGCTTCCCTGCGGGAGATACTCTCTTTGCCAAAATCGCCTTATTAGCCGCAGTTAAGTTACAATTCAGTACCCTATCCTAAAGCTTGCTGTTAGGAGGGAATCTGCAGCTTGCAGTGAAAGCGCTTCCAGAGGGGAGTCTAATGAGGGCAAACATTTGATGGTAGCAGCTTCCCTGCGGGAGATACTCTCTTTGCCAAAATCGCCTTATTAGCCGCAGTTAAGTTACAATTCAGTACCCTATCCTAAAGCTTGCTGTTAGGAGGGAATCTGCAGCTTGCAGTGAAAGCGCTTCCAGAGGGGAGTCTAATGAGGGCAAACATTTGATGGTAGCAGCTTCCCTGCGGGAGATACTCTCTTTCCCAAAATCGCCTTATTAGCCGCAGTTAAGTTACAATTCAGTACCCTATCCTAAAGCTTGCTGTTAGGAGGGAATCTGCAGCTTGCAGTGAAAGCGCTTCCAGAGGGGAGTCTAAGGAGGGCAAACATTTGATGGTAGCAGCTTCCCTGCGGGAGATACTCTCTTTGCCAAAATCGCTTTATTAGGCGAAAGTAAGTTACAATTCAGTACCCTATCCTAAAGCTTGCTGTTAGGAGGGAATCTGCAGCTTGCAGTGAAAGCGCTTCCAGAGGGGAGTTAAATGAGGGCAAACATTTGATGGTAGCAGCTTCCCTGCGGGAGATACTCTCTTTGCCAAAATCGCCTTATTAGGCGAAAGTAAGTTACAATTCAGTACTCTAACCTAAAGTTGCTGTTAGGAGGGAATCTGCAGCTTGCAGTGAAAGCGCTTCCAGAGGGGAGTCTAACGAGGGCAAAAATTTGATGGTAGCAGCTTCCCTGCGGGAGATACTCTCTTTGCCAAAATCACCTTATTAGCCGCAGTTAAGTTACAATTCAGTACCCTATCCTAAAGCTTGCTGTTAGGTGGGAATCTGCAGCTTGCAGTGAAAGCGCTTCCAGAGGGGAGTGTAATGAGGGCAAATATTTGATGGTAGCAGCTTCCCTGCGGGAGATATTCTCTTTGCCAAAATCGCCTTATTAGACGCAGTTAAGTTACAATTCAGTACCCTGTCCTACAGCTTGCTTTTAGGTGGGAATCTGCCGCTTGCAGTGAAAGCGCTTCCAGAGGGGAGTCTAATGAGGAAAACATTTGATGGTAGCAGCTTCCCTGCGGGAGATATTCTCTGTTCCAAAATCGCATTATTAGGCGAAAGTAAGTTACAATTCAGTACCCTATCCTAAAGCTTGCTGTTAGGAAGGAATCTGCAGCTTGCAGTGAAAGCGCTTCCAGAGGGGAGTCTAATGAGGGCAAACATTTGATGGTAGCAGCTTCCCTGCGGGAGATAGTCTCTTTTCCAAAATCGCATTATTAGGCGAAAGTAAGTTAAAATTCAGTACCCTATCCTAAAGCTTGCTGTTAGGAGGGAATCTGCAGCTTGCAGTGAAAGCGCTTCCAGAGGGGAGTCTAATGAGGGCAAGCATTTGATGGTAGCAGCTTCCCTGCGGGATATATTCTCTTTGCCAAAATCGCCTTATTAGCCGCAGTTAAGTTACAATTCAGTACCCTATCCTAAAGCTTGCTGTTAGGAGGGAATCTGCAGCTTGCAGTGAAAGCGCTTCCAGAGGGTAGTCTAATGAGGGCAAATATTTGATGGTAGCAGCTTCCCTGCGGGAGATACTCTCTTTGCCAAAATCGCATTATTAGGCGAAAGTAAGATACAATTCAGTACCCTATCCTAAAGCTTGCTGTTAGGAGGGAATCTGCAGCTTGCAGTGAAAGCGCTTCCAGAGGGGAGTCTAATGAGGGCAAACATTTGATGGTAGCAGCTTCCCTGCGGGAGATACTCTCTTTGCTATAATCGCATTATTAGCCGAAAGTAAGTTACAATTCAGTACCCTATCCTAAATCTTGCTGTTAGGAGGGAATCTGCAGCTTGCAGTGAAAGCGCTTCCAGAGGGGAGTCTAATGAGGGCAAACATTTGATGGTAGCAGCTTCCCTGCAGGAGATACTCTCTTTGCCAAAATCGCCTTATTAGCCGCAGTTAAGATACAATTCAGTACCCTATCCTAAAGCTTGCTGTTAGGAGGGAATCTGCAGCTTGCAGTGAAAGCGCTTCCAGAGGGCAGTCTAATGAGGGCAAACATTTGATGGTAGCAGCTTCCCTGCGGGAGATAGTCTCTTTTCCAAAATCGCATTATTAGGCGAAAGTAAGTTACAATTCAGTACCCTATCCTAAAGCTTGCTGTTAGGAGGGAATCTGCAGCTTGCAGTGAAAGCGCTTCCAGAGGGGAGTCTAATGAGGGCAAATATTTGATGGTAGCAGCTTCCCTGCGGGATATATTCTCTTTGCCAAAATCGCCTTATAGCCGCAGTTAAGTTACAATTCAGTACCCTATCCTAAAGCTTGCTGTTAGGAGGGAATCTGCAGCTTGCAGTGAAAGCGCTTCCAGAGGGGAGTCTAATGAGGGCAAACATTTGATGGTAGCAGCTTCCCTGCGGGAGATACTCTCTTTGCCAAAATCGCCTTTTAACCGCAGTTTAGTTACAATTCAGTACTCTAACCTAAAGCTTGCTGTTAGGAGGGAATCTGCAGCTTGCAGTGAAAGCGCTTCCAGAGGGGAGTCTAATGAGGGCAAACCTTTGATGGTAGCAGCTTCCCTGCGGGAGATATTCTCTTTGCCAAAATCGCATTATTATGCGAAAGTAAGTTACAATTCAGTACCCTATCCTAAAGCTTGCTGTTATGAGGGAATCTGCAGCTTGCAGTGAAAGCGCTTCCAGAGGGGAGTCTAATGAGGGCAAATATTTGATGGTAGCATCTTCCCTGCGGGAGATATTCTCTTTGCCAAAATCTCCTTATGAGCCGCAGTTAAGTTACAATTCAGTACCCTGTCCTAAAGCTTGCTGTTAGGAGGGAATCTGCAGCTTGCAGTGAAAGCGCTTCCAGAGGGGAGTCTAATGAGGGCAAACATTTGATGGTAGGAGCTTCCCTGCGGGAGATACTCTCTTTTCCATAATCGCATTATTAGGCTAAAGTAAGTTAAAATTCAGTACCCTTTCCTAAAGCTTGCTGTTAGGAGGGAATCTGCAGCTTGCAGTGAAAGCGCTTCCAGAGGGGAGTCTAATGAGGGCAAATATTTGATGGTAGCAGCTTCCCTGCGGGATATATTCTCTTTGCCAAAATCGCCTTATTAGCCGCAGTTAAGTTACAATTCAGTACCCTATCCTAAAGCTTGCTGTTAGGAGGGAATCTGCAGCTTGCAGTGAAAGCGCTTCCAGAGGGGAGTGTAATGAGGGCAAATATTTGATGGTAGAAGCTTCCCTGCGGGAGATATTCTCTTTGCCAAAATCTCCTTATGTGCCGCAGTTAAGTTACCATTTAGTACCCTATCCTAAAGCTTGCTGTTAGGAGGGAATCTGCAGCTTGCAGTGAAAGCGCTTCCAGAGGGGAGTCTAATGAGGGCAAACATTTGATGGTAGCAGCTTCCCTGCGGGAGATACACTCTTTTCCAAAATCGCATTATTAGGCGAAAGTAAGTTAAAATTCAGTACGCTATCCTAAAGCTTGCTGTTAGGAGGGAATCTGCAGCTTGCAGTGAAAGCGCTTCCAGAGGGGAGTGTAATGAGGGCAAACATTTGATGGTAGCAGCTTCCCTGCGGGAGATACTCTCTTTGCCAAAATCGCATTATTACACGAAATTAAGTTTCAATTCAGTACCCTATCCTAAAGCTTGCTGTTAGGAGGGAATCTGCAGCTTGCAGTGAAAGCGCTTCCAGAGGGGAGTCTAATGAGGGCAAACCTTTGATGGTAGCAGCTTCCCTGCGGGAGATACTCTCTTTGACACAATCGCATTATTAGGCGAAGCTAAGATACAATGCATTACCCTATCCTAAAGCTTGCTGTTAGGAGGGAATCTGCAGCTTACATTGAAAGCGCTTCCAGAGGGGAGTCTAATGAGGGCAAACATTTGATGGTAGCAGCTTCCCTGCGGGAGATACTCTCTTTGCCAAAATCGCATTATTAGGCGAAAGTAAGTTACCATTCAGTACCCTATTCTAAAGCTTGCTGTTAGGAGGGAATCTGCAGCTTGCAGTGAAAGCGCTTCCAGAGGGGAGTCTAAGGAGGGCAAACATTTGATGGTAGCAGCTTCCCTGCGGGAGATAGTCTCTTTTCCAAAATCGCATTATTAGCCGAAAGTAAGTTACAATTCAGTACCCTATCCTAAAGCTTGCTGTTAGGAGGGAATCTGCAGCTTGCAGTGAAAGCGCTTCCAGAGGGGAGTCTAATGAGGGCAAACATTTGATGGTAGCAGCTTCCCTGCGGGAGATACTCTCTTTGCCAAAATCGCCTTATTAGCCGCAGTTAAGTTACAATTCAGTACCCTATCCTAAAGCTTGCTGTTAGGAGGGAATCTGCAGCTTGCAGTGAAAGCGCTTCCAGAGGGGAGTCTAATGAGGGCAAACATTTGATGGTAGCAGCTTCCCTGCGGGAGATACTCTCTTTGCCAAAATCGCCTTATTAGCCGCAGTTAAGTTACAATTCAGTACCCTATCCTAAAGCTTGCTGTTAGGAGGGAATCTGCAGCTTGCAGTGAAAGCGCTTCCAGAGGGGAGTCTAATGAGGGCAAACATTTGATGGTAGCAGCTTCCCTGCGGGAGATACTCTCTTTGCCAAAATCGCTTTATTAGGCGAAAGTAAGTTACAATTCAGTACCCTATCCTAAAGCTTGCTGTTAGGAGGGAATCTGCAGCTTGCAGTGAAAGCGCTTCCAGAGGGGAGTCTAATGAGGGCAAATATTTGATGGTAGCAGCTTCCATGCGGGAGATATTCTCTTTGCCATAATCACCTTATTAGCCGCAGTTAAGTTACAATTCAGTACCCTATCCTAAAGCTTGCTGTTAGGAGGGAATCTGCAGCTTGCAGTGAAAGCGCTTCCAGAGGGGAGTCTAAGGAGGGCAAACATTTGATGGTAGCAGCGTCCCTGCGGGAGATACTCTCTTTGCCACAATCGCATTATTAGGCGAAACTAAGATACAATGCAGTACCCTATCCTAAAGCTTGCTGTTAGGAGGGAATCTGCAGCTTGCAGTGAAAGCGCTTCCAGAGGGGTGTCTAATGAGGGCAAACATTTGATGGTAGCAGCTTCCCTGAGGGAGATACTCTCTTTGCCAAAATCGCATTATTAGGCGAAACTAAGTTACCATTCAGTACCCTATTCTAAAGCTTGCTGTTAGGAGGGAATCTGCAGCTTGCAGTGAAAGCGCTTCCAGAGGGGCGTCTAAGGAGGGCAAACATTTGATGGCAGCAGCTTCCCTGCGGGAGATACTCTCTTTGCCAAAATCGCATTATTAGGCGAAAGTAAGTTACAATTCAGTACCCTATCCTAAAGCTTGCTGTTAGGAAGGAATCTGCAGCTTGCAGTGAAAGCGCTTCCAGAGGGGAGTCTACTGAGGGCAAACATTTGATGGTAGCAGCTTACCTGCGGGAGATAGTCTCTTTTCCAAAATAGCATTATTAGGCGAAAGTAAGTTACAATTCAGTACCCTATCCTAAAGCTTGCTGTTAGGAGGGAATCTGCAGCTTGCAGTGAAAGCGCTTCCAGAGGGTAGTCTAATGAGGGCAAATATTTGATGGTAGCAGCTTCCCTGCGGGAGATACTCTCTTTGCCAAAATCGCATTATTAGGCGAAAGTAAGTTACAATTCAGTACCCTATCCTAAAGCTTGCTGTTAGGAGGGAATCTGCAGCTTGCAGTGAAAGCGCTTCCAGAGGGGAGTCTAATGAGGGCAAACATTTGATGGTAGCAGCTTCCCTGCGGGAGATACTCTCTTTGCCAAAATCGCATTTTTAGCCGCAGTTAAGTTACAATTCAGTACCCTATCCTAAAGCTTGCTGTTAGGAGGGAATCTGCAGCTTGCAGTGAAAGCGCTTCCAGAGGGGAATCTAATGAGGGCAAACATTTGATGGTAGGAGCTTCCCTGCGGGAGATACTCTCTTTTCCATAATCGCATTATTAGGCTAAAGTAAGTTAAAATTCAGTACCCTTTCCTAAAGCTTGCTGTTAGGAAGGAATCTGCAGCTTGCAGTGAAAGCGCTTCCAGAGGGGAGTCTAATGAGGGCAAACATTTGATGGTAGCAGCTTCCCTGCGGGAGATATTCTCTTTGCCAAAATCTCCTTATGTGCCGCAGTTAAGTTACCATTTAGTACCCTATCCTAAAGCTTGCTGTTAGGAGGGAATCTGCAGCTTGCAGTGAAAGCGCTTCCAGAGGGGAGTCTAATGAGGGCAAACATTTGATGGTAGCAGCTTCCCTGCGGGAGATACTCTCTTTTCCAAAATCGCATTATTAGGCGAAAGTAAGTTAAAATTCAGTACGCTATCCTAAAGCTTGCTGTTAGGAGGGAATCTGCAGCTTGCAGTGAAAGCGCTTCCAGAGGGGAGTCTAATGAGGGCAAACATTTGATGGTAGCAGCTTCCCTGCGGGAGATACTCTCTTTGCCAAAATCGCATTATTACACGAAATTAAGTTTCAATTCAGTACCCTATCCTAAAGCTTGCTGTTAGGAGGGAATCTGCAGCTTGCAGTGAAAGCGCTTCCAGAGGGGAGTCTAATGAGGGCAAACCTTTGATGGTAGCAGCTTCCCTGCGGGAGATACTCTCTTTGACACAATCGCATTATTAGGCGAAGCTAAGATACAATGCATTACCCTATCCTAAAGCTTGCTGTTAGGAGGGAATCTGCAGCTTACATTGAAAGCGCTTCCAGAGGGGAGTCTAATGAGGGCAAACATTTGATGGTAGCAGCTTCCCTGCGGGAGATACTCTCTTTGCCAAAATCGCATTATTAGGCGAAAGTAAGTTACCATTCAGTACCCTATTCTAAAGCTTGCTGTTAGGAGGGAATCTGCAGCTTGCAGTGAAAGCGCTTCCAGAGGGGAGTCTAAGGAGGGCAAACATTTGATGGTAGCAGCTTCCCTGCGGGAGATAGTCTCTTTTCCAAAATCGCATTATTAGCCGAAAGTAAGTTACAATTCAGTACCCTATCCTAAAGCTTGCTGTTAGGAGGGAATCTGCAGCTTGCAGTGAAAGCGCTTCCAGAGGGGAGTCTAATGAGGGCAAACATTTGATGGTAGCAGCTTCCCTGCGGGAGATACTCTCTTTGCCAAAATCGCCTTATTAGCCGCAGTTAAGTTACAATTCAGTACCCTATCCTAAAGCTTGCTGTTAGGAGGGAATCTGCAGCTTGCAGTGAAAGCGCTTCCAGAGGGGAGTCTAATGAGGGCAAACATTTGATGGTAGCAGCTTCCCTGCGGGAGATACTCTCTTTGCCAAAATCGCCTTATTAGCCGCAGTTAAGTTACAATTCAGTACCCTATCCTAAAGCTTGCTGTTAGGAAGGAATCTGCAGCTTGCAGTGAAAGCGCTTCCAGAGGGGAGTCTAATGAGGGCAAACATTTGATGGTAGCAGCTTCCCTGCGGGAGATACTCTCTTTGCCAAAATCGCTTTATTAGGCGAAAGTAAGTTACAATTCAGTACCCTATCCTAAAGCTTGCTGTTAGGAGGGAATCTGCAGCTTGCAGTGAAAGCGCTTCCAGAGGGGAGTCTAATGAGGGCAAATATTTGATGGTAGCAGCTTCCATGCGGGAGATATTCTCTTTGCCATAATCACCTTATTAGCCGCAGTTAAGTTACAATTCAGTACCCTATCCTAAAGCTTGCTGTTAGGAGGGAATCTGCAGCTTGCAGTGAAAGCGCTTCCAGAGGGGAGTCTAAGGAGGGCAAACATTTGATGGTAGCAGCGTCCCTGCGGGAGATACTCTCTTTGCCACAATCGCATTATTAGGCGAAACTAAGATACAATGCAGTACCCTATCCTAAAGCTTGCTGTTAGGAGGGAATCTGCAGCTTGCAGTGAAAGCGCTTCCAGAGGGGTGTCTAATGAGGGCAAACATTTGATGGTAGCAGCTTCCCTGAGGGAGATACTCTCTTTGCCAAAATCGCATTATTAGGCGAAACTAAGTTACCATTCAGTACCCTATTCTAAAGCTTGCTGTTAGGAGGGAATCTGCAGCTTGCAGTGAAAGCGCTTCCAGAGGGGCGTCTAAGGAGGGCAAACATTTGATGGCAGCAGCTTCCCTGCGGGAGATACTCTCTTTGCCAAAATCGCATTATTAGGCGAAAGTAAGTTACAATTCAGTACCCTATCCTAAAGCTTGCTGTTAGGAAGGAATCTGCAGCTTGCAGTGAAAGCGCTTCCAGAGGGGAGTCTACTGAGGGCAAACATTTGATGGTAGCAGCTTACCTGCGGGAGATAGTCTCTTTTCCAAAATAGCATTATTAGGCGAAAGTAAGTTACAATTCAGTACCCTATCCTAAAGCTTGCTGTTAGGAGGGAATCTGCAGCTTGCAGTGAAAGCGCTTCCAGAGGGTAGTCTAATGAGGGCAAATATTTGATGGTAGCAGCTTCCCTGCGGGAGATACTCTCTTTGCCAAAATCGCATTATTAGGCGAAAGTAAGTTACAATTCAGTACCCTATCCTAAAGCTTGCTGTTAGGAGGGAATCTGCAGCTTGCAGTGAAAGCGCTTCCAGAGGGGAGTCTAATGAGGGCAAACATTTGATGGTAGCAGCTTCCCTGCGGGAGATACTCTCTTTGCCAAAATCGCATTTTTAGCCGCAGTTAAGTTACAATTCAGTACCCTATCCTAAAGCTTGCTGTTAGGAGGGAATCTGCAGCTTGCAGTGAAAGCGCTTCCAGAGGGGAATCTAATGAGGGCAAACATTTGATGGTAGGAGCTTCCCTGCGGGAGATACTCTCTTTTCCATAATCGCATTATTAGGCTAAAGTAAGTTAAAATTCAGTACCCTTTCCTAAAGCTTGCTGTTAGGAAGGAATCTGCAGCTTGCAGTGAAAGCGCTTCCAGAGGGGAGTCTAATGAGGGCAAACATTTGATGGTAGCAGCTTCCCTGCGGGATATATTCTCTTTGCCAAAATCGCCTTATTAGCCGCAGTTAAGTTACAATTCAGTACCCTATCCTAAAGCTTGCTGTTAGGAGGGAATCTGCAGCTTGCAGTGAAAGCGCTTCCAGAGGGTAGTCTAATGAGGGCAAATATTTGATGGTAGCAGCTTCCCTGCGGGAGATACTCTCTTTGCCAAAATCGCCTTATTAGCCGCAGTTAAGTTACAATTCAGTACCCTATCCTAAAGCTTGCTGTTAGGAGGGAATCTGCAGCTTGCAGTGAAAGCGCTTCCAGAGGGGAGTCTAATGAGGGCAAACATTTGATGGTAGCAGCTTCCCTGCGGGAGATAGTCTCTTTTCCAAAATCGCATTATTAGGCGAAAGTAAGTTACAATTCAGTACCCTATCCTAAAGCTTGCTGTTAGGAGGGAATCTGCAGCTTGCAGTGAAAGCGCTTCCAGAGGGGAGTCTAATGAGGGCAAATATTTGATGGTAGCAGCTTCCCTGCGGGATATATTCTCTTTGCCAAAATCGCCTTATTAGCCGCAGTTAAGTTACAATTCAGTACACTATCCTAAAGCTTGCTGTTAGGAGGGAATCTGCAGCTTGCAGTGAAAGCGCTTCCAGAGGGGAGTGTAATGAGGGCAAATATTTGATGGTAGAAGCTTCCCTGCGCGAGATATTCTCTTTGCCAAAATCTCCTTATGAGCCGCAGTTAAGTTACCATTTAGTACCCTATCCTAAAGCTTGCTGTTAGGAGGGAATCTGCAGCTTGCAGTGAAAGCGCTTCCAGAGGGGAGTCTAATGAGGGCAAACATTTGATGGTAGCAGCTTCCCTGCGGGAGATACTCTCTTTTCCAAAATCGCATTATTATGCGAAAGTAAGTTAAAATTCAGTACGCTATCCTAAAGCTTGCTGTTAGGAGGGAATCTGCAGCTTGCAGTGAAAGCGCTTCCAGAGGGGAGTCTAATGAGGGCAAACATTTGATGGTAGCAGCTTCCCTGCGGGAGATACTCTCTTTGCCAAAATCGCATTATTAGACGAAATTAAGTTTCAATTCAGTACCCTATCCTAAAGCTTGCTGTTAGGAGGGAATCTGCAGCTTGCAGTGAAAGCGCTTCCAGAGGGGAGTCCAATGAGGGCAAGCATTTGATGGTAGCAGCTTCCCTGCGGGAGATAGTCTCTTTGCCAAAATCTCCTTATGAGCCGCAGTTAAGTTACAATTCAGTACCCTATCCTAAAGCTTGCTGTTAGGAGGGAATCTGCAGCTTGCAGTGAAAGCGCTTCCAGAGGGGAGTCTAATGAGGGCAAACCTTTGATGGTAGCAGCTTCCCTGCGGGAGATACTCTCTTTGCCACAATCGCATTATTAGGCGAAGCTAAGATACAATGCAGTACACTATCCTAAAGCTTGCTGTTAGGAGGGAATCTGCAGCTTACATTGAAAGCGCTTCCAGAGGGGAGTCTAATGAGGGCAAACATTTGATGGTAGCAGCTTCCCTGCGGGAGATACTCTCTTTGCCAAAATCGCCTTATTAGCCGCAGTTAAGTTACAATTCAGTACCCTATTCTAAAGCTTGCTGTTAGGAGGGAATCTGCAGCTTGCAGTGAAAGCGCTTCCAGAGGGGAGTCTAAGGAGGGCAAACATTTGATGGTAGCAGCTTCCCTGCGGGAGATAGTCTCTTTTCCAAAATCGCATTATTAGCCGAAATTAAGTTACAATTCAGTACCCTATCCTAAAGCTTGCTGTTAGGAGGGAATCTGCAGCTTGCAGTGAAAGCGCTTCCAGAGGGGAGTCTAATGAGGGCAAACATTTGATGGTAGCAGCTTCCCTGCGGGAGATACTCTCTTTGCCAAAATGGCATTATTAGCCGCAGTTAAGTTACAATTCAGTACCCTATCCTAAAGCTTGCTGTTAGGAGGGAATCTGCAGCTTGCAGTGAAAGCGCTTCCAGAGGGGAGTCTAATGAGGGCAAACATTTGATGGTAGCAGCTTCCCTGCGGGAGATACTCTCTTTGCCAAAATCGCCTTATTAGCCGCAGTTAAGTTACAATTCAGTACCCTATCCTAAAGCTTGCTGTTAGGAAGGAATCTGCAGCTTGCAGTGAAAGCGCTTCCAGAGGGGAGTCTAATGAGGGCAAATATTTGATGGTAGCAGCTTCCATGCGGGAGATATTCTCTTTGCCATAATCACCTTATTAGCCGCAGTTAAGTTACAATTCAGTACCCTATCCTAAAGCTTGCTGTTAGGAGGGAATCTGCAGCTTGCAGTGAAAGTGCTTCCAGAGGGGAGTCTAAGGAGGGCAAACATTTGATGGTAGCAGCTTCCCTGCGGGAGATACTCTCTTTGCCACAATCGCATTATTAGGCGAAACTAAGATACAATGCAGTACCCTATCCTAAAGCTTGCTGTTAGGAGGGAATCTGCAGCTTGCAGTGAAAGCGCTTCCAGAGGGGTGTCTAATGAGGGCAAACATTTGATGGTAGCAGCTTCCCTGCGGGAGATACTCTCTTTGCCATATCGCATTATTAGGCGAAACTAAGTTACCATTCAGTACCCTATTCTAAAGCTTGCTGTTAGGAGGGAATCTGCAGCTTGCAGTGAAAGCGCTTCCAGAGGGGCGTCTAAGGAGGGCAAACATTTGATGGCAGCAGCTTCCCTGCGGGAGATACTCTCTTTCCCAAAATCGCATTATTAGGCGAAAGTAAGTTACAATTCAGTACCCTATCCTAAAGCTTGCTGTTAGGAAGGAATCTGCAGCTTGCAGTGAAAGCGCTTCCAGAGGGGAGTCTAATGAGGGCAAACATTTGATGGTAGCAGCTTCCCTGCGGGAGATAGTCTCTTTTCCAAAATAGCATTATTAGGCGAAAGTAAGTTACAATTCAGTACCCTATCCTAAAGCTTGCTGTTAGGAGGGAATCAGCAGCTTGCAGTGAAAGCGCTTCCAGAGGGGAGTCTAATGAGGGCAAACATTTGATGGTAGCAGCTTCCCTGCGGGAGATACTCTCTTTGCCAAAATCGCCTTATTAGCCGCAGTTAAGTTACAATTCAGTACCCTATCCTAAAGCTTGCTGTTAGGAGGGAATCTGCAGCTTGCAGTGAAAGCGCTTCCAGAGGGGAGTCTAATGAGGGCAAACATTTGATGGTAGCAGCTTCCCTGCGGGAGATACTCTCTTTGCCAAAATAGCATTATTAGCCGCAGTTAAGTTACAATTCAGTACCCTATCCTAAAGCTTGCTGTTAGGAGGGAATCTGCAGCTTGCAGTGAAAGCGCTTCCAGAGGGGAGTCTAATGAGGGCAAACATTTGATGGTAGCAGCTTCCCTGCGGGAGATACTCTCTTTCCCAAAATCGCCTTATTAGCCGCAGTTAAGTTACAATTCAGTACCCTATCCTAAAGCTTGCTGTTAGGAGGGAATCTGCAGCTTGCAGTGAAAGCGCTTCCAGAGGGGAGTCTAAGGAGGGCAAACATTTGATGGTAGCAGCTTCCCTGCGGGAGATACTCTCTTTGCCAAAATCGCTTTATTAGGCGAAAGTAAGTTACAATTCAGTACCCTATCCTAAAGCTTGCTGTTAGGAGGGAATCTGCAGCTTGCAGTGAAAGCGCTTCCAGAGGGGAGTTAAATGAGGGCAAACATTTGATGGTAGCAGCTTCCCTGCGGGAGATACTCTCTTTGCCAAAATCGCCTTATTAGGCGAAAGTAAGTTACAATTCAGTACTCTAACCTAAAGTTGCTGTTAGGAGGGAATCTGCAGCTTGCAGTGAAAGCGCTTCCAGAGGGGAGTCTAACGAGGGCAAAAATTTGATGGTAGCAGCTTCCCTGCGGGAGATACTCTCTTTGCCAAAATCACCTTATTAGCCGCAGTTAAGTTACAATTCAGTACCCTATCCTAAAGCTTGCTGTTAGGTGGGAATCTGCAGCTTGCAGTGAAAGCGCTTCCAGAGGGGAGTGTAATGAGGGCAAATATTTGATGGTAGCAGCTTCCCTGCGGGAGATATTCTCTTTGCCAAAATCGCCTTATTAGACGCAGTTAAGTTACAATTCAGTACCCTGTCCTACAGCTTGCTTTTAGGTGGGAATCTGCCGCTTGCAGTGAAAGCGCTTCCAGAGGGGAGTCTAATGAGGAAAACATTTGATGGTAGCAGCTTCCCTGCGGGAGATATTCTCTGTTCCAAAATCGCATTATTAGGCGAAAGTAAGTTACAATTCAGTACCCTATCCTAAAGCTTGCTGTTAGGAAGGAATCTGCAGCTTGCAGTGAAAGCGCTTCCAGAGGGGAGTCTAATGAGGGCAAACATTTGATGGTAGCAGCTTCCCTGCGGGAGATAGTCTCTTTTCCAAAATCGCATTATTAGGCGAAAGTAAGTTAAAATTCAGTACCCTATCCTAAAGCTTGCTGTTAGGAGGGAATCTGCAGCTTGCAGTGAAAGCGCTTCCAGAGGGGAGTCTAATGAGGGCAAGCATTTGATGGTAGCAGCTTCCCTGCGGGATATATTCTCTTTGCCAAAATCGCCTTATTAGCCGCAGTTAAGTGACAATTCAGTACCCTATCCTAAAGCTTGCTGTTAGGAGGGAATCTGCAGCTTGCAGTGAAAGCGCTTCCAGAGGGTAGTCTAATGAGGGCAAATATTTGATGGTAGCAGCTTCCCTGCGGGAGATACTCTCTTTGCCAAAATCGCATTATTAGGCGAAAGTAAGTTACAATTCAGTACCCTATCCTAAAGCTTGCTGTTAGGAGGGAATCTGCAGCTTGCAGTGAAAGCGCTTCCAGAGGGGAGTCTAATGAGGGCAAACATTTGATGGTAGCAGCTTCCCTGCGGGAGATACTCTCTTTGCTATAATCGCATTATTAGCCGAAAGTAAGTTACAATTCAGTACCCTATCCTAAATCTTGCTGTTAGGAGGGAATCTGCAGCTTGCAGTGAAAGCGCTTCCAGAGGGGAGTCTAATGAGGGCAAACATTTGATGGTAGCAGCTTCCCTGCAGGAGATACTCTCTTTGCCAAAATCGCCTTATTAGCCGCAGTTAAGATACAATTCAGTACCCTATCCTAAAGCTTGCTGTTAGGAGGGAATCTGCAGCTTGCAGTGAAAGCGCTTCCAGAGGGCAGTCTAATGAGGGCAAACATTTGATGGTAGCAGCTTCCCTGCGGGAGATAGTCTCTTTTCCAAAATCGCATTATTAGGCGAAAGTAAGTTACAATTCAGTACCCTATCCTAAAGCTTGCTGTTAGGAGGGAATCTGCAGCTTGCAGTGAAAGCGCTTCCAGAGGGGAGTCTAATGAGGGCAAATATTTGATGGTAGCAGCTTCCCTGCGGGATATATTCTCTTTGCCAAAATCGCCTTATAGCCGCAGTTAAGTTACAATTCAGTACCCTATCCTAAAGCTTGCTGTTAGGAGGGAATCTGCAGCTTGCAGTGAAAGCGCTTCCAGAGGGGAGTCTAATGAGGGCAAACATTTGATGGTAGCAGCTTCCCTGCGGGAGATACTCTCTTTGCCAAAATCGCCTTTTAACCGCAGTTTAGTTACAATTCAGTACTCTAACCTAAAGCTTGCTGTTAGGAGGGAATCTGCAGCTTGCAGTGAAAGCGCTTCCAGAGGGGAGTCTAATGAGGGCAAACCTTTGATGGTAGCAGCTTCCCTGCGGGAGATACTCTCTTTGCCATAATCGCATTATTAGGCGAAACTAAGATACAATGCAGTACCCTATCCTAAAGCTTGCTGTTAGGAGGGAATCTGCAGCTTGCAGTGAAAGCGCTTCCAGAGGGGAGTCTAATGAGGGCAAACATTTGATGGTAGCAGCTTCCCTGCGGGAGATAGTCTCTTTTCCAAAATAGCATTATTAGGCGAAAGTAAGTTTCAATTCAGTACCCTATCCTAAAGCTTGCTGTTAGGAGGGAATCTGCAGCTTGCAGTGAAAGCGCTTCCAGAGGGGAGTCTAATGAGGGCAAATATTTGATGGTAGCAGCTTCCCTGCGGGAGATACTCTCTTTGCCAAAATCGCATTATTAGGCGAAAGTAAGATACAATTCAGTACCCTATCCTAAAGCTTGCTGTTAGGAGGGAATCTGCAGCTTGCAGTGAAAGCGCTTCCAGAGGGGAGTCTAATGAGGGCAAACATTTGATGGTAGCAGCTTCCCTGCGGGAGATACTCTCTTTGCCAAAATCGCATTATTAGCCGCATTTAAGTTACAATTCAGTACCCTATCCTAAAGCTTGCTGTTAGGAGGGAATCTGCAGCTTGCAGTGAAAGCGCTTCCAGAGGTGAGTCTAATGAGGGCAAACATTTGATGGTAGCAGCTTCCCTGCGGGAGATACTCTCTTTGCCAAAATCGCCTTATTAGCCGCAGTTAAGTTACAATTCAGTACCCTATCCTAAAGCTTGCTGTTAGGAGGGAATCTGCAGCTTGCAGTGAAAGCGCTTCCAGAGGGGAGTCTAATGAGGGCAAACATTTGATGGTAGCAGCTTCCCTGCGGGAGATACTCTCTTTGCCAAAATCGCATTATTAGTCGAAAGTAAGATACAATTCAGTACCCTATCCTAAAGCTTGCTGTTAGGAGGGAATCTGCAGCTTGCAGTGAAAGCGCTTCCAGAGGGGAGTCTAAAGAGGGCAAATATTTGATGGTAGCAGCTTCCCTGCGGGAGATACTCTCTTTGCCAAAATCGCCTTATTAGCCGCAGTTAAGTTACAATTCAGTACCCTATCCTAAAGCTTGCTGTTAGGAGGGAATCTGCAGCTTGCAGTGAAAGCGCTTCCAGAGGGGAGTCTAAGGAGGGCAAACATTTGATGGTAGCAGCTTCCCTGCGGGAGATACTCTCTTTGCCAAAATCGCCTTATTAGCCGCAGTTAAGTTACAATTCAGTACCCTATCCTAAAGCTTGCTGTTAGGAGGGAATCTGCAGCTTGCAGTGAAAGCGCTTCCAAAGGGGAGTCTAACGAGGGCAAAAATTTGATGGTAGCAGCTTCCCTGCGGGAGATACTCTCTTTTCCAAAATCGCATTATTAGGCGAAAGTAAGTTAAAATTCAGTACCCTATCCTAAAGCTTGCTGTTAGGAGGGAATCTGCAGCTTGCAGTGAAAGCGCTTCCAGAGGGGAGTCTACTGAGGGCAAACATTTGATGGTAGCAGCTTCCCTGCGGGAGATACTCTCTTTGCTATAATCGCATTATTAGCCGAAAGTAAGTTACAATTCAGTACCCTATCCTAAATCTTGCTGTTAGGAGGGAATCTGCAGCTTGCAGTGAAAGCGCTTCCAGAGGGGAGTCTAATGAGGGCAAACATTTGATGGTAGCAGCTTCCCTGCGGGAGATACTCTCTTTGCCAAAATCGCCTTATTAGCCGCAGTTAAGATACAATTCAGTACCCTATCCTAAAGCTTGCTGTTAGGAGGGAATCTGCAGCTTGCAGTGAAAGCGCTTCCAGAGGGCAGTCTAATGAGGGCAAACATTTGATGGTAGCAGCTTCCCTGCGGGAGATAGTCTCTTTGCCAAAATCGCATTATTAGGCGAAAGTAAGTTACAATTCAGTACCCTATCCTAAAGCTTGCTGTTAGGAGGGAATCTGCAGCTTGCAGTGAAAGCGCTTCCAGAGGGGAGTCTAATGAGGGCAAATATTTGATGGTAGCAGCTTCCCTGCGGGATATATTCTCTTTGCCAAAATCGCCTTATTAGCCGCAGTTAAGTTACAATTCAGTACCCTATCCTAAAGCTTGCTGTTAGGAGGGAATCTGCAGCTTGCAGTGAAAGCGCTTCCAAAGGGGAGTCTAATGAGGGCAAACATTTGATGGTAGCAGCTTCCCTGCGGGAGATACTCTCTTTGCCAAAATCGCCTTATTAGCCGCAGTTAAGTTACAATTCAGTACTCTAACCTAAAGCTTGCTGTTAGGAGGGAATCTGCAGCTTGCAGTGAAAGCGCTTCCAGAGGGGAGTCTAATGAGGGCAAACCTTTGATGGTAGCAGCTTCCCTGCGGGAGATACTCTCTTTGCCACAATCGCATTATTAGGCGAAACTAAGATACAATGCAGTACCCTATCCTAAAGCTTGCTGTTAGGAGGGAATCTGCAGCTTGCAGTGAAAGCGCTTCCAGAGGGGAGTCTAATGAGGGCAAACATTTGATGGTAGCAGCTTCCCTGCGGGAGATAGTCTCTTTTCCAAAATAGCATTATTAGGCGAAAGTAAGTTTCAATTAGGTACCCTATCCTAAAGCTTGCTGTTAGGAGGGAATCTGCAGCTTGCAGTGAAAGCGCTTCCAGAGGGGAGTCTAATGAGGGCAAATATTTGATGGTAGCAGCTTCCCTGCGGGAGATACTCTCTTTGCCAAAATCGCATTATTAGGCGAAAGTAAGATACAATTCAGTACCCTATCCTAAAGCTTGCTGTTAGGAGGGAATCTGCAGCTTGCAGTGAAAGCGCTTCCAGAGGGGAGTCTAATGAGGGCAAACATTTGATGGTAGCAGCTTCCCTGCGGGAGATACTCTCTTTGCCAAAATCGCATTATTAGCCGCATTTAAGTTACAATTCAGTACCCTATCCTAAAGCTTGCTGTTAGGAGGGAATCTGCAGCTTGCAGTGAAAGCGCTTCCAGAGGGGAGTCTAAGGAGGGCAAACATTTGATGGTAGCAGCTTCCCTGCGGGAGATACTCTCTTTGCCAAAATCGCCTTATTAGCCGCAGTTAAGTTACAATTCAGTACCCTATCCTAAAGCTTGCTGTTAGGAGGGAATCTGCAGCTTGCAGTGAAAGCGCTTCCAGAGGGGAGTCTAATGAGGGCAAACATTTGATGGTAGCAGCTTCCCTGCGGGAGATACTCTCTTTGCCAAAATGGCATTATTAGGCGAAAGTAAGATACAATTCAGTACCCTATCCTAAAGCTTGCTGTTAGGAGGGAATCTGCAGCTTGCAGTGAAAGCGCTTCCAGAGGGGAGTCTAATGAGGGCAAATATTTGATGGTAGCAGCTTCCCTGCGGGAGATACTCTCTTTGCCAAAATCGCCTTATTAGCCGCAGTTAAGTTACAATTCAGTACCCTATCCTAAAGCTTGCTGTTAGGAGGGAATCTGCAGCTTGCAGTGAAAGCGCTTCCAGAGGGGAGTCTAATGAGGGCAAACATTTGATGGTAGCAGCTTCCCTGCGGGAGATACTCTCTTTGCCAAAATCGCCTTATTAGCCGCAGTTAAGTTACAATTCAGTACCCTATCCTAAAGCTTGCTGTTAGGAGGGAATCTGCAGCTTGCAGTGAAAGCGCTTCCAAAGGGGAGTCTAAAGAGGGCAAAAATTTGATGGTAGCAGCTTCCCTGCGGGAGATACTCTCTTTGCCAAAATCGCCTTATTAGCCGCAGTTAAGTTACAATTCAGTACCCTATCCTAAAACTTGCTGTTAGGAAGGAATCTGCAGCTTGCAGTGAAAGCACTTCCAGAGGGGAGTCTAATGAGGGCAAACCTTTGATGGTAGCAGCTTCCCTGCGGGAGATACTCTCTTTGCCACAATCGCATTATTAGGCGAAACTAAGATACAATGCAGTACTCTATCCTAAAGCTTGCTGTTAGGAGGGAATCTGCAGCTTGCAGTGAAAGCGCTTCCAGAGGGGAGTCTAATGAGGGCAAACATTTGATGGTAGCAGCTTCCCTGCGGGAGATACTCTCTTTGCAAAAATCGCATTATTAGGCGAAAGTAAGTTACCTTTCAGTACCCTATTCTAAAGCTTGCTGTTAGGAGGGAATCTGCAGCTTGCAGTGAAAGCGCTTCCAGAGGGGCGTCTAAGGAGGGCAAACCTTTGATGGTAGCAGCTTCCCTGCGGGAGATACTCTCTTTGCCAAAATCGCATTATTAGGCGAAAGTAAGTTACAATTCAGTACCCTATCCTAAAGCTTGCTGTTAGGAAGGAATCTGCAGCTTGCAGTGAAAGCGCTTCCAGAGGGGAGTCTAATGAGGGCAAACATTTGATGGTAGCAGCTTCCCTGCGGGAGATACTCTCTTTTCCAAAATATCATTATTAGGCGAAAGTAAGTTTCAATTCAGTACCCTATCCTAAAGCTTGCTGTTAGGAGGGAATCTGCAGCTTGCAGTGAAAGCGCTTCCAGAGGGGAGTCTAATGAGGGCAAATATTTGATGGTAGCAGCTTCCCTGCGGGAGATACTCTCTTTGCCAAAATCGCATTATTAGGCGAAAGTAAGATACAACTCAGTACCCTATCCTAAAGCTTGCTGTTAGGAGGGAATCTGCAGCTTGCAGTGAAAGCGCTTCCAGAGGGGAGTCTAATGAGGGCAAACATTTGATGGTAGCAGCTTCCCTGCGGGAGATACTCTCTTGGCAAAAATCGCCTTATTAGCCGCAGTTAAGTTACAATTCAGTACCCTATCCTAAAGCTTGCTGTTAGGAGGGAATCTGCAGCTTGCAGTGAAAGCGCTTCCAGAGGGGAGTCTAATGAGGGCAAACATTTGATGGGTGCAGCTTCCCTGCGGGAGATACTCTCTTTGCCAAAATCGCCTTATTAGGCGAAAGTAAGTTAGAATTCAGTACTCTAACCTAAAGTTGCTGTTAGGAGGGAATCTGCAGCTTGCAGTGAAAGCGCTTCCAGAGGGGAGTCTAACGAGGGCAAAAATTTGATGGTAGCAGCTTCCCTGCGGGAGATACTCTCTTTGCCAAAATCGCCTTATTAGCCGCAGTTAAGTTACAATTCAGTACCCTATCCTAAAGCTTGCTGTTAGGAAGGAATCTGCAGCTTGCAGTGAAAGCGCTTCCAGAGGGGAGTCTAATGAGGGCAAACCTTTGATGGTAGCAGCTTCCCTGCGGGAGATAGTCTCTTTTCCAAAATACCATTATTAGGCGAAAGTAAGTTTCAATTCAGTACCCTATCCTAAATCTTGCTGTTAGGAGGGAATCTGCAGCTTGCAGTGAAAGCGCTTCCAGAGGGTAGTCTAATGAGGGCAAATATTTGATGGTAGCAGCTTCCCTGCGGGAGATACTCTCTTTGCCAAAATCGCATTATTAGGCGAAAGTAAGTTACAATTCAGTACCCTATCCTAAAGCTTGCTGTTAGGAGGGAATCTGCAGCTTGCAGTGAAAGCGCTTCCAGAGGGGAGTCTAATGAGGGCAAACATTTGATGGTAGCAGCTTCCCTGCGGGAGATACTCTCTTTGCCAAAATCGCATTATTAGGCGAAAGTAAGTTACAATTCAGTACCCTATCCTAAAGCTTGCTGTTAGGAGGGAATCTGCAGCTTGCAGTGAAAGCGCTTCCAGAGGGGAGTCTAATGAGGGCAAACATTTGATGGTAGCAGCTTCCCTGCGGGAGATACTCTCTTTGCCAAAATCGCCTTATTAGCCTCAGTTAACTTACAATTCAGTACCCTATCCTAAAGCTTGCTGTTAGGAGGGAATCTGCAGCTTGCAGTGAAAGCGCTTCCAGAGGGGAGTCTAATGAGGGCAAATATTTGATGGTAGCAGCTTCCCTGCGGGAGATACTCTCTTTGCCAAAATCGCCTTATTAGCCGCAGTTAAGATACATTTCAGTACCCTATCCTAAAGCTTGCTGTTAGGAGGGAATCTGCAGCTTGCAGTGAAAGCGCTTCCAGAGGGGAGTCTAATGAGGGCAAACGTTTGATGGTAACAGCTTCCCTGCGGGAGATATTCTCTTTGCCAAAATCGCATTATTAGGCGAAAGTGAGTTACAATTCAGTACCCTATTCTAAATCTTGCTGTTAGGTGGGAATCTGCAGCTTGAAGTGAAAGCGCTTCCAGAGCGGAGTGTAATGAGGGCAAACATTTTATGGTAGCAGCTTCCCTGCGGGAGATATTCTCTTTGCCAAAATCGCCTTAATAGACACAGTTAAGTTACAATTCAGTACCCTGTCCTACAGCTTGCTGTTAGGTGGGAATCTGCCGCTAGCAGTGAAAGCGCTTCCAGAGGGGAGTCTAATGAGGGAAACATTTGATGGTAGCAGCTTCCCTGCGGGAGATATTCTCTTTGCCAAAATCGCATTATTATGCGAAAGTAAGTTACAATTCAGTACCCTATCCTAAAGCTTGCTGTTAGGAGGGAATCTGCAGCTTGCAGTGAAAGCGCTTCCAGAGGGGAGTCTAATGAGGGCAAATATTTGATGGTAGCAGCTTCCCTGCGGGAGATATTCTCTTTGCCAAAATCTCCTTATGAGCCGCAGTTAAGTTACAATTCAGTACCCTGTCCTAAAGCTTGCTGTTAGGAGGGAATCTGCAGCTTGCAGTGAAAGCGCTTCCAGAGGGGAGTCTAATGAGGGCAAACATTTGATGGTAGCAGCTTCCCTGCGGGAGATACTCTCTTTTCCAAAATCGCATTATTAGGCGAAAGTAAGTTAAAATTCAGTACGCTATCCTAAAGCTTGCTGTTAGGAGGGAATCTGCAGCTTGCAGTGAAAGCGCTTCCAGAGGGGAGTCTAATGAGGGCAAACATTTGATGGTAGCAGCTTCCCTGCGGGAGATACTCTCTTTGCCAAAATCGCATTATTAGACGAAATTAAGTTTCATTGCAGTACCCTATCCTAAAGCTTGCTGTTAGGAGGGAATCTGCAGCTTGCAGTGAAAGCGCTTCCAGAGGGGAGTCTAATGAGGGCAAGCATTTGATGGTAGCAGCTTCCCTGCGGGAGATAGTCTCTTTGCCAAAATCTCCTTATGAGCCGCAGTTAAGTTACAATTCAGTACCCTATCCTAAAGCTTGCTGTTAGGAGGGAATCTGCAGCTTGCAGTGAAAGCGCTTCCAGAGGGGAGTCTAATGAGGGCAAACATTTGATGGTAGCAGCTTCCCTGCGGGAGATACTCTCTTTGCCAAAATCGCATTATTAGGCGAAAGTAAGTTAAAATTCAGTACCCTATCCTAAAGCTTGCTGTTAGGAGGGAATCTGCAGCTTGCAGTGAAAGCGCTTCCAGAGGGGAGTCTAATGAGGGCAAACATTTGATGGTAGCAGCTTCCCTGCGGGAGATAGTCTCTTTTCCAAAATAGCATTATTAGGCGAAAGTAAGTTACAATTCAGTACCCTATCCTAAAGCTTGCTGTTAGGAGGGAATCTGCAGCTTGCAGTGAAAGCGCTTCCAGAGGGTAGTCTAATGAGGGCAAATATTTGATGGTAGCAGCTTCCCTGCGGGAGATACTCTCTTTTCCAAAATCGCATTATTAGGCGAAAGTAAGTTACAATTCAGTACCCTATCCTAAAGCTTGCTGTTAGGAGGGAATCTGCAGCTTGCAGTGAAAGCGCTTCCAGAGGGGAGTCTAATGAGGGCAAACATTTGATGGTAGCAGCTTCCCTGCGGGAGATACTCTCTTTGCCAAAATCGCATTATTAGCCGAAAGTAAGTTACAATTCAGTACCCTATCCTAAAGCTTGTTGCTAGGAGGGAATCTGCAGCTTGCAGTGAAAGCGCTTCCAGAGGGGAGTCTAATGAGGGCAAACATTTGATGGTAGCAGCTTCCCTGCGGGAGATACTCTCTTTGACAAAATCGCATTATTAGCCGCAGTTAAGTTACAATTCAGTACCCTATCCTAAAGCTTGCTGTTAGGAGGGAATCTGCAGCTTGCAGTGAAAGCGCTTCCAGAGGGGAGTCTAATGAGGGCAAACATTTGATGGTAGCAGCTTCCCTGCGGGAGATAGTCTCTTTGCCAAAATCGCATTATTAGCCGAAAGTAAGATACAATTCAGTACCCTATCCTAAAGCTTGCTGTTAGGAGGGAATCTGCAGCTTGCAGTGAAAGCGCTTCCAGAGGGGAGTCTAATGAGGGCAAATATTTGATGGTAGCAGCTTCCCTGCGGGAGATACTCTGTTTGCCAAGATCGCCTTATTAGCCGCAGTTAAGTTACAATTCAGTACCCTATCCTAAAGCTTGCTGTTAGGAGGGAATCTGCAGCTTGCAGTGAAAGCGCTTCCAGAGGGGAGTCTAAGGAGGGCAAACATTTGATGGTAGCAGCTTCCCTGCGGGAGATACTCTCTTTGCCAAAATAGCATTATTAGGCGAAAGTAAGTTACAATTCAGTACCCTATCCTAAAGCTTGCTGTTAGGAGGGAATCTGCAGCTTGCAGTGAAAGCGCTTCCAGAGGGGAGTCTAATGAGGACAAACATTTGATGGTAGCAGCTTCCCTGCGGGAGATACTCTCTTTGCCAAAATCGCATTATTAGCCGCAGTTAAGTTACAATTCAGTACCCTATCCTAAAGCTTGCTGTTAGGAGGGAATCTGCAGCTTGCAGTGAAAGCGCTTCCAGAGGGGAGTCTAATGAGGGCAAACATTTGATGGTAGCAGCTTCCCTGCGGGAGATACTCTCTTTGCCAAAATCGCATTATTAGGCGAAAGTAAGTTACAATTCAGTACCCTATCCTAAAGCTTGCTGTTAGGAGGGAATCTGCAGCTTGCAGTGAAAGCGCTTCCAGAGGGGAGTCTAATGAGGGCAAACATTTGATGGTAGCAGCTTCCCTGCGGGAGATATTCTCTTTGCCATAATCGCCTTATTAGCCGCAGTTAAGTTACAATTCAGTACCCTATCCTAAAGCTTGCTGTTAGGAGGGAATCTGCAGCTTGCAGTGAAAGCGCTTCCAGAGGGTAGTCTAATGAGGGCAAATATTTGATGGTAGCAGCTTCCCTGCGGGAGATACTCTCTTTGCCAAAATCGCATTATTAGGCGAAAGTAAGTTACAATTCAGTACCCTATCCTAAAGCTTGCTGTTAGGAGGGAATCTGCAGCTTGCAGTGAAAGCGCTTCCAGAGGGGAGTCTAATGAGGGCAAACATTTGATGGTAGCAGCTTCCATGCGGGATATACTCTCTTTGCCAAAATCGCATTATTAGGCGAAAGTAAGTTACAATTCAGTACCCTATCCTAAAGCTTGCTGTTAGGAGGGAATCTGCAGCTTGCAGTGAAAGCGCTTCCAGAGGGGAGTCTAATGAGGGCAAACATTTGATGGTAGCAGCTTCCCTGCGGGAGATACTCTCTTTGCCAAAATCGCCTTATTAGCCGCAGTTAAGCTACAATTCAGTACCCTATCCTAAAGCTTGCTGTTAGGAGGGAATCTGCAGCTTGCAGTGAAAGCGCTTCCAGAGGGGAGTCTAATGAGGGCAAACATTTGATGGTAGCAGCTTCTCTGCGGGAGATACTCTCTTTTCCAAAATCGCATTATTAGGCGAAAGTAAGTTACAATTCAGTACCCTATCCTAAAGCTTGCTGTTAGGAGGGAATCTGCAGCTTGCAGTGAAAGCGCTTCCAGAGGGGAGTCTAATGAGGACAAACATTTGATGGTAGCAGCTTCCCTGCGGGAGATACTCTCTTTGCCAAAATCGCCTTATTAGCCGCAGTTAAGTTACAATTCAGTACCCTATCCTAAAGCTTGCTGTTAGGAGGGAATCTGCAGCTTGCAGTGAAAGCGCTTCCAGAGGGGAGTCTAATGAGGGCAAACATTTGATGGTAGCAGCTTCCCTGCGGGAGATACTCTCTTTTCCAAAATCGCATTATTAGGCGAAAGTAAGTTACAATTCAGTACCCTATCCTAAAGCTTGCTGTTAGGAGGGAATCTGCAGCTTGCAGTGAAAGCGCTTCCAGAGGGGAGTCTAATGAGGGCAAATATTTGATGGTAGCAGCTTCCCTGCGGGAGATAGTCTCTTTGCCAAAATCGCCTTATTAGCCGCAGTTAAGTTACAATTCAGTACCCTATCCTAAAGCTTGCTGTTAGGAGGGAATCTGCAGCTTGCAGTGAAAGCGCTTCCAGAGGGGAGTCTAATGAGGACAAACATTTGATGGTAGCAGCTTCCCTGCGGGAGATACTCTCTTTGCCAAAATTGCATTATTATCCGCAGTTAAGATACAATTCAGTACCCTATCCTAAAGCTTGCTGTTAGGAGGGAATCTGCAGCTTGCAGTGAAAGCGCTTCCAGAGGGGAGTGTAATGAGGGCAAACATTTGATGGTAGCAGCTTCCCTGCGGGAGGTAATCTCTTTGCCAAAATCGCATTATTACCCGAAAGTAAGATACAATTCAGTACCCTATCCTAAAGCTTGCTGTTAGGAGGGAATCTGCAGCTTGCAGTGAAAGCGCTTCCAGAGGGGAGTCTAATGAGGGCAAACATTTGATGGTAGCAGCTTCCCTGCGGGAGATACTCTCTTTGCCAAAATCGCTTTATTAGGCGAAAGTAAGTTACAATTCAGTACCCTATCCTAAAGCTTGCTGTTAGGAGGGAATCTGCAGCTTGCAGTGAAAGCGCTTCCAGAGGGGAGTCTAATGAGGGCAAATATTTGATGGTAGCAGCTTCCCTGCGGGAGATATTCTCTTTGCCAAAATCGCATTATTAGGCGAAAGTAAGTTACAATTCAGTACCCTATCCTAAAGCTTGCTGTTAGGAGGGAATCTGCAGCTTGCAGTGAAAGCGCTTCCAGAGGGGAGTCTAAGGAGGGCAAACATTTGATGGTAGCAGCTTCCCTGCGGGAGACACTCTCTTTGCCAAAATCGCATTATTAGCCGCAGTTAAGTTACAATTCAGTACCCTATCCTAAAGCTTGCTGTTAGGAGGGAATCTGCAGCTTGCAGTGAAAGCGCTTCCAGAGGGGAGTCTAATGAGGGCAAACATTTGATGGTAGCAGCTTCCCTGCGGGAGATACTCTCTTTGCCAATATCGCATTATTAGGCGAAAGTAAGTTACAATTCAGTACCCTATCCTAAAGCTTGCTGTTAGGAGGGAATCTGCAGCTTGCAGTGGAAGCGCTTCCAGAGGGTAGTCTAATGAGGGCAAATATTTGATGGTAGCAGCTTCCCTGCGGGAGATACTCTCTTTGCCAAAATCGCCTTATTAGCCGCAGTTAAGTTACAATTCAGTACCCTATCCTAAAGCTTGCTGTTAGGAGGGAATCTGCAGCTTGCAGTGAAAGCGCTTCCAGAGGGTAGTCTAATGAGGGCAAATATTTGATGGTAGCAGCTTCCCTGCGGGAGATACTCTCTTTGCCAAAATCGCATTATTAGGCGAAAGTAAGTTACAATTCAGTACCCTATCCTAAAGCTTGCTGTTAGGAGGGAATCTGCAGCTTGCAGTGAAAGCACTTCCAGAGGGGAGTCTAATGAGGGCAAACTTTTGATGGTAGCAGCTTCCCTGCGGGAGATAGTCTCTTTGCCAAAATCGCCTTATTAGCCGCAGTTAAGTTACAATTCAGTACCCTATCCTAAAGCTTGCTGTTAGGAGGGAATCTGCAGCTTGCAGTGAAAGCGCTTCCAGAGGGGAGTCTAATGAGGGCAAACATTTGATGGCAGCAGCTTCCCAGCGGGAGATAATCTCTTTGCCAAAATCGCATTATTAGGCGAAAGTAAGATACAATTCAGTACCCTATACTAAAGCTTGCTGTTAGGAGGGAATCTGCAGCTTGCAGTGAAAGCGCTTCCAGAGGGGAGTCTAATGAGGGCAAACATTTGATGGTAGCAGCTTCCCTGCGGGAGATACTCTCTTTGCCAAAATCGCATTATTAGGCGAAAGTAAGTTACAATTCAGTACCCTATCCTAAAGCTTGCTGTTAGGTGGGAATCTGCCGCTTGCAGTGAAAGCGCTTCCAGAGGGGAGTCTAATGAGGGCAAACATTTGATTGTAGCAGCTTCCCTGCGGGAGATATTCTCTTTGCCAAAATCGCCTTATTAGCCGCAGTTAAGTTACAGTTCAGTACCCTGTCCTACAGCTTGCTGTTAGGTGGGAATCTGCAGCTTGCAGTGAAAGCGCTTCCAGAGGGGAGTCTAATGAGGGCAAACATTTGATGGTAGCAGCTTCCCTGCGGGAGATACTCTCTTTGCCAAAATCGCCTTTTTATCCGCAGTTAAGTTACAATTCAGTACCCTATCCTAAAGCTTGCAGTTAGGAGGGAATCTGCAGCTTGCAGTGAAAGCGCATCCAGAGGGGAGTCTAATGAGGGCAAACATTTGATGGTAGCAGCTTCTCTGCGGGAGATACTCTCTTTGCCAAAATGGCATTATTAGGCGAAAGTAAGTTACCATTCAGTACCCTATTCTAAAGCTTGCTGTTAGGAGGGAATCTGCAGCTTGCAGTGAAAGCGCTTCCAGAGGGGAGTCTAATGAGGGCAAATATTTGATGGTAGCAGCTTCCCTGCGGGAGATATTCTCTTTGCCAAAATCGCATTATTAGGCGAAAGTAAGTTACAATTCAGTACCCTATCCTAAAGCTTGCTGTTAGGAGGGAATCTGCAGCTTGCAGTGAAAGCGCTTCCAGAGGGGAGTCTAATGAGGGCAAACATTTGATGGTAGCAGCTTCCCTGCGGGAGATACTCTCTTTGCCAAAATCGCATTATTAGCCGCAGTTAAGTTACAATTCAGTACCCTATCCTAAAGCTTGCTGTTAGGAGGGAATCTGCAGCTTGCAGTGAAAGCGCTTCCAGAGGGGAGTCTAATGAGGGCAAACATTTGATGGTAGCAGCTTCCCTGCGGGAGATACTCTCTTTGCCAATATCGCATTATTAGGCGAAAGTAAGTTACAATTCAGTACCCTATCCTAAAGCTTGCTGTTAGGAGGGAATCTGCAGCTTGCAGTGAAAGCGCTTCCAGAGGGTAGTCTAATGAGGGCAAATATTTGATGGTAGCAGCTTCCCTGCGGGAGATACTCTCTTTGCCAAAATCGCCTTATTAGCCGCAGTTAAGTTACAATTCAGTACCCTATCCTAAAGCTTGCTGTTAGGAGGGAATCTGCAGCTTGCAGTGAAAGCGCTTCCAGAGGGTAGTCTAATGAGGGCAAATATTTGATGGTAGCAGCTTCCCTGCGGGAGATACTCTCTTTGCCAAAATCGCATTATTAGGCGAAAGTAAGTTACAATTCAGTACCCTATCCTAAAGCTTGCTGTTAGGAGGGAATCTGCAGCTTGCAGTGAAAGCACTTCCAGAGGGGAGTCTAATGAGGGCAAACTTTTGATGGTAGCAGCTTCCCTGCGGGAGATACTCTCTTTGCCAAAATCGCGTTATTAGCCGCAGTTAAGTTACAATTCAGTACCCTATCCTAAAGCTTGCTGTTAGGAGGGAATCTGCAGCTTGCAGTGAAAGCGCTTCCAGAGGGGAGTCTAATGAGGGCAAACATTTGATGGTAGCAGCTTCCCAGCGGGAGATAATCTCTTTGCCAAAATCGCATTATTAGGCGAAAGTAAGATACAATTCAGTACCCTATACTAAAGCTTGCTGTTAGGAGGGAATCTGCAGCTTGCAGTGAAAGCGCTTCCAGAGGGGAGTCTAATGAGGGCAAACATTTGATGGTAGCAGCTTCCCTGCGGGAGATACTCTCTTTGCCAAAATCGCATTATTAGGCGAAAGTAAGTTACAATTCAGTACCCTATCCTAAAGCTTGCTGTTAGGTGGGAATCTGCCGCTTGCAGTGAAAGCGCTTCCAGAGGGGAGTCTAATGAGGGCAAACATTTGATGGTAGCAGCTTCCCTGCGGGAGATATTCTCTTTGCCAAAATCGCCTTATTAGCCGCAGTTAAGTTACAGTTCAGTACCCTGTCCTACAGCTTGCTGTTAGGTGGGAATCTGCAGCTTGCAGTGAAAGCGCTTCCAGAGGGGAGTCTAAGGAGGGCAAACATTTGATGGTAGCAGCTTCCCTGCGGGAGATACTCTCTTTGCCAAAATCGCCTTTTTATCGGCAGTTAAGTTACAATTCAGTACCCTATCCTAAAGCTTGCTGTTAGGAGGGAATCTGCAGCTTGCAGTGAAAGCGCTTCCAGAGGGGAGTCTAATGAGGGCAAACATTTGATGGTAGCAGCTTCTCTGCGGGAGATACTCTCTTTGCCTAAATCGCTTTATTAGGCGAAAGTAAGTTACAATTCAGTACCCTATCCTAAAGCTTGCTGTTAGGAGGGAATCTGCAGCTTGCAGTGAAAGCGCTTCCAAAGGGGAGTCTAATGAGGGCAAGTATTTGATGGTAGCAGCTTCCCTGCGGGAGATATTCTCTTTGCCAAAATCGCCTTATGAGCCGCAGTTAAGTTACAATTCAGTACCCTATCCTAAAGCTTGCTGTTAGGAGGGAATCTGCAGCTTGCAGTGAAAGCGCTTCCAGAGGGGAGTCTAACGATGGCAAAAATTTGATGGTAGCAGCTTCCCTGCGGGAGATACTCTCTTTGCCATAATCGCCTTATTATCCGCAGTTAAGATACAATTCAGTACACTATCCTAAAGCTTGCTGTTAGGAGGGAATCTGCAGCTTGCAGTGAAAGCGCTTCCAGAGGGTAGTATAATGAGGGCAAATATTTGATGGTAGCAGCTTCCCTGCGGGAGATACTCTCTTTTCCGAAATCGCATTATTAGCCGAAAGTAAGTTACCATTCAGTACACTATCCTAAAGCTTGCTGTTAGGAGGGAATCTGCAGCTTGCAGTGAAAGCGCTTCCAGAGGGGAGTCTAATGAGGGCAAACATTTGATGGTAGCAGCTTCCCTGCGGGAGATACTCTCTTTGCCAAAATCGCATTATTAGCCGAAAGTAAGTTACAATTCAGTACCCTATCCTAAAGCTTGCTGTTAGGAGGGAATCTGCAGCTTGCAGTGAAAGCGCTTCCAGAGGGTAGTATAATGAGGGCAAATATTTGATGGTAGCAGCTTCCCTGCGGGAGATACTCTCTTTGCCAAAATCGCATTATTAGGCGAAAGTAAGTTACAATTCAGTACCCTATCCTAAAGCTTGCTGTTAGGAGGGAATCTGCAGCTTGCAGTGAAAGCGCTTCCAGAGGGGAGTATAATGAGGGCAAACATTTGATGGTAGCAGCTTCCCTGCGGGAGATACTCTCTTTGCCAAAATCGCATTATTACGCGAAAGTAAGTTACAATTCAGTACCCTATTCTAAAGCTTGCTGTTAGGAGGGAATCTGCAGCTTGCAGTGAAAGCGCTTCCAGAGGGGAGTCTAATGAGGGCAAACATTTGATGGTAGCAGCGTCCCTGCGGGACATAGTCTCTTTGACAAAATCTCATTATTAGCCCAAAGTAAGTTACAATTCAGTACCCTATCCTAAAGCTTGCTGTTAGGAGGGAATCTGCAGCTTGCAGTGAAAGCGCTTCCAGAGGGTAGTCTAACGAGGGCAAATATTTGATGGTAGCAGCTTCCCTGCGGGAGATACTCTCTTTGCCAAAATCGCATTATTAGGCGAAAGTAAGTTACAATTCAGTACCCTATCCTAAAGCTTGCTGTTAGGAGGGAATCTGCAGCTTGCAGTGAAAGCGCTTCCAGAGGGGAGTCTAACGATGGCAAAAATTTGATGGTAGCAGCTTCCCTGCGGGAGATACTCTCTTTGCCATAATCGCCTTATTAGCCGCAGTTAAGATACAATTCAGTACACTATCCTAAAGCTTGCTGTTAGGAAGGAATCTGCAGCTTGAAGTGAAAGCGCTTCCAGAGGGGAGTCTAATGAGGGCAAACATTTGATGGTAGCAGCTTCCCTGCGGGAGATACTGTCTTTGCCAAAATCGCATTATTAGGCGAAAGTAAGTTACCATTCAGTACCCTATCCTAAAGCTTGCTGTTAGGAGGGAATCTGCAGCTTGCAGTGAAAGCGCTTCCAGAGGGGAGTCTAATGAGGGCAAACGTTTGATGGTAACAGCTTCCCTGCAGGAGATATTCTCTTTGCCATAATCGCATTATTAGGCGAAAGTAAGTTACAATTCAGTACCCTATTCTAAAGCTTGCTGTTAGGAGGGAATCTGCAGCTTGCAGTGAAAGCGCTTCCAGAGGGGAATCTAAGGAGGGCAAACATTTGATGGTAGCAGCTTCCCTGCGGGAGATACTCTCTTTGCCAAAATCGCATTATTAGGCGAAAGTAAGTTACAATTCAGTACCCTATCCTAAAGCTTGCTGTTAGGTGGGAATCTGCCGCTTGCAGTGAAAGCGCTTCCAGAGGGGAGTGTAATGAGGGCAAACATTTGATGGTAGCAGCTTCCCTGCGGGAGATACTCTCTTTGCCAAAATCGCATTATTAGGCGAAAGTAAGTTACAATTCAGTACCCTATCCTAAAGCTTGCTGTTAGGAGGGAATCTGCAGCTTGCAGTGAAAGCGCTTCCAGAGGGGAGTCTAATGAGGGCAAACATTTGATGGTAGCAGCTTCCCTGCGGGAGATAGTCTCTTTTCCATAATCGCATTTTTATGCGAATGTAAGTTAAAATTCAGTACCCTATCCTAAAGCTTGCTGTTAGGAGGGAATCTGCAGCTTGCAGTGAAAGCGCTTCCAGAGGGGAGTCTAATGAGGGCAAACATTTGATGGTAGCAGCTTTCCTGCGGGAGATAGTCTCTTTTCCAAAATCGCATTATTAGGCGAAAGTAAGTTACAATTCAGTACCCTATCCTAAAGCTTGCTGTTAGGAGGGAATCTGCAGCTTGCAGTGAAAGCGCTTCCAGAGGGGAGTCTAATGAGTGCAAATATTTGATGGTAGCAGCTTCCCTGCGGGATATATTCTCTTTGCCAAAATCGCCTTATTAGCCGCAGTTAAGTTACAATTCAGTACCCTATCCTAAAGCTTGCTGTTAGGAGGGAATCTGCAGCTTGCAGTGAAAGCGCTTCCAGAGGGGAGTCTAATGAGGGCAAACCTTTGATGGTAGCAGCTTCCCTGCGGGAGATACTCTCTTTGCCAAAATCGCATTATTAGCCGAAAGTAAGTTACAATTCAGTACCCTATCCTAAAGCTTGCTGTTAGGAGGGAATCTGCAGCTTGCAGTGAAAGCGCTTCCAGAGGGGAGTCTAATGAGGGGAAACATTTGATGGTAGCAGCTTCCCTGCGGGAGATACTCTCTTTGCCAAAATCGCCTTATTAGCCGCAGTTAAGTTACAATTCAGTACCCTATCCTAAAGCTTGCTGTTAGGAGGGAATCTGCAGCTTGCAGTGAAAGCGCTTCCAGAGGGGAGTCTAATGAGGGCAAACATTTGATGGTAGCAGCTTCCCTGCGGGAGATAGTCACTTTTCCAAAATCGCATTATTAGGCGAAAGTAAGTTACAATTCAGTACCCTATCCTAAAGCTTGCTGTTAGGAGGGAATCTGCAGCTTGCAGTGAAAGCGCTTCCAGAGGGGAGTCTAATGAGGGCAAATATTTGATGGTAGCAGCTTCCCTGCGGGAGATACTCTCTTTGCCAAAATCGCATTATTAGGCGAAAGTAAGTTACAATTCAGTACCCTATCCTAAAGCTTGCTGTTAGGAGGGAATCTGCAGCTTGCAGTGAAAGCGCTTCCAGAGGGGAGTCTAATGAGGGCAAACATTTGATGGTAGCAGCTTCCCTGCGGGAGATACTCTCTTTGCCAAAATCGCATTATTAGCCCAAAGTAAGTTACAATTCAGTACCCTATCCTAAAGCTTGCTGTTAGGAGGGAATCTGCAGCTTGCAGTGAAAGCGCTTCCAGAGGGGAGTCTAATGAGGGCAAACATTTGATGGTAGCAGCTTCCCTGCGGGAGATACTCTCTTTGCCAAAATCGCATTATTAGGCGAAAGTAAGATACAATTCAGTACCCTATCCTAAAGCTTGCTGTTAGGAAGGAATCTGCAGCTTGCAGTGAAAGCGCTTCCAGAGGGTAGTCTAAGGAGGGCAAACATTTGATGGTAGCAGCTTCCCTGCGGGAGATACTCTCTTTGCCAAAATCGCTTTATTAGGCGAAAGTAAGTTACAATTCAGTACCCTATCCTAAAGCTTGCTGTTAGGAGGGAATCTGCAGCTTGCAGTGAAAGCGCTTCCAGAGGGGAGTCTAAGGAGGGCAAACATTTGATGGTAGCAGCTTCCCTGCGGGAGATATTCTCTTTGCCATAATCACCTTATTAGCCGCAGTTAAGTTACAATTCAGTACCCTATCCTAAAGCTTGCTGTTAGGAGGGAATCTGCAGCTTGCAGTGAAAGCGCTTCCAGAGGGGATTCTAATGAGGGCAAACATTTGATGGTAGCAGCTTCCCTGCGGGAGATACTCTCTTTGCCAAAATCGCCTTATTAGGCGAAAGTAAGTTACAATTCAGTACTCTAACCTAAAGATGCTGTTAGGAGGGAATCTGCAGCTTGCAGTGAAGGCGCTTCCAGAGGGGAGTCTAATGAGGGCAAACATTTGATGGTAGCAGCTTCCCTGCGGGAGATACTCTCTTTGCCAAAATCGCCTTATTAGCCGCAGTTAAGTTACAATTCAGTACCCTATCCTAAATCTTGCTGTTAGGAAGGAATCTGCAGCTTGCAGTGAAAGGGCTTCCAGAGGGGAGTCTAATGAGGGCAAACCTTTGATGGTAGCAGCTTCCCTGCGGGAGATACTCTCTTTGCCACAATCGCATTATTAGGCGAAGCTAAGATACAATGCAGTACCCTATCCTAAAGCTTGCTGTTAGGAGGGAATCTGCAGCTTGCAGTGAAAGCGCTTCCAGAGGGGAGTCTAAGGAGGGCAAACATTTGATGGTAGCAGCTTCCCTGCGGGAGATAGTCTCTTTGCCAAAATCGCATTATTAGCCGAAAGTAAGTTACAATTCAGTACCCTATCCTAAAGCTTGCTGTTAGGAGGGAATCTGCAGCTTGCAGTGAAAGCACTTCCAGAGGGGAGTCTAATGAGGGCAAACATTTGATGGTAGCAGCTTCCCTGCGGGAGATACTCTCTTTGCCAAAATCGCCTTATTAGCCGCAGTTAAGTTACAATTCAGTACCATATCCTAAAGCTTGCTGTTAGGAGGGAATCTGCAGCTTGCAGTGAAAGCGCTTCCAGAGGGGAGTCTAATGAGGGCAAACATTTGATGGTAGCAGCTTCCCTGCGGGAGATACTCTCTTTGCCAAAATCGCCTTATTAGCCGCAGTTAAGTTACAATCCAGTACCCTATCCTAAAGCTTGCTGTTAGGAAGGAATCTGCAGCTTGCAGTGAAAGCGCTTCCAGAGGGGAGTCTAAGGAGGGCAAATATTTGATGGTAGCAGCTTCCCTGCGGGAGATACTCTCTTTGCCAAAATCGCATTATTAGGCGAAAGTAAGTTACAATTCAGTACCCTATCCTAAAGCTTGCTGTTAGGAAGGAATCTGCAGCTTGCAGTGAAAGCGCTTCCAGAGGGTAGTCTAATGAGGGCAAATATTTGATGGTAGCAGCTTCCCTGCGGGAGATACTCTCTTTGCCAAAATCGCATTATTAGGCGAAAGTAAGTTACAATTCAGTACCCTATCCTAAAGCTTGCTGTTAGGAGGGAATCTGCAGCTTGCAGTGAAAGCGCTTCCAGAGGGGAGTCTAATGAGGGCAAACATTTGATGGTAGCAGCTTCCCTGCGGGAGATACTCTCTTTTCCAAAATCGCATTATTAGGCGAAAGTAAGTTACAATTCAGTACCCTATCCTAAAGCTTGCTGTTAGGAGGGAATCTGCAGCTTGCAGTGAAAGCGCTTCCAGAGGGGAGTCTAATGAGGGCAAACATTTGATGGTAGCAGCTTCCCTGCGGGAGATACTCTCTTTGCCAAAATCGCCTTATTAGCCGCAGTTAAGTTACAATTCAGTACCCTATCCTAAAGCTTGCTGTTAGGAGGGAATCTGCAGCTTGCAGTGAAAGCGCTTCCAGAGGGGAGTCTAAGGAGGGCAAACATTTGATGGTAGCAGCTTCCCTGCGGGAGATACTCTCTTTGCCAAAATCGCTTTATTAGGCGAAAGTAAGTTACAATTCAGTAACCTGTCCTACAGCTTGCTGTTAGGCGGGAATCTGCCGCTTGCAGTGAAAGCGCTTCCAGAGGGGAGTCTAATGAGGGAAACATTTGATGGTAGCAGCTTCCCTGCGGGAGATATTCTCTGTTCCAAAATCGCATTATTAGGCGAAAGTAAGTTACAATTCAGTACCCTATCCTAAAGCTTGCTGTTAGGAAGGAATCTGCAGCTTGCAGTGAAAGCGCTTCCAGAGGGGAGTCTAATGAGGGCAAACATTTGATGGTAGCAGCTTCCCTGCGGGAGATAGTCTCTTTTCCAAAATCGAATTATTAGGCGAAAGTAAGTTAAAATTCAGTACCCTATCCTAAAGCTTGCTGTTAGGAGGGAATCTGCAGCTTGCAGTGAAAGCGCTTCCAGAGGGGAGTCTAATGAGGGCAAGCATTTGATGGTAGCAGCTTCCCTGCGGGATATATTCTCTTTGCCAAAATCGCCTTATTAGCCGCAGTTAAGTTACAATTCAGTACCCTATCCTAAAGCTTGCTGTTAGGAGGGAATCTGCAGCTTGCAGTGAAAGCGCTTCCAGAGGGTAGTCTAATGAGGGCAAATATTTGATGGTAGCAGCATCCCTGCGGGAGATACTCTCTTTGCCAAAATCGCATTATTAGGCGAAAGTAAGTTACAATTCAGTACCCTATCCTAAAGCTTGCTGTTAGGAGGGAATCTGCAGCTTGCAGTGAAAGCGCTTCCAGAGGGGAGTCTAATGAGGGCAAACATTTGATGGTAGCAGCTTCCCTGCGGGAGATACTCTCTTTGCTATAATCGCATTATTAGCCAAAAGTAAGTTACAATTCAGTACCCTATCCTAAAGCTTGCTGTTAGGAGGGAATCTGCAGCTTGCAGTGAAAGCGCTTCCAGAGGGGAGTCTAATGAGGGCAAACATTTGATGGTAGCAGCTTCCCTGCGGGAGATACTCTCTTTGCCAAAATCGCCTTATTAGCCGCAGTTAAGATACAATTCAGTACACTATCCTAAAGCTTGCTGTTAGGAGGGAATCTGCAGCTTGCAGTGAAAGCGCTTCCAGAGGGCAGTCTAATGAGGGCAAACATTTGATGGTAGCAGCTTCCCTGCGGGAGATAGTCTCTTTTCAAAAATCGCATTATTAGGCGAAAGTAAGTTACAATTCAGTACCCTATCCTAAAGCTTGCTGTTAGGAGGGAATCTGCAGCTTGCAGTGAAAGCGCTTCCAGAGGGGAGTCTAATGAGGGCAAATATTTGATGGTAGCAGCTTCCCTGCGGGATATATTCTCTTTGCCAAAATCGCATTATTAGCCGCAGTTAAGTTACAATTCAGTACCCTATCCTAAAGCTTGCTGTTAGGAGGGAATCTGCAGCTTGCAGTGAAAGCGCTTCCAGAGGGGAGTCTAATGAGGGCAAACATTTGATGGTAGCACCTTCCCTGCGGGAGATACTCTCTTTGCCACAATCGCATTATTAGGCGAAACTAAGATACAATGCAGTACCCTATCCTAAAGCTTGCTGTTAGGAGGGAATCTGCAGCTTGCAGTGAAAGCGCTTCCAGAGGGGAGTCTAATGAGGGCAAATATTTGATGGTAGCAGCTTCCCTGCGGGAGATACTCTCTTTGCCAAAATCGCATTATTAGGCGAAAGTAAGTTACAATTCAGTACCCTATCCTAAAGCTTGCTGTTAGGAAGGAATCTGCAGCTTGCAGTGAAAGCGCTTCCAGAGGGGAGTCTAATGAGGGCAAACATTTGATGGTAGCAGCTTCCCTGCGGGAGATAGTCTCTTTGCCAAAATCTCCTTATGAGCCGCAGTTAAGTTACAATTCAGTACCCTATCCTAAAGCTTGCTGTTAGGAGGGAATCTGCAGCTTGCAGTGAAAGCGCTTCCAGAGGGGAGTCTAAGGAGGGCAAATATTTGATGGTAGCAGCTTCCCTGCGGGAGATACTCTCTTTGCCAAAATCGCATTATTATGCGAAAGTAAGATACAATTCAGTACCCTATCCTAAAGCTTGCTGTTAGGAGGGAATCTGCAGCTTGCAGTGAAAGCGCTTCCAGAGGGGAGTCTAATGAGGGCAAACATTTGATGGTAGCAGCTTCCCTGCGGGAGATACTCTCTTTTCCAAAATCGCATTATTAGCCGCATTTAAGTTACAATTCAGTACCCTATCCTAAAGCTTGCTGTTAGGAGGGAATCTGCAGCTTGCAGTGAAAGCGCTTCCAGAGGGGAGTCTAATGAGGGCAAACATTTGATGGTAGCAGCTTCCCTGCGGGAGATACTCTCTTTGCCAAAATCGCCTTATTAGCCGCAGTTAAGTTACAATTCAGTACCCTATCCTAAAGCTTGCTGTTAGGAGGGAATCTGCAGCTTGCAGTGAAAGCGCTTCCAGAGGGGAGTCTAATGAGGGCAAACATTTGATGGTAGCAGCTTCCCTGCGGGAGATACTCTCTTTGCCAAAATCGCATTATTAGTCGAAAGTAAGATACAATTCAGTACACTATCCTAAAGCTTGCTGTTAGGAGGGAATCTGCAGCTTGCAGTGAAAGCGCTTCCAGAGGGGAGTCTAATGAGGGCAAATATTTGATGGTAGCAGCTTCCCTGCGGGAGATACTCTCTTTGCCAAAATCGCCTTATTAGCCGCAGTTAAGTTACAATTCAGTACCCTATCCTAAAGCTTGCTGTTAGGAGGGAATCTGCAGCTTGCAGTGAAAGCGCTTCCAGAGGGGAGTCTAAGGAGGGCAAACATTTGATGGTAGCAGCTTCCCTGCGGGAGATACTCTCTTTGCCAAAATCGCATTATTAGGCGAAAGTAAGTTACAATTCAGTACTCTAACCTAAAGTTGCTGTTAGGAGGGAATCTGCAGCTTGCAGTGAAAGCGCTTCCAAAGGGGAGTCTAACGAGGGCAAAAATTTGATGGTAGCAGCTTCCCTGCGGGAGATACTCTCTTTGCCAAAATCGCCTTATTAGCCGCAGTTAAGATACAATTCAGTACCCTATCCTAAAGCTTGCTGTTAGGAGGGAATCTGCAGCTTGCAGTGAAAGCGCTTCCAGAGGGCAGTCTAATGAGGGCAAACATTTGATGGTAGCAGCTTCCCTGCGGGAGATAGTCTCTTTTCAAAAATCGCATTATTAGGCGAAAGTAAGTTACAATTCAGTACCCTATCCTAAAGCTTGCTGTTAGGAGGGAATCTGCAGCTTGCAGTGAAAGCGCTTCCAGAGGGGAGTCTAATGAGGGCAAATATTTGATGGTAGCAGCTTCCTTGCGGGATATATTCTCTTTGCCAAAATCGCCTTATTAGCCGCAGTTAAGTTACAATTCAGTACCCTATCCTAAAGCTTGCTGTTAGGAGGGAATCTGCAGCTTGCAGTGAAAGCGCTTCCAGAGGGGAGTCTAATGAGGGCAAACCTTTGATGGTAGCAGCTTCCCTGCGGGAGATACTCTCTTTGCCACAATCGCATTATTAGGCGAAACTAAGATACAATGCAGTACCCTATCCTAAAGCTTGCTGTTAGGAGGGAATCTGCAGCTTGCAGTGAAAGCGCTTCCAGAGGGGAGTCTAATGAGGGCAAATATTTGATGGTAGCAGCTTCCATGCGGGAGATACTCTCTTTGCCAAAATGGCATTATTAGGCGAAAGTAAGATACCATTCAGTACCCTATTCTAAAGCTTGCTGTTAGGAGGGAATCTGCAGCTTGCAGTGAAAGCGCTTCCAGAGGGGAGTCTAAGGAGGGCAAACATTTGATGGTAGCAGCTTCCCTGCGGGAGATACTCTCTTTGCCAAAATCGCATTATTAGTCGAAAGTAAGATACAATTCAGTACACTATCCTAAAGCTTGCTGTTAGGAGGGAATCTGCAGCTTGCAGTGAAAGCGCTTCCAGAGGGGAGTCTAATGAGGGCAAATATTTGATGGTAGCAGCTTCCCTGCGGGAGATACTCTCTTTGCCAAAATCGCCTTATTAGCCGCAGTTAAGTTACAATTCAGTACCCTATCCTAAAGCTTGCTGTTAGGAGGGAATCTGCAGCTTGCAGTGAAAGCGCTTCCAGAGGGGAGTCTAATGAGGGCAAACATTTGATGGTAGCAGCTTCCCTGCGGGAGATACTCTCTTTGCCATAATCTCATTATTAGGCGAAAGTAAGTTACAATTCAGTACTCTAACCTAAAGTTGCTGTTAGGAGGGAATCTGCAGCTTGCAGTGAAAGCGCTTCCAAAGGGGAGTCTAACCAGGGCAAAAATTTGATGGTAGCAGCTTCCCTGCGGGAGATACTCTCTTTGCCAAAATCGCCTTATTAGCCGCAGTTAAGTTACAATTCAGTACCCTATCCTAAAACTTGCTGTTAGGAAGGAATCTGCAGCTTGCAGTGAAAGCACTTCCAGAGGGGAGTCTAATGAGGGCAAACCTTTGATGGTAGCAGCTTCCCTGCGGGAGATACTCTCTTTGCCAAAATCGCGTTATTAGGCGAAAGTAAGTTACAATTCAGTACCCTATTCTAAAGCTTGCTGTTAGGAGGGAATCTGCCGCTTGCAGTGAAAGCGCTTCCAGAGGGGAGTCTAATGAGGGCAAGCATTTGATGGTAGCAGCTTCCCTGCGGGAGATAGTCTCTTTGCCAAAATCGCATTATTAGGCGAAAGTGAGTTACAATTCAGTACCCTATCCTAAAGCTTGCTGTTAGGTGGGAATCTGCAGCTTGAAGTGAAAGCGCTTCCAGAGGGGAGTGTAATGAGGCAAATATTTGATGGTAGAAGCTTCCCTGCGGGAGATATTCTCTTTGCCAAAATCTCCTTATGAGCCGCAGTTAAGTTACCATTTAGTACCCTATCCTAAAGCTTGCTGTTAGGAGGGAATCTGCAGCTTGCAGTGAAAGCGCTTCCAGAGGGGAGTCTAATGAGGGCAAACATTTGATGGTAGCAGCTTCCCTGCGGGAGATACTCTCTTTTCCAAAATCGCATTATTAGGCGAAAGAAAGTTAAAATTCAGTACGCTATCCTAAAGCTTGCTGTTAGGAGGGAATCTGCAGCTTGCAGTGAAAGCGCTTCCAGAGGGGAGTCTAATGAGGGCAAACATTTGATGGTAGCAGCTTCCCTGCGGGAGATACTCTCTTTGCCAAAATCGCATTATTAGACGAAATTAAGTTTCAATTCAGTACCCTATCCTAAAGCTTGCTGTTAGGAGGGAATCTGCAGCTTGCAGTGAAAGCGCTTCCAGAGGGGATTCTAAGGAGGGCAAATATTTGATGGTAGCAGCTTCCCTGCGGGAGATACTCTCTTTGCCAAAATCGCCTTATTATGCGAAAGTAAGTTACAATTCAGTACCCTATCCTAAAGCTTGCTGTTAGGTGGGAATCTGCCGCTTGCAGTGAAAGCGCTTTCAGAGGGGATTGTAATGAGGGCAAACATTTGATGGTAGCAGCTTCCCTGCGGGAGATATTCTCTTTGCCAAAATCGCCTTATTAGACGCAGTTAAGTTACAATTCAGTACCCTGTCCTACAGCTTGCTGTTAGGTGGGAATCTGCCGCTTGCAGTGAAAGCGCTTCCATAGGGGTGTCTAATGAGGGCAAACATTTGATGGTAGCAGCTTACCTGCGGGAGATACTCTCTTTGCCAAAATCGCATTATTAGGCGAAAGTAAGTTACAATTCAGTACCTTATACTAAGGCTTGCTGTTAGGAAGGAATCTGCAGCTTGCAGTGAAAGCGCTTCCAGAGGGGAGTCTAATGAGGGCAAACATTTGATGGTAGCAGCTTCCCTGCGGGAGATAGTCTCTTTTCCAAAATCGCATTATTAGGCGAAAGTAAGTTTCAATTCAGTACCCTATCCTAAAGCTTGCTGTTAGGAGGGAATCTGCAGCTTGCAGTGAAAGCGCTTCCAGAGGGGAGTCTAATGAGGGCAAGCATTTGATGGTAGCAGCTTCCCTGCGGGATATATTCTCTTTGCCAAAATCGCCTTATTAGCCGCAGTTAAGTTACAATTCAGTACCCTATCCTAAAGCTTGCTGTTAGGAGGGAATCTGCAGCTTGCAGTGAAAGCGCTTCCAGAGGGTAGTCTAATGAGGGCAAACATTTGATGGTAGCAGCTTCCCTGCGGGAGATACTCTCTTTGCCAAAATCGCATTATTAGGCGAAAGTAAGTTACAATTCAGTACCCTATCCTAAAGCTTGCTGTTAGGAGGGAATCTGCAGCTTGCAGTGAAAGCGCTTCCAGAGGGGAGTCTAATGAGGGCAAATATTTGATGGTAGCAGCTTCCCTGCGGGAGATACTCTCTTTGCCAAAATCGCATTATTAGCCGCAGTTAAGTTACAATTCAGTACCCTATCCTAAAGCTTGCTGTTAGGAGGGAATCTGCAGCTTGCAGTGAAAGCGCTTCCAGAGGGGAGTCTAATGAGGGCAAACATTTGATGGTAGCAGCTTCCCTGCGGGAGATACTCTCTTTGCCAAAATCGCATTATTAGGCGAAAGTAAGTTACAATTCAGTACCCTATCCTAAAGCTTGCTGTTAGGAGGGAATCTGCAGCTTGCAGTGAAAGCGCTTCCAGAGGGGAGTCTAATGAGGACAAACATTTGATGGTAGCAGCTTCCCTGCGGGAGATACTCTCTTTGCCAAAATCGCATTATTAGCCGCAGTTAAGTTACAATTCAGTACCCTATCCTAAAGCTTGCTGTTAGGAGGGAATCTGCAGCTTGCAGTGAAAGCGCTTCCAGAGGGGAGTCTAATGAGGGCAAATATTTGATGGTAGCAGCTTCCCTGCGGGAGATATTCTCTTTGCCAAAATCGCCTTATGAGCCGCAGTTAAGTTACAATTCAGTACCCTATCCTAAAGCTTGCTGTTAGGAGGGAATCTGCAGCTTGCAGTGAAAGCGCTTCCAGAGGGGAGTCTAATGAGGACAAACATTTGATGGTAGCAGCTTCCCTGCGGGAGATACTCTCTTTGCCAAAATCGCATTATTAGCCGCAGTTAAGTTACAATTCAGTACCCTATCCTAAAGCTTGCTGTTAGGAGGGAATCTGCAGCTTGCAGTGAAAGCGCTTCCAGAGGGGAGTCTAATGAGGACAAACATTTGATGGTAGCAGCTTCCCTGCGGGAGATACTCTCTTTGCCAAAATCGCATTATTAGCCGCAGTTAAGTTACAATTCAGTACCCTATCCTAAAGCTTGCTGTTAGGAGGGAATCTGCAGCTTGCAGTGAAAGCGCTTCCAGAGGGGAGTGTAATGAGGGCAAACATTTGATGGTAGCAGCTTCCCTGCGGGAGATACTCTCTTTTCCAAAATCGCATTATTAGGCGAAAGTAAGTTACAATTCAGTACCCTATCCTAAAGCTTGCTGTTAGGAGGGAATCTGCAGCTTGCAGTGAAAGCGCTTCCAGAGGGGAGTCTAATGAGGGCAAATATTTGATGGTAGCAGCTTCCCTGCGGGAGATATTCTCTTTGCCAAAATCGCCTTATGAGCCGCAGTTAAGTTACAATTCAGTACCCTATCCTAAAGCTTGCTGTTAGGAGGGAATCTGCAGCTTGCAGTGAAAGCGCTTCCAGAGGGGAGTCTAATGAGGGCAAACATTTGATGGTAGCAGCTTCCCTGCGGGAGATAGTCTCTTTTCCAAAATCGCATTATTAGGCGAAAGTAAGTTACAATTCAGTACACTATCCTAAAGCTTGCTGTTAGGAGGGAATCTGCAGCTTGCAGTGAAAGCGCTTCCAGAGGGGAGTCTAATGAGGACAAACATTTGATGGTAGCAGCTTCCCTGCGGGAGATACTCTCTTTGCCAATATTGCATTATTATCCGCAGTTAAGATACAATTCAGTACCCTATCCTAAAGCTTGCTGTTAGGAGGGAATCTGCAGCTTGCAGTGAAAGCGCTTCCAGAGGGGAGTGTAATGAGGGCAAACATTTGATGGTAGCAGCTTCCTTGCGGGAGATAATCTCTTTGCCAAAATCGCATTGTTAGCCGAAAGTAAGATACAATTCAGTACCCTATCCTAAAGCTTGCTGTTAGGAGGGAATCTGCAGCTTGCAGTGAAAGCGCTTCCAGAGGGGAGTCTAATGAGGGCAAACATTTGATGGTAGCAGCTTCCCTGCGGGAGATACTCTCTTTGCCAAAATCGCATTATTAGCCGCAGTTAAGTTACAATTCAGTACCCTATCCTAAAGCTTGCTGTTAGGAGGGAATCTGCAGCTTGCAGTGAAAGCGCTTCCAGAGGGGAGTCTAATGAGGGCAAGCATTTGATGGTAGCAGCTTCCCTGCGGGATATATTCTCTTTGCCAAAATCGCCTTATTAGCCGCAGTTAAGTTACAATTCAGTACCCTATCCTAAAGCTTGCTGTTAGGAGGGAATCTGCAGCTTGCAGTGAAAGCGCTTCCAGAGGGTAGTCTAATGAGGGCAAACATTTGATGGTAGCAGCTTCCCTGCGGGAGATACTCTCTTTGCCAAAATCGCATTATTAGGCGAAAGTAAGTTACAATTCAGTACCCTATCCTAAAGCTTGCTGTTAGGAGGGAATCTGCAGCTTGCAGTGAAAGCGCTTCCAGAGGGGAGTCTAATGAGGGCAAACATTTGATGGTAGCAGCTTCCCTGCGGGAGATACTCTCTTTTCCAAAATCGCATTATTAGGCGTAAGTAAGTTACAATTCAGTACCCTATCCTAAAGCTTGCTGTTAGGAAGGAATCTGCAGCTTGCAGTGAAAGCGCTTCCAGAGGTGAGTCTAATGAGGGCAAACATTTGATGGTAGCAGCTTCCCTGCGGGAGATACTCTCTTTGCCAAAATCGCATTATTAGTCGAAAGTAAGTTACAATTCAGTACCCTATCCTAAAGCTTGCTGTTAGGAGGGAATCTGCAGCTTGCAGTGAAAGCGCTTCCAGAGGGGAGTCTAATGAGGGCAAACATTTGATGGTAGCAGCTTCCCTGCGGGAGATAGTCTCTTTTCCAAAATCGCATTATTAGGCGAAAGTAAGTTACAATTCAGTACCCTATCCTAAAGCTTGCTGTTAGGAGGGAATCTGCAGCTTGCAGTGAAAGCGCTTCCAGAGGGGAGTCTAATGAGGACAAACATTTGATGGTAGCAGCTTCCCTGCGGGAGATACTCTCTTTGCCAAAATCGCATTATTAGCCGCAGTTAAGTTACAATTCAGTACCCTATCCTAAAGCTTGCTGTTAGGAAGGAATCTGCAGCTTGCAGTGAAAGCGCTTCCAGAGGGGAGTGTAATGAGGGCAAACATTTGATGGTAGCAGCTTCCCTGCGGGAGATACTCTCTTTTCCAAAATCGCCTTATTAGGCGAAAGTAAGTTACAATTCAGTACCCTATCCTAAAGCTTGCTGTTAGGAGGGAATCTGCAGCTTGCAGTGAAAGTGCTTCCAGAGGGGAGTCTAATGAGGGCAAATATTTGATGGTAGCAGCTTCCCTGCGGGAGATATTCTCTTTGCCAAAATCGCCTTATGAGCCGCAGTTAAGTTACAATTCAGTACCCTATCCTAAAGCTTGCTGTTAGGAGGGAATCTGCAGCTTGCAGTGAAAGCGCTTCCAGAGGGGAGTCTAATGAGGACAAACATTTGATGGTAGCAGCTTCCCTGCGGGAGATACTCTCTTTGCCAAAATTGCATTATTATCCGCAGTTAAGATACAATTCAGTACCCTATCCTAAAGCTTGCTGTTAGGAGGGAATCTGCAGCTTACAGTGAAAGCGCTTCCAGAGGGGAGTGTAATGAGGGCAAACATTTGATGGTAGCAGCTTCCCTGCGGGAGATAATCTCTTTGCCAAAATCGCATTATTAGCCGAAAGTAAGATACAATTCAGTACCCTATCCTAAAGCTTGCTGTTAGGAGGGAATCTGCAGCTTGCAGTGAAAGCGCTTCCAGAGGGGAGTCTAATGAGGGCAAACATTTGATGGTAGCAGCTTCCCTGCGGGAGATACTCTCTTTGCCAAAATCGCATTATTAGCCGCAGTTAAGTTACAATTCAGTACCCTATCCTAAAGCTTGCTGTTAGGAGGGAATCTGCAGCTTGCAGTGAAAGCGCTTCCAGAGGGGAGTCTAATGAGGGCAAACATTTGATGGTAGCAGCTTCCCTGCGGGAGATACTCTCTTTGCCAAAATCGCTTTATTAGGCGAAAGTAAGTTACAATTCAGTACCCTATCCTAAAGCTTGCTGTTAGGACGGAATCTGCAGCTTGCAGTGAAAGCGCTTCCAGAGGGGAGTCTAATGAGGGCAAATATTTGATGGTAGCAGCTTCCCTGCGGGAGATATTCTCTTGGCCAAAATCGCATTATTAGGCGAAAGTAAGTTACAATTCAGTACCCTATCCTAAAGCTTGCTGTTAGGAGGGAATCTGCAGCTTGCAGTGAAAGCGCTTCCAGAGGGGAGTCTAATGAGGGCAAACATTTGATGGTAGCAGCTTCCCTGCGGGAGATAGTCTCTTTGCCAAAATGGCTTTATTAGGCGAAAGTAAGTTACAATTCAGTACCCTATCCTAAAGCTTGCTGTTAGGAGGGAATCTGCAGCTTGCAGTGAAAGCGCTTCCAGAGGGGAGTCTAATGAGGGCAAACATTTGATGGTAGCAGCTTCCCTGCGGGAGATACTCTCTTTGCCAAAATCGCATTATTAGGCGAAAGTAAGTTACAATTCAGTACCCTATCCTAAAGCTTGCTGTTAGGAGGGAATCTGCAGCTTGCAGTGAAAGCGCTTCCAGAGGGGAGTCTAATGAGGGCAAATATTTGATGGTAGCAGCTTCCCTGCGGGATATATTCTCTTTGCCAAAATCGCCTTATTAGCCGCAGTTAAGTTACAATTCAGTACCCTATCCTAAAGCTTGCTGTTAGGAGGGAATCTGCAGCTTGCAGTGAAAGCGCTTCCAGAGGGTAGTCTAATGAGGGCAAATATTTGATGGTAGCAGCTTCCCTGCGGGAGATACTCTCTTTGCCAAAATCGCATTATTAGGCGAAAGTAAGTTACAATTCAGTACCCTATCCTAAAGCTTGCTGTTAGGAGGGAATCTGCAGCTTGCAGTGAAAGCGCTTCCAGAGGGGAGTCTAATGAGGGCAAATATTTGATGGTAGCAGCTTCCCTGCGGGAGATATTCTCTTTGCCAAAATCGCATTATTAGGCGAAAGTAAGTTACAATTCAGTACCCTATCCTAAAGCTTGCTGTTAGGAGGGAATCTGCAGCTTGCAGTGAAAGCGCTTCCAGAGGGGAGTCTAATGAGGGCAAACATTTGATGGTAGCAGCTTCCCTGCGGGAGACACTCTCTTTGCCAAAATCGCCTTTTTATCCGCAGTTAAGTTACAATTCAGTACCCTATCCTAAAGCTTGCTGTTAGGAGGGAATCTGCAGCTTGCAGTGAAAGCGCTTCCAGAGGGGAGTCTAATGAGGGCAAACATTTGATGGTAGCAGCTTCCCTGCGGGAGATACTCTCTTTGCCAAAATCGCATTATTAGGCGAAAGTAAGTTACAATTCAGTACCCTATCCTAAAGCTTGCTGTTAGGAGGGAATCTGCAGCTTGCAGTGAAAGCGCTTCCAGAGGGGAGTCTAATGAGGGCAAATATTTGATGGTAGCAGCTTCCCTGCGGGAGATACTCTCTTTGCCAAAATCGCCTTATTAGCCGCAGTTAAGTTACAATTCAGTACCCTATCCTAAAGCTTGCTGTTAGGAGGGAATCTGCAGCTTGCAGTGAAAGCGCTTCCAGAGGGTAGTCTAATGAGGGCAAATATTTGATGGTAGCAGCTTCCCTGCGGGAGATACTCTCTTTGCCAAAATCGCATTATTAGGCGAAAGTAAGTTACAATTCAGTACCCTATCCTAAAGCTTGCTGTTAGGAGGGAATCTGCAGCTTGCAGTGAAAGCGCTTCCAGAGGGGAGTCTAATGAGGGCAAACATTTGATGGTAGCAGCTTCCCTGCGGGAGATACTCTCTTTGCCAAAATCGCCTTATTAGCCGCAGTTAAGTTACAATTCAGTACCCTATCCTAAAGCTTGCTGTTAGGAGGGAATCTGCAGCTTGCAGTGAAAGCGCTTCCAGAGGGGAGTCTAATGAGGGCAAACATTTGATGGTAGCAGCTTCCCTGCGGGAGATACTCTCTTTGCCAAAATCGCCTTATTAGCCGCAGTTAAGTTACAGTTCAGTACCCTGTCCTACAGCTTGCTGTTAGGTGGGAATCTGCAGCTTGCAGTGAAAGCGCTTCCAGAGGGGAGTCTAATGAGGGCAAACATTTGATGGTAGCAGCTTCCCTGCGGGAGATATTCTCTTTGCCAAAATCGCCTTATTAGACGCAGTTATGTTACAATTCAGTACACTGTCCTACAGCTTGCTGTTAGGAGGGAATCTGCAGCTTGCAGTGAAAGCGCTTCCAGAGGGGAGTCTAATGAGGGCAAACATTTGATGGTAGCAGCTTCTCTGCGGGAGATACTCTCTTTGCCTAAATCGCTTTATTAGGCGAAAGTAAGTTACAATTCAGTACCCTATCCTAAAGCTTGCTGTTAGGAGGGAATCTGCAGCTTGCAGTGAAAGCGCTTCCAGAGGGGAGTCTAATGAGGGCAAGTATTTGATGGTAGCAGCTTCCCTGCGGGAGATATTCTCTTTGCCAAAATCGCCTTATGAGCCGCAGTTAAGTTACAATTCAGTACCCTATCCTAAAGCTTGCTGTTAGGAGGGAATCTGCAGCTTGCAGTGAAAGCGCTTCCAGAGGGGAGTCTAACGATGGCAAAAATTTGATGGTAGCAGCTTCCCTGCGGGAGATACTCTCTTTGCCATAATCGCCTTATTAGCCGCAGTTAAGATACAATTCAGTACACTATCCTAAAGCTTGCTGTTAGGAGGGAATCTGCAGCTTGCAGTGAAAGCGCTTCCAGAGGGTAGTATAATGAGGGCAAATATTTGATGGTAGCAGCTTCCCTGCGGGAGATACTCTCTTTTCCGAAATCGCATTATTAGCCGAAAGTAAGTTACCATTCAGTACACTATCCTAAAGCTTGCTGTTAGGAGGGAATCTGCAGCTTGCAGTGAAAGCGCTTCCAGAGGGGAGTCTAATGAGGGCAAACATTTGATGGTAGCAGCTTCCCTGCGGGAGATACTCTCTTTTCCGAAATCGCATTATTAGCCGCAGTTAAGTTACAATTCAGTACCCTATCCTAAAGCTTGCTGTTAGGAGGGAATCTGCAGCTTGCAGTGAAAGCGCTTCCAGAGGGGAGTCTAATGGGGGCAAACATTTGATGGTAGCAGCTTCCCTGCGGGAGATACTCTCTTTGCCAAAATCGCCTTATTAGCCGCAGTTAAGTTACAATTCAGTACCCTATCCTAAAGCTTGCTGTTAGGAGGGAATCTGCAGCTTGCAGTGAAAGCGCTTCCAGAGGGGAGTCTAATGAGGGCAAACATTTGATGGTAGCAGCTTCTCTGCGGGAGATAGTCTCTTTTCCAAAATCGCATTATTAGGCGAAAGTAAGTTACAATTCAGTACCCTATCCTAAAGCTTGCTTTTAGGAGGGAATCTGCAGCTTGCAGTGAAAGCGCTTCCAGAGGGGAGTCTAATGAGGGCAAATATTTGATGGTAGCAGCTTCCCTGCGGGAGATATTTTCTTTGCCAAAATCGCCTTATGAGCCGCAGTTAAGTTACAATTCAGTACCCTATCCTAAAGCTTGCTGTTAGGAGGGAATCTGCAGCTTGCAGTGAAAGCGCTTCCAGAGGGGAGTCTAATGAGGGCAAACATTTGATGGTAGCAGCTTCCCTGCGGGAGATAGTCTCTTTTCCAAAATCGCATTATTAGCCGCAGTTAAGTTACAATTCAGTACCCTATCCTAAAGCTTGCTGTTAGGAGGGAATCTGCAGCTTGCAGTGAAAGCGCTTCCAGAGGGGAGTCTAATGAGGACAAACATTTGATGGTAGCAGCTTCCCTGCGGGAGATACTCTCTTTGCCAAAATCGCATTATTAGCCGCAGTTAAGTTACAATTCAGTACCCTATCCTAAAGCTTGCTGTTAGGAGGGAATCTGCAGCTTGCAGTGAAAGCGCTTCCAGAGGGGAGTGTAATGAGGGCAAACATTTGATGGTAGCAGCTTCCCTGCGGGAGATACTCTCTTTTCCAAAATCGCCTTATTAGGCGAAAGTAAGTTACAATTCAGTACCCTATCCTAAAGCTTGCTGTTAGGAGGGAATCTGCAGCTTGCAGTGAAAGTGCTTCCAGAGGGGAGTCTAATGAGGGCAAATATTTGATGGTAGCAGCTTCCCTGCGGGAGATATTCTCTTTGCCAAAATCGCATTATTAGGCGAAAGTAAGTTACAATTCAGTACCCTATCCTAAAGCTTGCTGTTAGGAGGGAATCTGCAGCTTGCAGTGAAAGCGCTTCCAGAGGGGAGTCTAATGAGGACAAACATTTGATGGTAGCAGCTTCCCTGCGGGAGATACTCTCTTTGCCAAAATTGCATTATTATCCGCAGTTAAGATACAATTCAGTACCCTATCCTAAAGCTTGCTGTTAGGAGGGAATCTGCAGCTTGCAGTGAAAGCGCTTCCAGAGGGGAGTGTAATGAGGGCAAACATTTGATGGTAGCAGCTTCCCTGCGGGAGATAATCTCTTTGCCAAAATCGCATTATTAGCCGAAAGTAAGATACAATTCAGTACCCTATCCTAAAGCTTGCTGTTAGGAGGGAATCTGCAGCTTGCAGTGAAAGCGCTTCCAGAGGGGAGTCTAATGAGGGCAAACATTTGATGGTAGCAGCTTCCCTGCGGGAGATACTCTCTTTGCCAAAATCGCATTATTAGCCGCAGTTAAGTTACAATTCAGTACCCTATCCTAAAGCTTGCTGTTAGGAGGGAATCTGCAGCTTGCAGTGAAAGCGCTTCCAGAGGGGAGTCTAATGAGGGCAAACATTTGATGGTAGCAGCTTCCCTGCGGGAGATACTCTCTTTGCCAAAATCGCTTTATTAGGCGAAAGTAAGTTACAATTCAGTACCCTATCCTAAAGCTTGCTGTTAGGACGGAATCTGCAGCTTGCAGTGAAAGCGCTTCCAGAGGGGAGTCTAATGAGGGCAAATATTTGATGGTAGCAGCTTCCCTGCGGGAGATATTCTCTTTGCCAAAATCGCATTATTAGGCGAAAGTAAGTTACAATTCAGTACCCTATCCTAAAGCTTGCTGTTAGGAGGGAATCTGCAGCTTGCAGTGAAAGCGCTTCCAGAGGGGAGTCTAATGAGGGCAAACATTTGATGGTAGCAGCTTCCCTGCGGGAGACACTCTCTTTGCCAAAATCGCCTTTTTATCCGCAGTTAAGTTACAATTTAGTACCCTGTCCTACAGCTTGCTGTTAGGTGGGAATCTGCCGCTAGCAGTGAAAGCGCTTCCAGAGGGGAGTCTAATGAGGGCAAACATTTGATGGTAGCAGCTTCCCTGCGGGAGATACTCTCTTTGCCAAAATCGCATTATTAGGCGAAAGTAAGTTACAATTCAGTACCCTATCCTAAAGCTTGCTGTTAGGAGGGAATCTGCAGCTTGCAGTGAAAGCGCTTCCAGAGGGGAGTCTAATGAGGGCAAATATTTGATGGTAGCAGCTTCCCTGCGGGAGATACTCTCTTTGCCAAAATCGCCTTATTAGCCGCAGTTAAGTTACAATTCAGTACCCTATCCTAAAGCTTGCTGTTAGGAGGGAATCTGCAGCTTGCAGTGAAAGCGCTTCCAGAGGGTAGTCTAATGAGGGCAAATATTTGATGGTAGCAGCTTCCCTGCGGGAGATACTCTCTTTGCCAAAATCGCATTATTAGGCGAAAGTAAGTTACAATTCAGTACCCTATCCTAAAGCTTGCTGTTAGGAGGGAATCTGCAGCTTGCAGTGAAAGCGCTTCCAGAGGGGAGTCTAATGAGGGCAAACATTTGATGGTAGCAGCTTCCCTGCGGGAGATACTCTCTTTGCCAAAATCGCATTATAAGCCGCAGTTAAGTTACAGTTCAGTACCCTGTCCTACAGCTTGCTGTTAGGTGGGAATCTGCAGCTTGCAGTGAAAGCGCTTCCAGAGGGGAGTCTAATGAGGGCAAACATTTGATGGTAGCAGCTTCCCTGCGGGAGATATTCTCTTTGCCAAAATCGCCTTATTAGACGCAGTTATGTTACAATTCAGTACACTGTCCTACAGCTTGCTGTTAGGAGGGAATCTGCAGCTTGCAGTGAAAGCGCTTCCAGAGGGGAGTCTAATGAGGGCAAACATTTGATGGTAGCAGCTTCCCTGCGGGAGATACTCTCTTTGCCAAAATTGCATTATTATCCGCAGTTAAGTTACAATTCAGTACCCTATCCTAAAGCTTGCTGTTAGGAGGGAATCTGCAGCTTGCAGTGAAAGCGCTTCCAGAGGGGAGTCTAATGAGGGCAAACATTTGATGGTAGCAGCTTCCCTGCGGGAGATACTCTCTTTGCCAAAATTGCATTATTATCCGCAGTTAAGTTACAATTCAGTACCCTATCCTAAAGCTTGCTGTTAGGAGGGAATCTGCAGCTTGCAGTGAAAGCGCTTCCAGAGGGGAGTGTAATGAGGGAAAACATTTGATGGTAGCAGCTTCCCTGCGGGAGATACTCTCTTTTCCAAAATCGCATTATTAGGCGAAAGTAAGTTACAATTCAGTACCCTATCCTAAAGCTTGCTGTTAGGAGGGAATCTGCAGCTTGCAGTGAAAGCGCTTCCAGAGGGGAGTCTAATGAGGGCAAATATTTGATGGTAGCAGCTTCCCTGCGGGAGATACTCTCTTTGCCAAAATCGCATTATTAGGCGAAAGTAAGTTACAATTCAGTACCCTATCCTAAAGCTTGCTGTTAGGAGGGAATCTGCAGCTTGCAGTGAAAGCGCTTCCAGAGGGGAGTCTAATGAGGGCAAACATTTGATGGTAGCAGCTTCCCTGCGGGAGATAGTCTCTTTTCCAAAACCGCATTATTAGCCGCAGTTAAGTTACAATTCAGTACCCTATCCTAAAGCTTGCTGTTAGGAGGGAATCTGCAGCTTGCAGTGAAAGCGCTTCCAGAGGGGAGTCTAATGAGAGCAAACATTTGATGGTAGCAGCTTCCCTGCGGGAGATACTCTCTTTGCCAAAATCGCCTTATTAGCCGCAGTTAAGTTACAATTCAGTACCCTATCCTAAAGCTTGCTGTTAGGAGGGAATCTGCAGCTTGCAGTGAAAGCGCTTCCAGAGGGGAGTCTAATGAGGGCAAACATTTGATGGTAGCAGCTTCCCTGCGGGAGATACTCTCTTTGCCAAAATCGCATTATTAGGCGAAAGTAAGTTACAATTCAGTACCCTATCCTAAAGCTTGCTGTTAGGAGGGAATCTGCAGCTTGCAGTGAAAGCGCTTCCAGAGGGGAGTGTAATGAGGGCAAACATTTGATGGTAGCAGCTTCCCTGCGGGAGATACTCTCTTTGCCAAAATCGCATTATTAGGCGAAAGGAAGTTACAATTCAGTACCCTATCCTAAAGCTTGCTGTTAGGTGGGAATCTGCAGCTTGCAGTGAAAGCGCTTCCAGAGGGGAGTCTAATGAGGGCAAACATTTGATGGTAGCAGCTTCCCTGCGGGAGATATTCTCTTTGCCAAAATCGCCTTATTAGACGCAGTTAAGATACAATTCAGTACCCTGTCCTACAGCTTGCTGTTAGGTGGGAATCTGCCGCTTGCAGTTAAAGCGCTTCCAGAGGGGAGTCTAATGAGGGCAAACATTTGATGGTAGCAGCTTCCCTGCGGGAGATACTCTCGTTGCCAAAATCGCATTATTAGGCGAAAGTAAGTTACAATTCAGTACCCTATCCTAAAGCTTGCTGTTAGGAGGGAATCTGCAGCTTGCAGTGAAAGCGCTTCCAGAGGGGAGTCTAATGAGGGCAAATATTTGATGGTAGCAGCTTCCCTGCGGGAGATATTCTCTTTGCCAAAATCGCCTTATGAGCCGCAGTTAAGATACAATTCAGTACCCTATCCTAAAGCTTGCTGTTAGGAGGGAATCTGCAGCTTGCAGTGAAAGCGCTTCCAGAGGGGAGTCTAATGAGGGCAAACATTTGATGGTAGCATCTTCCCTGCGGGAGATATTCTCTTTGCCAACATCGCCTTATTAGATGCAGTTATGTTACAATTCAGTACACTGTCCTACAGCTTGCTGTTAGGAGGGAATCTGCAGCTTGCAGTGAAAGCGCTTCCAGAGGGGAGTCTAATGAGGGCAAACATTTGATGGTAACAGCTTCCCTGCGGGAGATACTCTCTTTCCCAAAATCGCCTTATTAGGCGAAAGTAAGTTACAATTCAGAACCCTATCCTAAAGCTTGCTGTTAGGAGGGAATCTGCAGCTTGCAGTGAAAGCACCTCCAGAGGGAAGTCTAATGAGGTCAAATATTTGATGGTAGCAGCTTCCCTGCGGGAGATACTCTCTTTGCCAAAATCGCCTTACGAGCCGCAGATAACCTACAATTCAGTACCCTATCCTAAAGCTTGCTGTTAGGAGGGAATCTGCAGCTTGCAGTGAAAGCGCTTCCAGAGGGGAGTCTAATGAGGGCAAACATTTGATGGTAGCAGCTTCCCTGCGGGAGATACTCTCTTTGCCAAAATCTCATTATTAGGCGAAAGTAAGATACAATTCAGTACCCTATCCTAAAGCTTGCTGTTAGGAGGGAATCTGCAGCTTGCAGTGAAAGCGCTTCCAGAGGGGAGTCTAATGAGGGCAAACATTTGATGGTAGCAGCTTCCCTACGGGAGATATTCTCTTTGCCAAAATCGCCTTATTAGCCGCAGTTAAGTTACAATTCATTACCCTATCCTAAAGCTTGCTGTTAGGAGGGAATCTGCAGCTTGCAGTGAAAGCGCTTCCAGAGGGGAGTGTAATGAGGGCAAACATTTGATGGTAGCAGCTTCCCTGCGGGAGATACTCTCTTTGCCAAAATCGCATTATTAGGCGAAAGTAAGTTACAATTCAGTACCCTATCCTAAAGCTTGCTGTTAGGAGGGAATCTGCAGATTGCAGTGAAAGCGCTTCCAGAGGGGAGTCTAATGAGGTCAAATATTTGATGGTAGCAGCTTCCCTGCGGGAGATATTCTCTTTGCCAAAATCGCCTTATGAGCCGCAGTTAAGATACAATTCAGTACCCTATCCTAAAGCTTGCTGTTAGGTGGGAATCTGCCGCTTGCAGTGAAAGCGCTTTCAGAGGGGATTGTATTGAGGGCAAACATTTGATGGTAGCAGCTTCCATGCGGGAGATATTCTCTTTGCCAAAATCGCATTATTAGGCGAAAGTAAGTTACAATTCAGTACCCTATCCTAAAGCTTGCTGTTAGGAGGGAATCTGCAGCTTGCAGTGAAAGCGCTTCCAGAGGGGAGTCTAATGAGGGCAAACATTTGATGGTAGCAGCTTCCCTGCGGGAGATATTCTCTTTGCAAAAATCGCCTTATTAGACGCAGTTAAGTTACAATTCAGTACCCTGTCCTACAGCTTGCTGTTAGGTGGGAATCTGCAGCTTGCAGTGAAAGCGCTTCCAGAGGGGAGTCTAATGAGGGCAAACATTTGATGGTAGCAGCTTCCCTGCGGGAGATACTCTCTTTGCCAAAATCGCCTTATTAGCCGCAGTTAAGTTACAATTCAGTACCCTATCCTAAAGCTTGCTGTTAGGAGGGAATCTGCAGCTTGCAGTGAAAGCGCTTCCAGAGGGGAGTCTAATGAGGGCAAACATTTGATGGTAGCAGCTTCCCTGCGGGAGATACTCTCTTTGCCAAAATCGCCTTATTAGCCGCAGTTAAGTTACAATTCAGTACCCTATCCTAAAGCTTGCTGTTAGGAGGGAATCTGCAGCTTGCAGTGAAAGCGCTTCCAGAGGGGAGTCTAATGAGGGCAAACATTTGATGGTAGCAGCTTCCCTGCGGGAGATACTCTCTTTGCCAAAATCGCCTTATTAGCCGCAGTTAAGTTACAATTCAGTACCCTATCCTAAAGCTTGCTGTTAGGAGGGAATCTGCAGCTTGCAGTGAAAGCGCTTCCAGAGGGGAGTCTAATGAGGGCAAACATTTGATGGTAGCAGCTTCCCTGCGGGAGACACTCTCTTTGCCAAAATCGCCTTTTTATCCGCAGTTAAGTTACAATTTAGTACCCTGTCCTACAGCTTGCTGTTAGGTGGGAATCTGCCGCTAGCAGTGAAAGCGCTTCCAGAGGGGAGTCTAATGAGGGCAAACATTTGATGGTAGCAGCTTCCCTGCGGGAGATACTCTCTTTGCCAAAATCGCATTATTAGGCGAAAGTAAGTTACAATTCAGTACCCTATCCTAAAGCTTGCTGTTAGGAGGGAATCTGCAGCTTGCAGTGAAAGCGCTTCCAGAGGGGAGTCTAATGAGGGCAAATATTTGATGGTAGCAGCTTCCCTGCGGGAGATACTCTCTTTGCCAAAATCGCCTTATTAGCCGCAGTTAAGTTACAATTCAGTACCCTATCCTAAAGCTTGCTGTTAGGAGGGAATCTGCAGCTTGCAGTGAAAGCGCTTCCAGAGGGTAGTCTAATGAGGGCAAATATTTGATGGTAGCAGCTTCCCTGCGGGAGATACTCTCTTTGCCAAAATCGCATTATTAGGCGAAAGTAAGTTACAATTCAGTACCCTATCCTAAAGCTTGCTGTTAGGAGGGAATCTGCAGCTTGCAGTGAAAGCGCTTCCAGAGGGGAGTCTAATGAGGGCAAACATTTGATGGTAGCAGCTTCCCTGCGGGAGATACTCTCTTTGCCAAAATCGCATTATAAGCCGCAGTTAAGTTACAGTTCAGTACCCTGTCCTACAGCTTGCTGTTAGGTGGGAATCTGCAGCTTGCAGTGAAAGCGCTTCCAGAGGGGAGTCTAATGAGGGCAAACATTTGATGGTAGCAGCTTCCCTGCGGGAGATATTCTCTTTGCCAAAATCGCCTTATTAGACGCAGTTATGTTACAATTCAGTACACTGTCCTACAGCTTGCTGTTAGGAGGGAATCTGCAGCTTGCAGTGAAAGCGCTTCCAGAGGGGAGTCTAATGAGGGCAAACATTTGATGGTAGCAGCTTCCCTGCGGGAGATACTCTCTTTGCCAAAATTGCATTATTATCCGCAGTTAAGTTACAATTCAGTACCCTATCCTAAAGCTTGCTGTTAGGAGGGAATCTGCAGCTTGCAGTGAAAGCGCTTCCAGAGGGGAGTCTAATGAGGGCAAACATTTGATGGTAGCAGCTTCCCTGCGGGAGATACTCTCTTTGCCAAAATTGCATTATTATCCGCAGTTAAGTTACAATTCAGTACCCTATCCTAAAGCTTGCTGTTAGGAGGGAATCTGCAGCTTGCAGTGAAAGCGCTTCCAGAGGGGAGTGTAATGAGGGAAAACATTTGATGGTAGCAGCTTCCCTGCGGGAGATACTCTCTTTTCCAAAATCGCATTATTAGGCGAAAGTAAGTTACAATTCAGTACCCTATCCTAAAGCTTGCTGTTAGGAGGGAATCTGCAGCTTGCAGTGAAAGCGCTTCCAGAGGGGAGTCTAATGAGGGCAAATATTTGATGGTAGCAGCTTCCCTGCGGGAGATACTCTCTTTGCCAAAATCGCATTATTAGGCGAAAGTAAGTTACAATTCAGTACCCTATCCTAAAGCTTGCTGTTAGGAGGGAATCTGCAGCTTGCAGTGAAAGCGCTTCCAGAGGGGAGTCTAATGAGGGCAAACATTTGATGGTAGCAGCTTCCCTGCGGGAGATAGTCTCTTTTCCAAAACCGCATTATTAGCCGCAGTTAAGTTACAATTCAGTACCCTATCCTAAAGCTTGCTGTTAGGAGGGAATCTGCAGCTTGCAGTGAAAGCGCTTCCAGAGGGGAGTCTAATGAGAGCAAACATTTGATGGTAGCAGCTTCCCTGCGGGAGATACTCTCTTTGCCAAAATCGCCTTATTAGCCGCAGTTAAGTTACAATTCAGTACCCTATCCTAAAGCTTGCTGTTAGGAGGGAATCTGCAGCTTGCAGTGAAAGCGCTTCCAGAGGGGAGTCTAATGAGGGCAAACATTTGATGGTAGCAGCTTCCCTGCGGGAGATACTCTCGTTGCCAAAATCGCATTATTAGGCGAAAGTAAGTTACAATTCAGTACCCTATCCTAAAGCTTGCTGTTAGGAGGGAATCTGCAGCTTGCAGTGAAAGCGCTTCCAGAGGGGAGTGTAATGAGGGCAAATATTTGATGGTAGCAGCTTCCCTGCGGGAGATATTCTCTTTGCCAAAATCGCCTTATGAGCCGCAGTTAAGATACAATTCAGTACCCTATCCTAAAGCTTGCTGTTAGGAGGGAATCTGCAGCTTGCAGTGAAAGCGCTTCCAGAGGGGAGTCTAATGAGGGCAAACATTTGATGGTAGCATCTTCCCTGCGGGAGATATTCTCTTTGCCAACATCGCCTTATTAGATGCAGTTATGTTACAATTCAGTACACTGTCCTACAGCTTGCTGTTAGGAGGGAATCTGCAGCTTGCAGTGAAAGCGCTTCCAGAGGGGAGTCTAATGAGGGCAAACATTTGATGGTAACAGCTTCCCTGCGGGAGATACTCTCTTTCCCAAAATCGCCTTATTAGGCGAAAGTAAGTTACAATTCAGAACCCTATCCTAAAGCTTGCTGTTAGGAGGGAATCTGCAGCTTGCAGTGAAAGCACCTCCAGAGGGAAGTCTAATGAGGTCAAATATTTGATGGTAGCAGCTTCCCTGCGGGAGATACTCTCTTTGCCAAAATCGCCTTACGAGCCGCAGATAACCTACAATTCAGTACCCTATCCTAAAGCTTGCTGTTAGGAGGGAATCTGCAGCTTGCAGTGAAAGCGCTTCCAGAGGGGAGTCTAATGAGGGCAAACATTTGATGGTAGCAGCTTCCCTGCGGGAGATACTCTCTTTGCCAAAATCTCATTATTAGGCGAAAGTAAGATACAATTCAGTACCCTATCCTAAAGCTTGCTGTTAGGAGGGAATCTGCAGCTTGCAGTGAAAGCGCTTCCAGAGGGGAGTCTAATGAGGGCAAACATTTGATGGTAGCAGCTTCCCTACGGGAGATATTCTCTTTGCCAAAATCGCCTTATTAGCCGCAGTTAAGTTACAATTCATTACCCTATCCTAAAGCTTGCTGTTAGGAGGGAATCTGCAGCTTGCAGTGAAAGCGCTTCCAGAGGGGAGTGTAATGAGGGCAAACATTTGATGGTAGCAGCTTCCCTGCGGGAGATACTCTCTTTGCCAAAATCGCATTATTAGGCGAAAGTAAGTTACAATTCAGTACCCTATCCTAAAGCTTGCTGTTAGGAGGGAATCTGCAGATTGCAGTGAAAGCGCTTCCAGAGGGGAGTCTAATGAGGTCAAATATTTGATGGTAGCAGCTTCCCTGCGGGAGATATTCTCTTTGCCAAAATCGCCTTATGAGCCGCAGTTAAGATACAATTCAGTACCCTATCCTAAAGCTTGCTGTTAGGTGGGAATCTGCCGCTTGCAGTGAAAGCGCTTTCAGAGGGGATTGTATTGAGGGCAAACATTTGATGGTAGCAGCTTCCATGCGGGAGATATTCTCTTTGCCAAAATCGCATTATTAGGCGAAAGTAAGTTACAATTCAGTACCCTATCCTAAAGCTTGCTGTTAGGAGGGAATCTGCAGCTTGCAGTGAAAGCGCTTCCAGAGGGGAGTCTAATGAGGGCAAACATTTGATGGTAGCAGCTTCCCTGCGGGAGATATTCTCTTTGCAAAAATCGCCTTATTAGACGCAGTTAAGTTACAATTCAGTACCCTGTCCTACAGCTTGCTGTTAGGTGGGAATCTGCAGCTTGCAGTGAAAGCGCTTCCAGAGGGGAGTCTAATGAGGGCAAACATTTGATGGTAGCAGCTTCCCTGCGGGAGATACTCTCTTTGCCAAAATCGCCTTATTAGCCGCAGTTAAGTTACAATTCAGTACCCTATCCTAAAGCTTGCTGTTAGGAGGGAATCTGCAGCTTGCAGTGAAAGCGCTTCCAGAGGGGAGTCTAATGAGGGCAAACATTTGATGGTAGCAGCTTCCCTGCGGGAGATACTCTCTTTGCCAAAATCGCCTTATTAGCCGCAGTTAAGTTACAATTCAGTACCCTATCCTAAAGCTTGCTGTTAGGAGGGAATCTGCAGCTTGCAGTGAAAGCGCTTCCAGAGGGGAGTCTAATGAGGGCAAACATTTGATGGTAGCAGCTTCCCTGCGGGAGATACTCTCTTTGCCAAAATCGCCTTATTACCCGCAGTTAAGTTACAATTCAGTACCCTATCCTAAAGCTTGCTGTTAGGAGGGAATCTGCAGCTTGCAGTGAAAGCGCTTCCAGAGGGGAGTCTAATGAGGGCAAACATTTGATGGTAGCAGATTCCCTGCGGGAGATACTCTCTTTGCCAAAATCGCATTATTAGGCGAAAGTAAGTTACAATTCAGTACCCTATCCTAAAGCTTGCTGTTAGGAGGGAATCTGCAGCTTGCAGTGAAAGCGCTTCCAGAGGGTAGTCTAATGAGGGCAAACATTTGATGGTAGCAGCTTCCCTGCGGGAGATACTCTCTTTGCCAAAATCGCATTATTAGGCGAAAGTAAGTTACAATTCAGTACCCTATCCTAAAGCTTGCTGTTAGGAGGGAATCTGCAGCTTGCAGTGAAAGCGCTTCCAGAGGGGAGTGTAATGAGGGCAAACATTTGATGGTAGCAGCTACCCTGCGGGAGATACTCTCTTTGCCAAAATCGCATTATTAGGCGAAAGGAAGTTACAATTCAGTACCCTATCCTAAAGCTTGCTGTTAGGTGGGAATCTGCAGCTTGCAGTGAAAGCGCTTCCAGAGGGGAGTCTAATGAGGGCAAATATTTGATGGTAGCAGCTTCCCTGCGGGAGATATTCTCTTTGCCAAAATCGCCTTATTAGACGCAGTTAAGTTACAATTCAGTACCCTGTCCTACAGCTTGCTGTTAGGTGGGAATCTGCCGCTTGCAGTTAAAGCGCTTCCAGAGGGGAGTCTAATGAGGGCAAACATTTGATGGTAGCAGCTTCCCTGCGGGAGATACTCTCTTTGCCAAAATCGCATTATTAGGCGAAAGTAAGTTACAATTCAGTACCCTATCCTAAAGCTTGCTGTTAGGAGGGAATCTGCAGCTTGCAGTGAAAGCGCTTCCAGAGGGGAGTCTAATGAGGGCAAATATTTGATGGTAGCAGCTTCCCTGCGGGAGATATTCTCTTTGCCAAAATCGCCTTATGAGCCGCAGTTAAGATACAATTCAGTACCCTATCCTAAAGCTTGCTGTTAGGAGGGAATCTGCAGCTTGCAGTGAAAGCGCTTCCAGAGGGGAGTCTAATGAGGGCAAACATTTGATGGTAGCATCTTCCCTGCGGGAGATATTCTCTTTGCCAACATCGCCTTAATAGATGCAGTTATGTTACAATTCAGTACACTGTCCTACAGCTTGCTGTTAGGAGGGAATCTGCAGCTTGCAGTGAAAGCGCTTCCAGAGGGGAGTCTAATGAGGGCAAACATTTGATGGTAACAGCTTCCCTGCGGGAGATACTCTCTTTCCCAAAATCGCATTATTAGGCGAAAGTAAGTTACAATTCAGTACCCTATCCTAAAGCTTGCTGTTAGGAGGGAATCTGCAGCTTGCAGTGAAAGCACCTCCAGAGGGAAGTCTAATGAGGGCAAATATTTGATGGTAGCAGCTTCCCTGCGGGAGATACTCTCTTTGCCAAAATCGCCTTACGAGCCGCAGATAACTTACAATTCAGTACCCTATCCTAAAGCTTGCTGTTAGGAGGGAATCTGCAGCTTGCAGTGAAAGCGCTTCCAGAGGGGAGTCTAATGAGGGCAAACATTTGATGGTAGCAGCTTCCCTGCGGGAGATACTCTCTTTGCCAAAATGGCATTATTAGGCGAAAGTAAGATACAATTCAGTACCCTATCCTAAAGCTTGCTGTTAGGAGGGAATCTGCAGCTTGCAGTGAAAGCGCTTCCAGAGGGGAGTCTAATGAGGGCAAACATTTGATGGTAGCAGCTTCCCTACGGGAGATATTCTCTTTGCCAAAATCGCCTTATTAGCCGCAGTTAAGTTACAATTCAGTACACTATCCTAAAGCTTGCTGTTAGGAGGGAATCTGCAGCTTGCAGTGAAAGCGCTTCCAGAGGGGAGTGTAATGAGGGCAAACATTTGATGGTAGCAGCTTCCCTGCGGGAGATACTCTCTTTGCCAAAATCGCATTATTAGGCGAAAGTAAGTTACAATTCAGTACCCTATCCTAAAGCTTGCTGTTAGGAGGGAATCTGCAGCTTGCAGTGAAAGCGCTTCCAGAGGGGAGTCTAATGAGGGCAAATATTTGATGGTAGCAGCTTCCCTGCGGGAGATATTCTCTTTGCCAAAATCGCATTATTAGGCGAAAGTAAGTTACAATTCAGTACCCTATCCTAAAGCTTGCTGTTAGGAGGGAATCTGCAGCTTGCAGTGAAAGCGCTTCCAGAGGGGAGTCTAATGAGGGCAAACATTTGATGGTAGCAGCTTCCCTGCGGGAGACACTCTCTTTGCCAAAATCGCCTTTTTATCCGCAGTTAAGTTACAATTTAGTACCCTGTCCTACAGCTTGCTGTTAGGTGGGAATCTGCCGCTAGCAGTGAAAGCGCTTCCAGAGGGGAGTCTAATGAGGGCAAACATTTGATGGTAGCAGCTTCCCTGCGGGAGATACTCTCTTTGCCAAAATCGCATTATTAGGCGAAAGTAAGTTACAATTCAGTACCCTATCCTAAAGCTTGCTGTTAGGAGGGAATCTGCAGCTTGCAGTGAAAGCGCTTCCAGAGGGGAGTCTAATGAGGGCAAATATTTGATGGTAGCAGCTTCCCTGCGGGAGATACTCTCTTTGCCAAAATCGCCTTATTAGCCGCAGTTAAGTTACAATTCAGTACCCTATCCTAAAGCTTGCTGTTAGGAGGGAATCTGCAGCTTGCAGTGAAAGCGCTTCCAGAGGGTAGTCTAATGAGGGCAAATATTTGATGGTAGCAGCTTCCCTGCGGGAGATACTCTCTTTGCCAAAATCGCATTATTAGGCGAAAGTAAGTTACAATTCAGTACCCTATCCTAAAGCTTGCTGTTAGGAGGGAATCTGCAGCTTGCAGTGAAAGCGCTTCCAGAGGGGAGTCTAATGAGGGCAAACATTTGATGGTAGCAGCTTCCCTGCGGGAGATACTCTCTTTGCCAAAATCGCATTATAAGCCGCAGTTAAGTTACAGTTCAGTACCCTGTCCTACAGCTTGCTGTTAGGTGGGAATCTGCAGCTTGCAGTGAAAGCGCTTCCAGAGGGGAGTCTAATGAGGGCAAACATTTGATGGTAGCAGCTTCCCTGCGGGAGATACTCTCTTTGCCAAAATTGCATTATTATCCGCAGTTAAGTTACAATTCAGTACCCTATCCTAAAGCTTGCTGTTAGGAGGGAATCTGCAGCTTGCAGTGAAAGCGCTTCCAGAGGGGAGTCTAATGAGGGCAAACATTTGATGGTAGCAGCTTCCCTGCGGGAGATACTCTCTTTGCCAAAATTGCATTATTATCCGCAGTTAAGTTACAATTCAGTACCCTATCCTAAAGCTTGCTGTTAGGAGGGAATCTGCAGCTTGCAGTGAAAGCGCTTCCAGAGGGGAGTGTAATGAGGGAAAACATTTGATGGTAGCAGCTTCCCTGCGGGAGATACTCTCTTTTCCAAAATCGCATTATTAGGCGAAAGTAAGTTACAATTCAGTACCCTATCCTAAAGCTTGCTGTTAGGAGGGAATCTGCAGCTTGCAGTGAAAGCGCTTCCAGAGGGGAGTCTAATGAGGGCAAATATTTGATGGTAGCAGCTTCCCTGCGGGAGATACTCTCTTTGCCAAAATCGCATTATTAGGCGAAAGTAAGTTACAATTCAGTACCCTATCCTAAAGCTTGCTGTTAGGAGGGAATCTGCAGCTTGCAGTGAAAGCGCTTCCAGAGGGGAGTCTAATGAGGGCAAACATTTGATGGTAGCAGCTTCCCTGCGGGAGATAGTCTCTTTTCCAAAACCGCATTATTAGCCGCAGTTAAGTTACAATTCAGTACCCTATCCTAAAGCTTGCTGTTAGGAGGGAATCTGCAGCTTGCAGTGAAAGCGCTTCCAGAGGGGAGTCTAATGAGAGCAAACATTTGATGGTAGCAGCTTCCCTGCGGGAGATACTCTCTTTGCCAAAATCGCCTTATTAGCCGCAGTTAAGTTACAATTCAGTACCCTATCCTAAAGCTTGCTGTTAGGAGGGAATCTGCAGCTTGCAGTGAAAGCGCTTCCAGAGGGGAGTCTAATGAGGGCAAACATTTGATGGTAGCAGCTTCCCTGCGGGAGATACTCTCTTTGCCAAAATCGCATTATTAGGCGAAAGTAAGTTACAATTCAGTACCCTATCCTAAAGCTTGCTGTTAGGAGGGAATCTGCAGCTTGCAGTGAAAGCGCTTCCAGAGGGGAGTGTAATGAGGGCAAACATTTGATGGTAGCAGCTTCCCTGCGGGAGATACTCTCTTTGCCAAAATCGCATTATTAGGCGAAAGGAAGTTACAATTCAGTACCCTATCCTAAAGCTTGCTGTTAGGTGGGAATCTGCAGCTTGCAGTGAAAGCGCTTCCAGAGGGGAGTCTAATGAGGGCAAACATTTGATGGTAGCAGCTTCCCTGCGGGAGATATTCTCTTTGCCAAAATCGCCTTATTAGACGCAGTTAAGATACAATTCAGTACCCTGTCCTACAGCTTGCTGTTAGGTGGGAATCTGCCGCTTGCAGTTAAAGCGCTTCCAGAGGGGAGTCTAATGAGGGCAAACATTTGATGGTAGCAGCTTCCCTGCGGGAGATACTCTCGTTGCCAAAATCGCATTATTAGGCGAAAGTAAGTTACAATTCAGTACCCTATCCTAAAGCTTGCTGTTAGGAGGGAATCTGCAGCTTGCAGTGAAAGCGCTTCCAGAGGGGAGTCTAATGAGGGCAAATATTTGATGGTAGCAGCTTCCCTGCGGGAGATACTCTCTTTGCCAAAATCGCATTATTAGGCGAAAGTAAGTTACCATTCAGTACACTGTCCTACAGCTTGCTGTTAGGAGGGAATCTGCAGCTTGCAGTGAAAGCGCTTCCAGAGGGGAGTCTAATGAGGGCAAACATTTGATGGTAACAGCTTCCCTGCGGGAGATAGTCTCTTTTCCAAAATCGCCTTATTAGGCGAAAGTAAGTTACAATTCAGAACCCTATCCTAAAGCTTGCTGTTAGGAGGGAATCTGCAGCTTGCAGTGAAAGCACCTCCAGAGGGAAGTCTAATGAGGTCAAATATTTGATGGTAGCAGCTTCCCTGCGGGAGATACTCTCTTTGCCAAAATCGCCTTACGAGCCGCAGTTAAGTTACAATTCAGTACCCTATCCTAAAGCTTGCTGTTAGGAGGGAATCTGCAGCTTGCAGTGAAAGCGCTTCCAGAGGGGAGTCTAATGAGGGCAAACATTTGATGGTAGCAGCTTCCCTGCGGGAGATACTCTCTTTGCCAAAATCTCATTATTAGGCGAAAGTAAGATACAATTCAGTACCCTATCCTAAAGCTTGCTGTTAGGAGGGAATCTGCAGCTTGCAGTGAAAGCGCTTCCAGAGGGGAGTCTAATGAGGGCAAACATTTGATGGTAGCAGCTTCCCTACGGGAGATATTCTCTTTGCCAAAATCGCCTTATTAGCCGCAGTTAAGTTACAATTCATTACCCTATCCTAAAGCTTGCTGTTAGGAGGGAATCTGCAGCTTGCAGTGAAAGCGCTTCCAGAGGGGAGTGTAATGAGGGCAAACATTTGATGGTAGCAGCTTCCCTGCGGGAGATACTCTCTTTGCCAAAATCGCATTATTATGCGAAAGTAAGTTACAATTCAGTACCCTATCCTAAAGCTTGCTGTTAGGAGGGAATCTGCAGATTGCAGTGAAAGCGCTTCCAGAGGGGAGTCTAATGAGGTCAAATATTTGATGGTAGCAGCTTCCCTGCGGGAGATATTCTCTTTGCCAAAATCGCCTTATGAGCCGCAGTTAAGATACAATTCAGTACCCTATCCTAAAGCTTGCTGTTAGGTGGGAATCTGCCGCTTGCAGTGAAAGCGCTTTCAGAGGGGATTGTATTGAGGGCAAACATTTGATGGTAGCAGCTTCCATGCGGGAGATATTCTCTTTGCCAAAATCGCATTATTAGGCGAAAGTAAGTTACAATTCAGTACCCTATCCTAAAGCTTGCTGTTAGGAGGGAATCTGCAGCTTGCAGTGAAAGCCCTTCCAGAGGGGAGTCTAATGAGGGCAAACATTTGATGGTAGCAGCTTCCCTGCGGGAGATATTCTCTTTGCAAAAATCGCCTTATTAGACGCAGTTAAGTTACAATTCAGTACCCTGTCCTACAGCTTGCTGTTAGGTGGGAATCTGCAGCTTGCAGTGAAAGCGCTTCCAGAGGGGAGTCTAATGAGGGCAAACATTTGATGGTAGCAGCTTCCCTGCGGGAGATACTCTCTTTGCCAAAATCGCCTTATTAGCCGCAGTTAAGTTACAATTCAGTACCCTATCCTAAAGCTTGCTGTTAGGAGGGAATCTGCAGCTTGCAGTGAAAGCGCTTCCAGAGGGGAGTCTAATGAGGGCAAACATTTGATGGTAGCAGCTTCCCTGCGGGAGATACTCTCTTTGCCAAAATCGCCTTATTAGCCGCAGTTAAGTTACAATTCAGTACCCTATCCTAAAGCTTGCTGTTAGGAGGGAATCTGCAGCTTGCAGTGAAAGCGCTTCCAGAGGGGAGTCTAATGAGGGCAAACATTTGATGGTAGCAGCTTCCCTGCGGGAGATACTCTCTTTGCCAAAATCGCCTTATTACCCGCAGTTAAGTTACAATTCAGTACCCTATCCTAAAGCTTGCTGTTAGGAGGGAATCTGCAGCTTGCAGTGAAAGCGCTTCCAGAGGGGAGTCTAATGAGGGCAAACATTTGATGGTAGCAGATTCCCTGCGGGAGATACTCTCTTTGCCAAAATCGCATTATTAGGCGAAAGTAAGTTACAATTCAGTACCCTATCCTAAAGCTTGCTGTTAGGAGGGAATCTGCAGCTTGCAGTGAAAGCGCTTCCAGAGGGTAGTCTAATGAGGGCAAACATTTGATGGTAGCAGCTTCCCTGCGGGAGATACTCTCTTTGCCAAAATCGCATTATTAGGCGAAAGTAAGTTACAATTCAGTACCCTATCCTAAAGCTTGCTGTTAGGAGGGAATCTGCAGCTTGCAGTGAAAGCGCTTCCAGAGGGGAGTGTAATGAGGGCAAACATTTGATGGTAGCAGCTTCCCTGCGGGAGATACTCTCTTTGCCAAAATCGCATTATTAGGCGAAAGGAAGTTACAATTCAGTACCCTATCCTAAAGCTTGCTGTTAGGTGGGAATCTGCAGCTTGCAGTGAAAGCGCTTCCAGAGGGGAGTCTAATGAGGGCAAATATTTGATGGTAGCAGCTTCCCTGCGGGAGATATTCTCTTTGCCAAAATCGCCTTATTAGACGCAGTTAAGTTACAATTCAGTACCCTGTCCTACAGCTTGCTGTTAGGTGGGAATCTGCCGCTTGCAGTTAAAGCGCTTCCAGAGGGGAGTCTAATGAGGGCAAACATTTGATGGTAGCAGCTTCCCTGCGGGAGATACTCTCTTTGCCAAAATCGCATTATTAGGCGAAAGTAAGTTACAATTCAGTACCCTATCCTAAAGCTTGCTGTTAGGAGGGAATCTGCAGCTTGCAGTGAAAGCGCTTCCAGAGGGGAGTCTAATGAGGGCAAATATTTGATGGTAGCAGCTTCCCTGCGGGAGATATTCTCTTTGCCAAAATCGCCTTATGAGCCGCAGTTAAGATACAATTCAGTACCCTATCCTAAAGCTTGCTGTTAGGAGGGAATCTGCAGCTTGCAGTGAAAGCGCTTCCAGAGGGGAGTCTAATGAGGGCAAACATTTGATGGTAGCATCTTCCCTGCGGGAGATATTCTCTTTGCCAACATCGCCTTAATAGATGCAGTTATGTTACAATTCAGTACACTGTCCTACAGCTTGCTGTTAGGAGGGAATCTGCAGCTTGCAGTGAAAGCGCTTCCAGAGGGGAGTCTAATGAGGGCAAACATTTGATGGTAACAGCTTCCCTGCGGGAGATACTCTCTTTCCCAAAATCGCATTATTAGGCGAAAGTAAGTTACAATTCAGTACCCTATCCTAAAGCTTGCTGTTAGGAGGGAATCTGCAGCTTGCAGTGAAAGCACCTCCAGAGGGAAGTCTAATGAGGGCAAATATTTGATGGTAGCAGCTTCCCTGCGGGAGATACTCTCTTTGCCAAAATCGCCTTACGAGCCGCAGATAACTTACAATTCAGTACCCTATCCTAAAGCTTGCTGTTAGGAGGGAATCTGCAGCTTGCAGTGAAAGCGCTTCCAGAGGGGAGTCTAATGAGGGCAAACATTTGATGGTAGCAGCTTCCCTGCGGGAGATACTCTCTTTGCCAAAATGGCATTATTAGGCGAAAGTAAGATACAATTCAGTACCCTATCCTAAAGCTTGCTGTTAGGAGGGAATCTGCAGCTTGCAGTGAAAGCGCTTCCAGAGGGGAGTCTAATGAGGGCAAACATTTGATGGTAGCAGCTTCCCTACGGGAGATATTCTCTTTGCCAAAATCGCCTTATTAGCCGCAGTTAAGTTACAATTCAGTACACTATCCTAAAGCTTGCTGTTAGGAGGGAATCTGCAGCTTGCAGTGAAAGCGCTTCCAGAGGGGAGTGTAATGAGGGCAAACATTTGATGGTAGCAGCTTCCCTGCGGGAGATACTCTCTTTGCCAAAATCGCATTATTAGGCGAAAGTAAGTTACAATTCAGTACCCTATCCTAAAGCTTGCTGTTAGGAGGGAATCTGCAGATTGCAGTGAAAGCGCTTCCAGAGGGCAGTCTAATGAGGGCAAATATTTGATGGTAGCAGCTTCCCTGCGGGAGATATTCTCTTTGCCAAAATCGCCTTATGAGCCGCAGTTAAGATACAATTCAGTACCCTATCCTAAAGCTTGCTGTTAGGTGGGAATCTGCCGCTTGCAGTGAAAGCGCTTTCAGAGGGGATTGTATTGAGGGCAAACATTTGATGGTAGCAGCTTCCATGCGGGAGATATTCTCTTTGCCAAAATCGCATTATTAGGCGAAAGTAAGTTACAATTCAGTACCCTATCCTAAAGCTTGCTGTTAGGAGGGAATCTGCAGCTTGCAGTGAAAGCGCTTCCAGAGGGGAGTCTAATGAGGGCAAACATTTGATGGTAGCAGCTTCCCTGCGGGAGATATTCTCTTTGCAAAAATCGCCTTATTAGACGCAGTTAAGTTACAATTCAGTACCCTGTCCTACAGCTTGCTGTTAGGTGGGAATCTGCAGCTTGCAGTGAAAGCGCTTCCAGAGGGGAGTCTAATGAGGGCAAACATTTGATGGTAGCAGCTTCCCTGCGGGAGATATTCTCTTTGCCAGAATCGCATTATTAGGCGAAAGTAAGTTACAATTCAGTACCCTATCCTAAAGCTTGCTGTTAGGAGGGAATCTGCAGCTTGCAGTGAAAGCGCTTCCAGAGGGGAGTCTAATGAGGGCAAACATTTGATGGTAGCAGCTTCCCTGCGGGAGATACTCTCTTTGCCAAAATCGCCTTATTAGCCGCAGTTAAGTTACAATTCAGTACCCTATCCTAAAGCTTGCTGTTAGGAGGGAATCTGCAGCTTGCAGTGAAAGCGCTTCCAGAGGGGAGTCTAATGAGGGCAAACATTTGATGGTAGCAGCTTCCCTGCGGGAGATACTCTCTTTGCCAAAATCGCCTTATTACCCGCAGTTAAGTTACAATTCAGTACCCTATCCTAAAGCTTGCTGTTAGGAGGGAATCTGCAGCTTGCAGTGAAAGCGCTTCCAGAGGGGAGTCTAATGAGAGCAAACATTTGATGGTAGCAGCTTCCCTGCGGGAGATACTCTCTTTGCCATAATCGCGTTATTAGCCGCAGTTAAGTTACAATTCAGTACACTATGCTAAAGCTTGCTGTTAGGAGGGAATCTGCAGCTTGCAGTGAAAGCGCTTCCAGAGGGGAGTCTAACGAGGGCAAACATTTGATGGTAGCAGCTTCCCTGCGGGAGATACTCTCTTTGCCAAAATCGCGTTATTAGCCGCAGTTAAGTTACAATTCAGTACCCTATCCTAAAGCTTGCTGTTAGGAGGGAATCTGCAGCTTGCAGTGAAAGCGCTTCCAGAGGGGAGTCTAATGAGGGCAAATATTTGATGGTAGCAGCTTCCCTGCGGGAGATACTCTCTTTGCCAAAATCGCTTTTTTAGGCGAAAGTAAGTTACAATTCAGTACTCTATCCTAAAGCTTGCTGTTAGGAGGGAATCTGCAGCTTGCAGTGAAAGCGCTTCCAGAGGGGAGTCTAATGAGGGCAAACATTTGATGGTAGCACCTTCCCTGCGGGAGATACTCTCTTTGCCAAAATCGCCTTATTAGCCGCAGTTAAGTTACAATTCAGTACCCTATCCTAAAGCTTGCTGTTAGGAGGGAATCTGCAGCTTGCAGTGAAAGCGCTTCCAGAGGGGAGTCTAATGAGGGCAAACATTTGATGGTAGCAGCTTCCCTGCGGGAGATACTCTCTTTGCCAAAATCGCATTATTAGGCGAAAGTAAGTTACAATTCAGTACCCTATCCTAAAGCTTGCTGTTAGGAGGGAATCTGCAGCTTGCAGTGAAAGCGCTTCCAGAGGGGAGTCTAATGAGGGCAAACATTTGATGGTAGCAGCTTCCCTGCGGGAGATACTCTCTTTGCCAAAATTGCATTATTAGTCGAAAGTAAGTTACAATTCAGTACCCTATCCTAAAGCTTGCTGTTAGGAGGGAATCTGCAGCTTGCAGTGAAAGCGCTTCCAGAGGGGAGTCTAACGAGGGCAAACATTTGATGGTAGCAGCTTCCCTGCGGGAGATACTCTCTTTGCCAAAATCGCATTATTAGGCGAAAGTAAGTTACAATTCAGTACCCTATCCTAAAGCTTGCTGTTAGGAGGGAATCTGCAGCTTGCAGTGAAAGCGCTTCCAGAGGGGAGTCTAACGAGGGCAAGCATTTGATGGTAGCAGCTTCCCTGCGGGAGATACTCTCTTTGCCAAAATCGCATTACTAGGCGAAAGTAAGTTACAATTCAGTACCCTATCCTAAAGCTTGCTGTTAGGAGGGAATCTGCAGCTTGCAGTGAAAGCGCTTCCAGAGGGGAGTCTAATGAGGGCAAACATTTGATGGTAGCAGCTTCCCTGCGGGAGATAGTCTCTTTGCCAAAATAGCATTATTAGGCGAAAATAAGTTACAATTCAGTACCCTATCCTAAAGCTTGCTGTTAGGAGGGAATCTGCAGCTTGCAGTGAAAGCGCTTCCAGAGGGGAGTCTAATGAGGGCAAACATTTGATGGTAGCAGCTTCCCTGCGGGAGATAGTCTCTTTGCAAAAACCGCATTATTAGGCGAAAGTAAGATACAATTCAGTACCCTATCCTAAAGCTTGCTGTTAGGAGGGAATCAACAGCTTGCAGTGAAAGCGCTTCCAGAGGGGAGTCTAACGAGGGCAAACATTTGATGGTAGCAGCTTCCCTGCGGGAGATACTCTCTTTGCCAATATCGCATTACTAGGCGAAAGTAAGTTACAATTCAGTACCCTATCCTAAAGCTTGCTGTTAGGAGGGAATCTGCAGCTTGCAGTGAAAGCGCTTCCAGAGGGGAGTCTAATGAGGGCAAACATTTGATGGTAGCAGCTTCCCTGCGGGAGATAGTCTCTTTGCCAAAATAGCATTACTAGGCGAAAATAAGTTACAATTCAGTACCCTATCCTAAAGCTTGCTGTTAGGAGGGAGTCTGCAGCTTGCAGTGAAAGCGCTTCCAGAGGGGAGTCTAATGAGGGCAAATATTTGATGGTAGCAGATTCCCTGCGGGATATATTCTCTTTGCCAAAATCGCCTTATTAGCCGCAGTTAAGTTACAATTCAGTACCCTATCCTAAAACTTGCTGTTAGGAGGGAATCTGCAGCTTGCAGTGAAAGCGCTTCCAGAGGGGAGTCTAATGAGGGCAAACATTTGATGGTAGCAGCTTCCCTGCGGGAGATATTCTCTTTGCAAAAATCGCATTATTAGGCGAAAGTAAGTTACAATTCAGTACCCAATCCTAAAGCTTGCTGTTAGGAGGGAATCTGCAGCTTGCAGTGAAAGCGCTTCCAGAGGGGAGTCTAATGAGGGCAAACATTTGATGGTAGCAGGTTCCCTGCGGGAGATAATCTCTTTGCCAAAATCGCATTATTAGGCGAAAGTAAGTTACAATTCAGTACCCTATCCTAAAGCTTGCTGTTAGGAGGGAATCTGCAGCTTGCAGTGAAAGCGCTTCCAGAGGGGAGTCTAATGAGGGCAAACATTTGATGGTAGCAGCTTCCCTGCGGGAGATAGTCTCTTTGCCAAAATCGCCTTATTAGCCGTAGTTAAGTTGCAATTCAGTACCCTATCCTAAAGCTTGCTGTTAGGAGGGAATCTGCAGCTTGCAGTGAAAGCGCTTCCAGAGGGGAGTCTAACGAGGGCAAAGATTTGATGGTAGCAGCTTCCCTGCGGGAGATACTCTCTTTGCCAAAATCGCATTATTAGGCGAAAGTGAGTTACAATTCAGTACCCTATCCTAAAGCTTGCTGTTAGGAAGGAATCTGCAGCTTGCAGTGAAAGCGCTTCCAGAGGGGAGAGTAATGAGGGCAAACATTTGGTGGCAGCAGCTTCCCTGCGAGTTATAGTCTTTTTGCCAAAATCGCATTATTAGGCGAAAGTAAGTTACCATTCAGTACTCTATCCTAAAGCTTGCTGTTAGGAGGGAATCTGCAGCTTGCAGTGAAAGCGCTTCCAGAGGGGAGTCTAATGAGGGCAAACATTTGATGGTAGCAGCTTCCCTGCGGGAGATAGTCTCTTTGCCAAAATTCCCTTATTAGCCGCTGTTAAATTACAATTCAGTACCCTATCCTAAAGCTTGCTGTTAGGAGGGAATCTGCAGCTTGCAGTGAAAGCGCTTCCAGAGGGGAGTCTAATGAGGGCAAACATTTGATGGTAGCAGATTCCCTGCGGGAGATACTCTCTTTGCCAAAATCGCATAATTATCCGCAGTTAAGTTACAATTCAGTACCCTATCCTAAAGCTTGCTGTTAGGAGGGAATCTGCACCTTGCAGTGAAAGCGCTTCCAGAGGGGAGTCTGACGAGGGCAAACATTTGATGGTAGCAGCTTCCCTGCGGGAGATATTCTCTTTGCGAAAATCGCATTATTAGGCGAAAGTAAGTTACAATTCAGTACCCTATCCTAAAGCTTGCTGTTAGGAGGGAATCTGCAGCTTGCAGTGAAAGCGCTTCCAGAGGGGAGTCTAATGAGGGCAAACATTTGATGGTAACAGCTTCCCTGCGGGAGATAGTCTCTTTGCAAAATCGCATTATTAGGCGAAAGTAAGTTACAATTCAGTACCCTATCCTAAAGCTTGCTGTTAGGAGGGAATCTGCAGCTTGCAGTGAAAGCGCTTCCAGAGGGGAGTCTAATGAGGGCAAACATTTGGTGGCAGCAGCTTCCCTGCATGTTATAGTTTCTTGCCAATATCGCATTATTAGGCGAAAGTAAGTTACAATTCAGTACCCTATCCTAAAGCTTGCTGTTAGGAGGGAATCTGCAGCTTGCAGTGAAAGCGCTTCCAGAGGGGAGTCTAAGGAGGGCAAACATTTGATGGTAGCAGCTTCCCTGCGGGAGATACTCTCTTTGCCAAAATCGCATTATTAGGCGAAAGTAAGTTACAATTCAGTACCCTATCCTAAAGCTTGCTGTTAGGAAGGAATCTGCAGCTTGCAGTGAAAGCGCTTCCAGAGGGGAGTCTAATGAGGGAAAAGATTTGATGGTAGCAGCTTCCCTGCGGGAGATACTCTCTTTGCCAAAATCACCTTATTTGCCGCAGTTAAGATACAATTCAGTACCCTATCCTAAAGCTTGCTGTTAGGAGGGAATCTGCAGCTTGCAGTGAAAGCGCTTCCAGAGGGGAGTCTAACGAGGGCAAACATTTGATGGTAGCAACTTCCCTGCGGGAGATATTCTCTTTTCCAAAATCGCATTATTAGGCGAAAGTAAGTTACAATTCAGTACCCTATCCTAAAGCTTGCTGTTAGGAGGGAATCTGCACCTTGCAGTGAAAGCGCTTCCAGAGGGGAGTCTAATGAGGGCAAACATTTGATGGTAACAGCTTCCCTGCGGGAGATAGTCTATTTGCCAAAATCGCATTATTAGGCGAAAGTAAGTTACAATTCAGTACCCTATCCTAAAGCTTGCTGTTAGGAGGGAATCTGCAGCTTGCAGTGAAAGCGCTTCCAGAGGGGAGTCTAACGAGGGCAAACATTTGATGGTAGCAGCTTCCCTGCGGGAGATACTCTCTTTGCCAAAATCGCATTATTAGGCGAAAGTAAGTTACAATTCAGTACCCTATCCTAAAGCTTGCTGTTAGGAAGGAATCTGCAGCTTGCAGTGAAAGCGCTTCCAGAGGGGAGTCTAATGAGGGCAAACATTTGATGGTAGCAGCTTCCCTGCGGGAGATACTCTCTTTGCCAAAATCGCATTATTAGGCGAAAGTAAGTTACAATTCAGTACCCTATCCTAAAGCTTGCTGTTAGGAGGGAATCTGCAGCTTGCAGTGAAAGCGCTTCCAGAGGGGAGTCTAATGAGGGCAAACATTTGTTGGTAGCAGCTTCCCTGCGTGTTATAGTCTCTTTGCCAAAATCGCATTATTAGGCGAAAGTAAGTTACAATTCAGTACCCTATCCTAAAGCTTGCTGTTAGGAGGGAATCTGCAGCTTGCAGTGAAAGCGCTTCCAGAGGGGAGTCTAACGAGGGCAAACATTTGATGGTAGCAGCTTCCCTGCGGGAGATAGTCTCTTTGCCAAAATCGCATTATTAGGCGAAAGTAAGTTACAATTCAGTACCCTATCCTAAAGCTTGCTGTTAGGAGGGAATCTGCAGCTTGCAGTGAAAGCGCTTCCAGAGGGGAGTCTAATGAGGGCAAACATTTGATGGTAGCAGCTTCCCTGCGGGAGATACTCTCTTTGCCAAATTCGCCTATATAGACGCAGTTAAGTTACATTTCAGTACCCTATCCTAAAGCTTGCTGTTAGGAGGGAATCTGCAGCTTGCAGTGAAAGCGCTTCCAGAGGGGAGTCTAATGAGGGCAAACATTTGATGGTAGCAGCTTCCCTGCGGGAGATATTCTCTTTGCCAAAATCGCATTATTAGGTGAAAATAAGATACAATTCAGTACCCTATCCTAAAGCTTGCTGTTAGGAGGGAATCTGCAGCTTGCAGTGAAAGCGCTTCCAGAGGGGAGTCTAATGAGGGCAAACATTTGATGGTAGCAGCTTCCCTGCGGGAGATACTCTCTTTGCCAAAATCGCATTATTAGGCGAAAGTAAGTTACAATTCAGTACCCTATCCTAAAGCTTGCTGTTAGGAGGGAATCTGCACCTTGCAGTGAAAGCGCTTCCAGAGGGGAGTCTAATGAGGGCAAACATTTGATGGTAACAGCTTCCCTGCGGGAGATAGTCTCTTTGCCAAAATCGCATTATTAGGCGAAAGTAAGTTACAATTCAGTACCCTATCCTAAAGCTTGCTGTTAGGAGGGAATCTGCAGCTTGCAGTGAAAGCGCTTCCAGAGGGGAGTCTAATGAGGTCAAACATTTGGTGGCAGCAGCTTCCCTGCGAGTTATAGTTTCTTGCCAAAATCACATTATTAGGCGAAAGTAAGTTACAATTCAGTACCCTATCCTAAAGCTTGCTGTTAGGAGGGAATCTGCAGCTTGCAGTGAAAGCCCTTCCAGAGGGGAGTCTAATGAGGGCAAACATTTGATGGTAGCAGCTTCCCTGCGGGAGATATTCTCTTTGCAAAAATCGCCTTATTAGACGCAGTTAAGTTACAAATCAGTACCCTATCCTAAAGCTTGCTGTTAGGAGGGAATCTGCAGCTTGCAGTGAAAGCGCTTCCAGAGGGGAGTCTAATGAGGGCAAAGATTTGATGGTAGCAGCTTCCCTGCGGGAGATACTCTCTTTGCCAAAATCGCTTTATTAGGCGAAAGTAAGTTACAATTCAGGACCCTATCCTAAAGCTTGCTGTTAGGAGGGAATCTGCAGCTTGCAGTGAAAGCGCTTCCAGAGGGTAGTCTAATGAGGGCAAACATTTGATTGTAACAGCTTCCCTGCGGGAGATATTCTCTTTGCCAAAATCGCCTTATGAGCCGCAGTTAACTTACAATTCAGTACCCTATCCTAAAGCTTGCTGTTAGGAGGGAATCTGCAGCTTGCAGTGAAAGCGCTTCCAGAGGGGAGTCTAATGAGGGCAAATATTTGATGGTAGCAGCTTCCCTGCGGGAGATACTCTCTTTGCCAAAATCGCATTATTAGGCGAAAGTAAGTTACAATTCAGTACCCTATCCTAAAGCTTGCTGTTAGGAGGGAATCTGCAGCTTGCAGTGAAAGCGCTTCCAGAGGGGAGTCTAACGAGGGCAAACATTTGATGGTAGCAGCTTCCCTGCGGGAGATATTCTCTTTGCCAAAATCGCATTATTAGGCAAAAGTAAGATACAATTCAGTACCATATCCTAAAGCTTGCTCTTAGGAGGGAATCTGCAGCTTGCAGTGAAAGTGCTTCCAGAGGGGAGTCTAATGAGGGCAAACATTTGATGGTAGCAGCTTCCCTGCGGGAGATATTCTCTTTGCCAAAATCGCATTATTAGGCGAAAGTAAGTTACAATTCAGTACCCTATCCTAAAGCTTGCTGTTAGGAGGGAATCTGCAGCTTGCAGTGAAAGCGCTTCCAGAGGGGAGTCTAATGAGGGCAAACATTTGATGGTAGCAGCTTCCCTGCGGGAGATATTCTCTTTGCCACAATCGCATAATTATCCGCAGTTAAGTTACAATTCAGTACCCTATCCTAAAGCTTGCTGTTAGGAGGGAATCTGCAGCTTGCAGTGAAAGCGCTTCCAGAGGGGAGTCTAATGAGGGCAAACATTTGATGGTAGCAGCTTCCCTGCGGTAGATACTCTCTTTGCCAAAATCGCATAATTATCCGCAGTTAAGTCACAATTCAGTACCCTATCCTAAAGCTTGCTGTTAGGAGGGAATCTGCAGCTTGCAGTGAAAGCGCTTCCAGAGGGGAGTCTAACGAGGGCAAACATTTGATGGTAGCAACTTCCCTGCGGGAGATATTCTCTTTTCCAAAATCGCATTATTAGGCGAAAGTAAGTTACAATTCAGTACCCTATCCTAAAGCTTGCTGTTAGGAGGGAATCTGCACCTTGCAGTGAAAGCGCTTCCAGAGGGGAGTCTAATGAGGGCAAACATTTGATGGTAACAGCTTCCCTGCGGGAGATAGTCTCTTTGCCAAAATCGCATTATTAGGCGAAAGTAAGTTACAATTCAGTACCCTATCCTAAAGCTTGCTGTTAGGAGGGAATCTGCAGCTTGCAGTGAAAGCGCTTCCAGAGGGGAGTCTAATGAGGGCAAACATTTGGTGGCAGCAGCTTCCCTGCGAGTTATAGTTTCTTGCCAAAATCGCATTATTAGGCGAAAGTAAGCTACAATTCAGTACCCTATCCTAAAGCTTGCTGTTAGGAGGGAATCTGCAGCTTGCAGTGAAAGCGCTTCCAGAGGGGAGTCTAACGAGGGCAAACATTTGATGGTAGCAGCTTCCCTGCGGGAGATACTCTCTTTGCCAAAATCGCATTATTAGGCGAAAGTAAGTTACAATTCAGTACCCTATCCTAAAGCTTGCTGTTAGGAAGGAATCTGCAGCTTGCAGTGAAAGCGCTTCCAGAGGGGAGTCTAATGAGGGCAAACATTTGATGGTAGCAGCTTCCCTGCGGGAGATAGTCTCTTTGCCAAAATAGACTTATTAGCCTCAGTTAATTTACAATTCAGTACCCTATCCTATATCTTGCTGTTAGGAGGGAATCTGCAGCTTGCAGTGAAAGCGCTTCCAGAGGGGAGTCTAATGAGGGCAAACATTTGATGGTAGCAGCTTCCCTGCGGGAGATACTCTCTTTGCCAAAATCGCATTATTAGGCGAAAGTAAGTTACAATTCAGTACCCTATCCTAAAGCTTGCTGTTAGGAGGGAATCTGCAGCTTGCAGTGAAAACGCTTCCAGAGGGGAGTCTAATGAGGGCAAACATTTGATGGTAGCAGCTTCCCTGCGGGAGATACTCTCTTTGCCAAAATCGTATTATTAGGCGAAAGTAAGTTACAATTCAGTACCCTATCCTAAAGCTTGCTGTTAGGAAGGAATCTGCAGCTTGCAGTGAAAGCGCTTCCAGAGGGGAGTCTATTGAGTTGAAACGTTTGATGGTAACAGCTTCCCTGCGGGAGATAGTCTCTTTGCCAAAATCGCATTATTAGGCGAAAGTAAGTTACAATTCAGTACCCTATCCTAAAGCTTGCTGTTAGGAGGGAATCTGCAGCTTGCAGTGAAAGCGCTTCCAGAGGGGAGTCTAATGAGGGCAAACACTTGGTGGCAGCAGCTTCCCTGCGTGTTATAGTCTCTTTGCCAAAATCGCATTATTAGGCGAAAGTAAGTTACATTTCAGTACCCTATCCTAAAGCTTGCTGTTAGGAGGGAATCTGCAGCTTGCAGTGAAAGCGCTTCCAGAGGGGAGTCTAATGAGGGCAAACATTTGATGGTAGCAGCTTCCCTGCGGGATATATTCTATTTGCCAAATTCGCCTAATTAGACGCAGTTAAGTTACAATTCAGTACACTGTCCTACAGCTTGCTGTTAGGAGGGAATCTGCAGCTTGCAGTGAAAGCGCTTCCAGAGGGGAGTCTAATGAGGGCAAACATTTGATGGTAGCAGCTTCCCTGCGGGAGATATCCTCTTTGCCAAAATCGCATTATTAGGTGAAAATAAGATACAATTCAGTACCCTATGCTAAAGCTTGCTGTTAGGAGGGAATCTGCAGCTTGCAGTGAAAGCGCTTCCAGAGGGGAGTCTAATGAGGGCAAACATTTGATGGTAGCAGCTTCCCTGCGGCAGATAGTCTCTTTGCCAAAATCGCATTATTAGGCGAAAGTAAGTTACAATTCAGTACCCTATCCTAAAGCTTGCTGTTAGGAGGGAATCTGCAGCTTGCAGTGAAAGCGCTTCCAGAGGGGAGTCTAATGAGGGCAAACATTTGATGGTAGCAGCTTCCCTGCGGAGGATAGTCTCTTTGCCAAAATCGCATTATTAGGCGAAAGTAAGTTACAATTCAGTACCCTATCCTAAAGCTTGCTGTTAGGAGGGAATCTGCAGCTTGCAGTGAAAGCGCTTCCAGAGGGCAGTCTAATGAGGGCAAACATTTGATGGTAGCAGCTTCCCTGCGGGAGATATTCTCTTTGCCAAAATCGCATTATTAGGCGAAAGTAAGTTACAATTCAGTACCCTATCCTAAAGCTTGCTGTTAGGAGGGAATCTGCAGCTTGCAGTGAAAGCGCTTCCAGAGGGGAGTCTAATGAGGGCAAACATTTGATGGTAGCAGCTTCCCTGCGGGAGATATTCTCTTTGCCACAATCGCCTTATTAGCCGCAGTTAAGTTACAATTCAGTACACTGTCCTACAGCTTGCTGTTAGGAGGGAATCTGCAGCTTGCAGTGATAGTGCTTCCAGACGGGAGTCTAATGAGGGCAATCATTTGATTTTAGCAGCTTCCCTGCGGGTGATACTCTCTTTGCCAAAATCGCATTATTAGGCGAAAGTAAGTTACAATTCAGTACCCTATCCTAAAGCTTGCTGTTAGGAGGGAATCTGCAGCTTGCAGTGAAAGCGCTTCCAGAGGGGAGTCTAATGAGGGCAAACATTTGATGGTAGCAGCTTCCCTGCGGGAGATATTCTCTTTGCCAAAATCGCCTTATTAGCCGCAGTTAAGTTACAAATCAGTACCCTATCCTAAAGCTTGCTGTTAGGAGGGAATCTGCAGCTTGCAGTGAAAGCGCTTCCAGAGGGGAGTCTAATGAGGGCAAACATTTGATGGTAGCAGCTTCCCTGCGGGGAGATACTCTCTTTGCCAAAATCGCTTTATTAGGCGAAAGTAAGTTACAATTCAGGACCCTATCCTAAAGCTTGCTGTTAGGAGGGAATCTGCAGCTTGCAGTGAAAGCGCTTCACAGGGTAGTCTAATGAGGGCAAACATTTGATGATAGCAGCTTCCCTGCGGGAGATAGTCTCTTTGCCAAAATCGCATTATTAGGCGAAAGTAAGTTACAATTCAGTACCCTATCCTAAAGCTTGCTGTTAGGAGGGAATCTGCAGCTTGCAGTGAAAGCGCTTCCAGAGGGGAGTCTAATGAGGGCAAATATTTGATGGTAGCAGCTTCCCTGCGGGAGATACTCTCTTTGCCAAAATCGCATTATTAGGCGAAAGTAAGTTACAATTCAGTACCCTATCCTAAAGCTTGCTGTTAGGAGGGAATCTGCAGCTTGCAGTGAAAGCGCTTCCAGAGGGGAGTCTAAAGAGGGCAAACATTTGATGGTAGCAGCTTCCCTGTGGGAGATATTCTCTTTGCCACAATCGCCTTATTAGCCGCAGTTAAGTTACAATTCAGTACACTGTCCTACAGCTTGCTGTTAGGAGGGAATCTGCAGCTTGCAGTGAAAGTGCTTCCAGACGGGAGTCTAATGAGGGCAAATATTTGATGGTAGCAGCTTCCCTGCGGGAGATACTCTCTTTGCCAAAATCGCATTATTAGGCGAAAGTAAGTTACAATTCAGTACCCTATCCTAAAGCTTGCTGTTAGGAGGGAATCTGCAACTTGCAGTGAAAGCGCTTCCAGAGGGGAGTCTAACGAGGGCAAACATTTGATGGTAGCAGCTTCCCTGCGGGAGATATTCTCTTTGCCACAATCGCATTATTAGGCTAAGGTAAGATACAATTCAGTACCCTATCCTAAAGCTTGCTGTTAGGAGGGAATCTGCAGCTTGCAGTGAAAGCGCTTCCAGAGGGGAGTCTAATGAGGGCAAACATTTGATGGTAGCAGCTTCCCTGCGGGAGATAGTCTCTTTGCCAAAATCGCATTATTAGGCGAAAGTAAGTTACAATTCAGTACCCTATCCTAAAGCTTGCTGTTAGGAGGGAATCTGCAGCTTGCAGTGAAAGCGCTTCCAGAGGGGAGTCTAATGAGGGCAAACATTTGATGGTAGCAGCTTCCCTGCGGGAGATACTCTCTTTGCCAAAATCGCATTATTAGGCGAAAGTAAGTTGCAATTCAGTACACTATCCTAAAGCTTGCTGTTAGGAGGGAATCTGCAGCTTGCAGTGAAAGCGCTTCCAGAGGGGAGTCTAATGAGGGCAAATATTTGATGGTAGCAGCTTCCCTGCGGGAGATATCCTCTTTGCCATAATCGCCTTATTAGCCGCAGTTAAGTTACAATTCAGTACCCTATCCTAAAGCTTGCTGTTAGGAAGGAATCTGCAGCTTGCAGTGAAAGCGCTTCCAGAGGGTAGTCTAATGAGGGCAAACATTTTATGGTAGCAGCTTCCCTGCGGGAGATATTCTCTTTGCCAAAATCGCCTTATTAGATGCAGTTAAGTTACAATTCAGTACCCTGTCCTACAGCTTGCTGTTAGGTGGGAATCTGCCACTTGCAGTGAAAGCGCTTCCAGAGGGGAGTCTAATGAGGGCAAATATTTGATGGTAGCAGCTTCCCTGCGGGAGATATTCTCTTTGCCATAATCGACTTATTAGCCGCAGTTAAGTTACAATTCAGTACCCTATCCTAAAGCTTGCTGTTAGGAGGGAATCTGCAGCTTGCAGTGAAAGCGCTTCCAGAGGGGAGTCTAATGAGGGCAAACATTTGATGGTAGCAGCTTCCCAGCGGGAGATACTCTCTTTGCCAAAATCGCGTTATTAGGCGAAAGTAAGTTACAATTCAGTACCCTATCCTAAAGCTTGCTGTTAGGAGGGAATCTGCAGCTTGAAGTGAATGCGCTTCCAGAGGGGAGTCTAATGAGGGCAAACATTTGATGGTAACAGCTTCCCTGCGAGTTATAATCTCTTTGCCAAAATCGCATTATTAGTCGAAAGTAAGTTACAATTCAGTACCTTATCCTAAAGCTTGCTGTTAGGAGGGAATCTGAAGCTTGCAGTGAAAGCGCTTCCAGAGGGGAGTCTAATGAGGGCAAACATTTGATGGTAGCAGCTTCCCTGCGGGAGATACTCTCTTTGCCAAAATCGCATTATTAGGCGAAAGTAAGTTACAATTCAGTACCCTATCCTAAAGCTTGCTGTTAGGAGGGAATCTGCAGCTTGCAGTGAAAGCGCTTCCAGAGGGGAGTCTAATGAGGGCAAACATTTGATGGTAGCAGCTTCCCTGCGGGAGATACTCTCTTTGCCAAAATCGCATTATTAGGCGAAAGTAAGTTACAATTCAGTACCCTATCCTAAAGCTTGCTGTTAGGAGGGAATCTGCAGCTTGCAGTGAAAGCGCTTCCAGAGGGGAGTCTAATGAGGGCAAACATTTGATGGTAGCAGCTTCCCTGCGGGAGATACTCTCTTTGCCAAAATCGCATTATTAGGCGAAAGTAAGTTACAATTCAGTACCCTATCCTAAAACTTGCTGTTAGGAGGGAATCTGCAGCTTGCAGTGAAAGCGCTTCCACAGGGTAGTCTAATGAGGGCAAACATTTGATGGTAGCAGCTTCCCTGCGGGAGATAGTCTCTTTTCCAAAATCGCATTATTAGGCGAAAGTAAGTTACAATTCAGTACCCTATCCTAAAGCTTGCTGTTAGGAGGGAATCTGCAGCTTGCAGTGAAAGCGCTTCCAGAGGGGAGTCTAACGAGGGCAAACATTTGATGGTAGCAGCTTCCCTGCGGGAGATACTCTCTTTGCCAAAATCGCATTATTAGGCGAAAGTAAGATACAATTCAGTACCCTATCCTAAAGCTTGCTGTTAGGAGGGAATCTGCAGCTTGCAGTGAAAGCGCTTCCAGAGGGGAGTCTAATGAGGGCAAATATTTGATGGTAGCATCTTCCCTGCGGGAGATACTCTCTTTGCCATAATCGCCTTAGTAGCCGCAGTTAAGTTACAATTCAGTACACTATCCTAAAGCTTGCTGTTAGGAGGGAATCTGCAGCTTGCAGTGAAAGCGCTTCCAGAGGGGAGTCTAATGAGGGCAAACATTTGATGGTAGCAGCTTCCCTGCGGGAGATACTCTCTTTGCCAAAATCGCATTATTAGGCGAAAGTAAGTTACAATTCAGGACCCTATCCTAAAACTTGCTGTTAGGAGGGAATCTGCAGCTTGCAGTGAAAGCGCTTCCACAGGGTAGTCTAATGAGGGCAAACATTTGATGGTAGCAGCTTCCCTGCGGGAGATAGTCTCTTTTCCAAAATCGCATTATTAGGCGAAAGTAAGTTACAATTCAGTACCCTATCCTAAAGCTTGCTGTTAGGAGGGAATCTGCAGCTTGCAGTGAAAGCGCTTCCAGAGGGGAGTCTAACGAGGGCAAACATTTGATGGTAGCAGCTTCCCTGCGGGAGATACTCTCTTTGCCAAAATCGCATTATTAGGCGAAAGTAAGATACAATTCAGTACCCTATCCTAAAGCTTGCTGTTAGGAGGGAATCTGCAGCTTGCAGTGAAAGCGCTTCCAGAGGGGAGTCTAATGAGGGCAAATATTTGATGGTAGCAGCTTCCCTGCGGGAGATACTCTCTTTGCCATAATCGCCTTAGTAGCCGCAGTTAAGTTACAATTCAGTACACTATCCTAAAGCTTGCTGTTAGGAGGGAATCTGCAGCTTGCAGTGAAAGCGCTTCCAGAGGGGAGTCTAATGAGGGCAAACATTTGATGGTAGCAGCTTCCCTGCGGTAGATACTCTCTTTGCCAAAATCGCATTATTAGGCGAAAGTAAGTTACAATTCAGTACCCTATCCTAAAGCTTGCTGTTAGGAGGGAATCTGCAGCTTGCAGTGAAAGCGCTTCCACAGGGTAGTCTAATGAGGGCAAACATTTGATGGTAGCAGCTTCCCTGCGGGAGATACTCTCTTTGCCATAATCGCGTTATTAGGCGAAAGTAAGTTACAATTCAGTACCCTATCCTAAAGCTTGCTGTTAGGAGGGAATCTGCAGCTTGCAGTGAAAGCGCTTCCAGAGGGTAGTCTAACGAGGGCAAACATTTGATGGTAACAGCTTCCCTGCGGGGGATACTCTCTTTGCCAAAATCGCATTATTAGGCGAAAGTAAGTTACAATTCAGTACCCTATCCTAAAGCTTGCTGTTAGGAGGGAATCTGCAGCTTGCAGTGAAAGCGCTTCCAGAGGGTAGTCTAACGAGGGCAAACATTTGATGGTAACAGCTTCCCTGCGGGAGATACTCTCTTTGCCAAAATCGCATTATTATGCGAAAGTAAGTTACAATTCAGTACCTTATCCTAAAGCTTGCTGTTAGGAGGGAATCTGAAGCTTGCAGTGAAAGCGCTTCCAGAGGGGAGTCTAATGAGGGCAAACATTTGATGGTAGCAGCTTCCCTGCGGGAGATATTCTCTTTGCCAAAATCGCATTATTAGGCGAAAGTAAGTTACAATTCAGTACCCTATCCTAGAGCTTGCTGTTAGGAGGGAATCTGCAGCTTGCAGTGAAAGCGCTTCCAGAGGGGAGTCTAATGAGGGCAAACATTTGATGGTAGCAGCTTCCCTGCGGGAGATACTCTCTTTGCCAAAATCGCATTATTAGGCGAAAGTAAGTTACAATTCAGTACCCTATCCTAAAGCTTGCTGTTAGGAGGGAATCTGCAGCTTGCAGTGAAAGCGCTTCCAGAGGGGAGTCTAACGAGGGCAAACATTTGATGGTAGCAGCTTCCCTGCGGGAGATACTCTCTTTGCCAAAATCGCATTATTAGGCGAAAGTAAGATACAATTCAGTACCCTATCCTAAAGCTTGCTGTTAGGAGGGAATCTGCAGCTTGCAGTGAAAGCGCTTCCAGAGGGGAGTCTAATGAGGGCAAATATTTGATGGTAGCATCTTCCCTGCGGGAGATACTCTCTTTGCCATAATCGCCTTAGTAGCCGCAGTTAAGTTACAATTCAGTACACTATCCTAAAGCTTGCTGTTAGGAGGGAATCTGCAGCTTGCAGTGAAAGCGCTTCCAGAGGGGAGTCTAATGAGGGCAAACATTTGATGGTAGCAGCTTCCCTGCGGGAGATACTCTCTTTGCCAAAATCGCATTATTAGGCGAAAGTAAGTTACAATTCAGGACCCTATCCTAAAACTTGCTGTTAGGAGGGAATCTGCAGCTTGCAGTGAAAGCGCTTCCACAGGGTAGTCTAATGAGGGCAAACATTTGATGGTAGCAGCTTCCCTGCGGGAGATAGTCTCTTTTCCAAAATCGCATTATTAGGCGAAAGTAAGTTACAATTCAGTACCCTATCCTAAAGCTTGCTGTTAGGAGGGAATCTGCAGCTTGCAGTGAAAGCGCTTCCAGAGGGGAGTCTAACGAGGGCAAACATTTGATGGTAGCAGCTTCCCTGCGGGAGATACTCTCTTTGCCAAAATCGCATTATTAGGCGAAAGTAAGATACAATTCAGTACCCTATCCTAAAGCTTGCTGTTAGGAGGGAATCTGCAGCTTGCAGTGAAAGCGCTTCCAGAGGGGAGTCTAATGAGGGCAAATATTTGATGGTAGCAGCTTCCCTGCGGGAGATACTCTCTTTGCCATAATCGCCTTAGTAGCCGTAGTTAAGTTACAATTCAGTACACTGTCCTACAGCTTGCTGTTAGGAGGGAATCTGCCGCTTGCAGTGAAAGCGCTTCCAGAGGGGAGTCTAATGAGGGCAAACATTTGATGGTATCAGCTTCCCTGCGGGAGATACTCTCTTTGCCAAAATCGCATTATTAGGCGAAAGTAAGTTACAATTCAGTACCCTATCCTAAAGCTTGCTGTTAGGAGGGAATCTGCAGCTTGCAGTTAAAGCGCTTCCAGAGGGGAGTCTAATGAGGGCAAATATTTGATGGTAGCAGCTTCCCTGCGGGAGATACTCTCTTTGCCATAATCGCATTATTAGCCGCAGTTAAGTTACAATTCAGTACCCTATCCTAAAGCTTGCTGTTAGGAAGGAATCTGCAGCTTGCAGTGAAAGCGCTTCCAGAGGGGAGTCTAATGAGGGCAAACATTTGATGGTAGCAGCTTCCCTGCGGGAGATACTCTCTTTGCCAAAATCGCATTATTAGACGCAGTTAAGTTACAATTCAGTACCCTGTCCTACAGCTTGCTGTTAGGTGGGAATCTGCCACTTGCAGTGAAAGTGCTTCCAGAGGGGAGTCTAATGAGGGCAAACATTTGATGGTAGCAGCTTCCCTGCGGGAGATACTCTCTTTGCCAAAATCGCATTATTAGGCGAAAGTAAGTTACAATTCAGTACCCTATCCTAAAGCTTGCTGTTAGGAGGGAATCTGCAGCTTGCAGTGAAAGCGCTTCCACAGGGTAGTCTAATGAGGGCAAACATTTGATGGTAGCAGCTTCCCTGCGGGAGATAGTCTCTTTTCCAAAATCGCATTATTAGGCGAAAGTAAGTTACAATTCAGTACCCTATCCTAAAGCTTGCTGTTAGGAGGGAATCTGCAGCTTGCAGTGAAAGCGCTTCCAGAGGGTAGTCTAATGAGGGCAAACATTTGATGGTAGCAGCTTCCCTGCGGGAGATACTCTCTTTGCCAAAATCGCATTATTAGGCGAAAGTAAGTTACAATTCAGTACCCTATCCTAAAGCTTGCTGTTAGGAGGGAATCTGCAGCTTGCAGTGAAAGCGCTTCCAGAGGGGAGTCTAATGAGGGCAAAGATTTGATGGTAGCAGCTTCCCTGCGGGAGATACTCTCTTTGCCAAAATCGCATTATTAGGCGAAAGTAAGTTACAATTCAGTACCCTATCCTAAAGCTTGCTGTTAGGAGGGAATCTGCAGCTTGCAGTGAAAGCGCTTCCAGAGGGGAGTCTAACGAGGGCAAACATTTGATGGTAGCAGCTTCCCTGCGGGAGATACTCTCTTTGCCATAATCGCATTATTAGGCGAAAGTAAGTTACAATTCAGTACCATATCCTAAAGCTTGCTGTTAGGAGGGAATCTGCAGCTTGCAGTGAAAGCGCTTCCAGAGTTTAGTCTAATGAGGGCAAATATTTGATGGTAGCAGCTTCCCTGCGGGATATATTCTCTTTGCCATAATCGCCTTATTAGCCGCAGTTAAGTTACAATTCAGTACCCTATCCTAAAGCTTGCTGTTAGGAGGGAATCTGCAGCTTGCAGTGAAAGCGCTTCCAGAGGGGAGTCTAATGAGGGCAAACATTTGATGGTAGCAGCTTCCCTGCGGGAGATACTCTTTTTGCCAATATCGCATTATTAGGCGAAAGTAAGTTACAATTCAGTACCCTATCCTAAAGCTTGCTGTTAGGAGGGAATCTGCAGCTTGCAGTGAAAGCGCTTCCAGAGGGGAGTCTAATGAGGGCAAACATTTGATGGTACCAGCTTCCCTGCGGGAGATACTCTCTTTGCCAAAATCGCATTATTAGGCGAAAGTAAGATACAATTCAGTACCCTATCCTAAAGCTTGCTGTTAGGAGGGAATCTGCAGCTTGCAGTGAAAGCGCTTCCAGAGGGGAGTCTAATGAGGGCAAACATTTGATGGTAGCAGCTTCCCTGCGGGAGATACTCTCTTTGCCAAAATCGCATTATTAGCCGCAGTTAAGTTACAATTCAGTACCCTATCCTAAAGCTTGCTGTTAGGAGGGAATCTGCGGCTTGCAGTGAAAGCGCTTCCAGAGGGGAGTGTAATGAGGGCAAACATTTGATGGTAGCAGCTTCCCTGCGGGAGATACTCTCTTTGCCAAAATCGCATTATTAGGCGAAAGTAAGTTACATTTCAGTACCCTATCCTAAAGCTTGCTGTTAGGAGGGAATCTGCAGCTTGCAGTGAAAGCGCTTCCAGAGGGGAGTCTAACGAGGGCAAACATTTGATGGTAGCAGCTTCCCTGCGGGAGATACTCTCTTTCCCAAAATCGCATTATTAGCTGCAGTTAAGTTACAATTCAGTACCCTATCCTAAAGCTTGCTGTTAGGAGGGAATCTGCCGCTTGCAGTGAAAGCGCTTCCAGAGGGGAGTCTAATGAGGGCAAACATTTGATGGTAGCAGCTTCCCTGCGGGAGATAGTCTCTTTGCCAAAATCGTCTTATTAGCCGCAGTTAAGTTACAATTCAGTACCCTATCCTAAAGCTTGCTGTTAGGAGGGAATCTGCAGCTTGCAGTGAAAGCGCTTCCAGAGGGGAGTCTAATGAGGGCAAACATTTGATGGTACCAGCTTCCCTGCGGGAGATACTCTCTTTGCCAAAATCGCATTATTAGGCGAAAGTAAGATACAATTCAGTACCCTATCCTAAAGCTTGCTGTTAGGAGGGAATCTGCAGCTTGCAGTGAAAGCGCTTCCAGAGGGGAGTCTAATGAGGGCAAACATTTGATGGTAGCAGCTTCCCTGCGGGAGATACTCTCTTTGCCAAAATCGCATTATTAGCCGCAGTTAAGTTACAATTCAGTACCCTATCCTAAAGCTTGCTGTTAGGAGGGAATCTGCCGCTTGCAGTGAAAGCGCTTCCAGAGGGGAGTCTAATGAGGGCAAACATTTGATGGTAGCAGCTTCCCTGCGGGAGATAGTCTCTTTTCCAAAATCGCATTATTAGGCGAAAGTAAGATACAATTCAGTACCCTATCCTAAAGCTTGCTGTTAGGTGGGAATCTGCCGCTTGCATTGAAAGCGCTTCCAGAGGGGAGTGTAATGAGGGCAAACATTTGATGGTAGCAGCTTCCCTGCGGGAGATATTCTCTTTGCCAAAATCGCCTTATTAGACGCAGTTAAGTTACAATTCAGTACCCTGTCCTACAGCTTGCTGTTAGGTGGGAATCTGCCGCTTGCAGTTAAAGCGCTTCCAGAGGGGAGTCTAATGAGGGCAAACATTTGATTGTAACAGCTTCCCTGCGGGAGATATTCTCTTTTCCAATATCGGCCTTATGAGCCGCAGTTAACTTACAATTCAGTACCCTATCCTCAAGCTTGCTGTTAGGAGGGAATCTGCAGCTTGCAGTGAAAGCGCTTCCAGAGGGGAGTCTAATGAGGGCAAACATTTGATGGTAGCAGCTTCCCTGCGGGAGATAGTCTCTTTTCCATAATCGCATTATTAGGCGAAAGTAAGTTACAATTCAGTACCCTATCCTAAACCTTGCTGTTAGGAGGGAATCTGCAGCTTGCAGTGAAAGCGCTTCCAGAGGAGAGTCTAATGAGGGCAAACATTTGATGGTAGCAGCTTCCCTGCGGGAGATAGTCTCTTTCCAAAAATCGTATTATTAGGCGAAAGTAAGTTACAATTCAGTACCCTATCCTAAAGCTTGCTGTTAGGAGGGAATCTGCAGCTTGCAGTGAAAGCGCTTCCAGAGGGTAGTCTAATGAGGGCAAACATTTGATGGTAGCAGCTTCCCTGCGGGAGATACTCTCTTTGCCAAAATCGCATTATTAGGCGAAAGTAAGTTACAATTCAGTACCCTATCCTAAAGCTTGCTGTTAGGAGGGAATCTGCAGCTTGCAGTGAAAGCGCTTCCAGAGGGCAGTCTAATGAGGGCAAACATTTGATGGTAGCAGCTTCCCTGCGGGAGATACTCTCTTTGCCAAAATCGCATTATTAGGCGAAAGTAAGATACAATTCAGTACCCTATCCTAAAGCTTGCTGTTAGGAGGGAATCTGCAGCTTGCAGTGAAAGCGCTTCCAGAGGACAGTCTAATGAGGGCAAATATTTGATGGTAGCAGCTTCCCTGCGGGAGATAGTCTCTTTTCCAAAATCGCATTATTAGGCGAAAGTAAGTTACAATTCAGTACCCTATCCTAAAGCTTGCTCTTAGGAGGGAATCTGCAGCTTGCAGTGAAAGCGCTTCCAGAGGGGAGTCTAATGAGGGCAAACATTTGATGGTAGCAGCTTCCCTGCGGGAGATATTCTCTTTGCCACAATCGCCTTATTAGCCGCAGTTAAGTTACAATTCAGTACACTGTCCTACAGCTTGCTGTTAGGAGGGAATCTGCAGCTTGCAGTGAAAGCGCTTCCAGACGGGAGTCTAATGAGGGCAAACATTTGATGTTAGCAGCTTCCCTGCGGGTGATACTCTCTTTGCCAAAATCGCCTTATTAGCCGCAGATAAGTTACAATTCAGTACCCTATCCTAAAGCTTGCTGTTAGGAGGGAATCTGCAGCTTGCAGTGAAAGCGCTTCCACAGGGGAGTCTAATGAGGGCAAACATTTGATGGTAACAGCTTCCCTGCGGGAGATATTCTCTTTGCCAAAATCGTCTTATTAGCCGCAGTTAAGTTACAAATCAGTACCCTATCCTAAAGCTTGCTGTTAGGAGGGAATCTGCAGCTTGCAGTGAAAGCGCTTCCAGAGGGGAGTCTAATGAGGGCAAACATTTGATGGTAGCAGCTTCCCTGCGGGAGATAGTCTCTTTGCCAAAATCGCATTATTAGGCGAAAGTAAGTTACAATTCAGTACCCTATCCTAAAGCTTGCTGTTAGGAGGGAATCTGCAGCTTGCAGTGAAAGCGCTTCCAGAGGGGAGTCTAATGAGGGCAAATATTTGATGGTAGCAGCTTCCCTGCGGGAGATACTCTCTTTGCCAAAATCGCATTATTAGGCGAAAGTAAGTTACAATTCAGTACCCTATCCTAAAGCTTGCTGTTAGGAGGGAATCTGCAGCTTGCAGTGAAAGCGCTTCCAGAGGGGAGTCTAACGAGGGCAAACATTTGATGGTAGCAGCTTCCCTGCAGGAGATACTCTCTTTGCCAAAATCGCGTTATTATGCGAAAGTAAGATACAATTCAGTACCCTATCCTAAAGCTTGCTGTTAGGAGGGAATCTGCAGCTTGCAGTGAAAGCGCTTCCAGAGGGGAGTCTAATGAGGGCAAACATTTGATGGTAGCAGCTTCCCAGCGGGAGATACTCTCTTTGCCAAAATCGCATTATTAGGCGAAAGTAAGTTACAATTCAGGACCCTATCCTAAAGCTTGCTGTTAGGAGGGAATCTGCAGCTTGCAGTGAAAGCGCTTCCAGAGGGGAGTCTAATGAGGGCAAACATTTGATGGTAGCAGCTTCCCTGCGGGAGATAGTGTCTTTGCCAAAATCGCATTATTAGGCGAAAGTAAGTTACAATTCAGTACCCTATCCTAAAGCTTGCTGTTAGGAGGGAATCTGCAGCTTGCAGTGAAAGCGCTTCCAGAGGGGAGTCTAATGAGGGCAAACATTTGATGGTAGCAGCTTCCCTGCGGGAGATACTCTCTTTGCCAAAATCGCATTATTAGGCGAAAGTAAGATACAATTCAGTACCATATCCTAAAGCTTGCTGTTAGGAGGGAATCTGCAGCTTGCAGTGAAAGCACTTCCAGAGGGGAGTCTAATGAGGGCAAACATTTGATGGTAGCAGCTTCCCTGCGAGTTATAATCTCTTTGCCAAAATCGCATTATTAGGCGAAAGTAAGTTACAATTCAGTACCTTATCCTAAAGCTTGCTGTTAGGAGGGAATCTGAAGCTTGCAGTGAAAGCGCTTCCAGAGGGGAGTCTAATGAGGGCAAACATTTGATGGTAGCAGCTTCCCTGCGGGAGATATTCTCTTTGCCAAAATCGGCCTTATGAGCCGCAGTTAACTTACAATTCAGTACCCTATCCTCAAGCTTGCTGTTAGGAGGGAATCTGCAGCTTGCAGTGAAAGCGCTTCCAGAGGGGAGTCTAATGAGGGCAAACATTTGATGGTAGCAGCTTCCCTGCGGGAGATAGTCTCTTTGCCATAATCGCATTATTAGGCGAAAGTAAGTTACAATTCAGTACCCTATCCTAAAGCTTGCTGTTAGGAGGGAATCTGCAGCTTGCAGTGAAAGCGCTTCCAGAGGGGAGTCTAATGAGGGCAAACATTTGATGGTAGCAGCTTCCCTGCGGGAGATACTCTCTTTGCCAAAATCGCATTATTAGGCGAAAGTAAGTTACAATTCAGTACCCTATCCTAAAGCTTGCTGTTAGGAGGGAATCTGCAGCTTGCAGTGAAAGCGCTTCCAGAGGGGAGTCTAATGAGGGCAAATATTTGATGGTAGCAGCTTCCCTGCGGGAGATACTCTCTTTGCCAAAATCGCATTATTAGGCGAAAGTAAGTTACAATTCAGTACCCTATCCTAAAGCTTGCTGTTAGGAGGGAATCTGCAGCTTGCAGTGAAAGCGCTTCCAGAGGGGAGTCTAATGAGGGCAAACATTTGATGGTAGCAGCTTCCCTGCGGGAGATACTCTCTTTGCCAAAATCGCATTATTAGGCGAAAGTAAGTTACAATTCAGTACCCTATCCTAAAGCTTGCTGTTAGGAGGGAATCTGCAGCTTGCAGTGAAAGCGCTTCCAGAGGGGAGTCTAATGAGGGCAAACATTTGATGGTAGCAGCTTCCCTGCGGGAGATACTCTCTTTGCCAAAATCGCATTATTAGGCGAAAGTAAGTTACAATTCAGGACCCTATCCTAAAGCTTGCTGTTAGGTGGGAATCTGCCGCTTGCAGTGAAAGCGCTTCCAGAGGGGAGTCTAATGAGGGCAAACATTTGATGGTAGCAGCTTCCCTGCGGGAGATATTCTCTTTGCCAAAATCGCCTTATTAGACGCAGTTAAGTTACAATTCAGTACCCTGTCCTAAAGCTTGCTGTTAGGTGGGAATCTGCCACTTGCAGTGAAAGCGCTTCCAGAGGGGAGTCTAATGAGGGCAAACATTTGATGGTAGCAGCTTCCCTGCGGGAGATACTCTCTTTGCCAAAATCGCCTTATTAGACGCAGTTAAGTTACAATTCAGTACCCTGTCCTACAGCTTGCTGTTAGGTGGGAATCTGCCGCTTGCAGTTAAAGCGCTTCCAGAGGGGAGTCTAATGAGGGCAAACATTTGATTGTAACAGCTTCCCTGCGGGAGATATTCTCTTTTCCAAAATCGGCCTTATGAGCCGCAGTTAACTTACAATTCAGTACCCTATCCTCAAGCTTGCTGTTAGGAGGGAATCTGCAGCTTGCAGTGAAAGCGCTTCCAGAGGGGAGTCTAATGAGGGCAAACATTTGATGGTAGCAGCTTCCCTGCGGGAGATACTCTCTTTGCCAAAATCGCATTATTAGGCGAAAGTAAGTTACAATTCAGTACCCTATCCTAAAGCTTGCTGTTAGGAGGGAATCTGCAGCTTGCAGTGAAAGCGCTTCCAGAGGGCAGTCTAATGAGGGCAAACATTTGATGGTAGCAGCTTCCCTGCGGGAGATACTCTCTTTGCCAAAATCGCATTATTAGGCAAAAGTAAGATACAATTCAGTACCCTATCCTAAAGCTTGCTGTTAGGAGGGAATCTGCAGCTTGCAGTGAAAGCGCTTCCAGAGGACAGTCTAATGAGGGCAAATATTTGATGGTAGCAGCTTCCCTGCGGGAGATAGTCTCTTTTCCAAAATCGCATTATTAGGCGAAAGTAAGTTACAATTCAGTACCCTATCCTAAAGCTTGCTGTTAGGAGGGAATCTGCAGCTTGCAGTGAAAGCGCTTCCAGAGGGGATTCTAATGAGGGCAAACATTTGATGGTAGCAGCTTCCCTGCGGGAGATATTCTCTTTGCCAAAATCACATTATTAGGCGAAAGTAAGTTACAATTCAGTACCCTGTCCTAAAGCTTGCTGTTAGGAGGGAATCTGCAGCTTGCAGTGAAAGCGCTTCCAGAGGGGAGTCTAATGAGGGCAAACATTTGATGGTAGCAGCTTCCCTGCGGGAGATATTCTCTTTGCCACAATCGCCTTATTAGCCGCAGTTAAGTTACAATTCAGTACACTGTCCTACAGCTTGCTGTTAGGAGGGAATCTGCAGCTTGCAGTGAAAGCGCTTCCAGAGGGGAGTCTAATGAGGGCAAACATTTGATGTTAGCAGCTTCCCTGCGGGTGATACTCTCTTTGCCAAAATCGCCTTATTAGCCGCAGATAAGTTACAATTCAGTACCCTATCCTAAAGCTTGCTGTTAGGAGGGAATCTGCAGCTTGCAGTGAAAGCGCTTCCACAGGGGAGTCTAATGAGGGCAAACATTTGATGGTAGCAGCTTCCCTGCGGGAGATATTCTCTTTGCCAAAATCGTCTTTTTAGCCGCAGTTAAGTTACAAATCAGTACCCTATCCTAAAGCTTGCTGTTAGGAGGGAATCTGCAGCTTGCAGTGAAAGCGCTTCCAGAGGGGAGTCTAATGAGGGCAAACATTTGATGGTAGCAGCTTCCCTGCGGGAGATAGTCTCTTTGCCAAAATCGCATTATTAGGCGAAAGTAAGTTACAATTCAGTACCCTATCCTAAAGCTTGCTGTTAGGAGGGAATCTGCAGCTTGCAGTGAAAGCGCTTCCAGAGGGGAGTCTAATGAGGGCAAATATTTGATGGTAGCAGCTTCCCTGCGGGAGATACTCTCTTTGCCAAAATCGCATTATTAGGCGAAAGTAAGTTACAATTCAGTACCCTATCCTAAAGCTTGCTGTTAGGAGGGAATCTGCAGCTTGCAGTGAAAGCGCTTCCAGAGGGGAGTCTAACGAGGGCAAACATTTGATGGTAGCAGCTTCCCTGCGGGAGATACTCTCTTTGCCAAAATCGCGTTATTATGCGAAAGTAAGATACAATTCAGTACCCTATCCTAAAGCTTGCTCTTAGGAGGGAATCTGCAGCTTGCAGTGAAAGCGCTTCCAGAGGGGAGTCTAATGAGGGCAAACATTTGATGGTAGCAGCTTCCCAGCGGGAGATACTCTCTTTGCCAAAATCGCATTATTAGGCGAAAGTAAGTTACAATTCAGGACCCTATCCTAAAGCTTGCTGTTAGGAGGGAATCTGCAGCTTGCAGTGAAAGCGCTTCCAGAGGGGAGTCTAATGAGGGCAAACATTTGATGGTAGCAGCTTCCCTGCGGGAGATAGTGTCTTTGCCAAAATCGCATTATTAGGCGAAAGTAAGTTACAATTCAGTACCCTATCCTAAAGCTTGCTGTTAGGAGGGAATCTGCAGCTTGCAGTGAAAGCGCTTCCAGAGGGGAGTCTAATGAGGGCAAACATTTGATGGTAGCAGCTTCCCTGCGGGAGATACTCTCTTTGCCAAAATCGCATTATTAGGCGAAAGTAAGATACAATTCAGTACCCTATCCTAAAGCTTGCTGTTAGGAGGGAATCTGCAGCTTGCAGTGAAAGCACTTCCAGAGGGGAGTCTAATGAGGGCAAACATTTGATGGTAGCAGCTTCCCTGCGAGTTATAATCTCTTTGCCAAAATCGCATTATTAGGCGAAAGTAAGTTACAATTCAGTACCTTATCCTAAAGCTTGCTGTTAGGAGGGAATCTGAAGCTTGCAGTGAAAGCGCTTCCAGAGGGGAGTCTAATGAGGGCAAACATTTGATGGTAGCAGCTTCCCTGCGGGAGATACTCTCTTTGCCAAAATCGCATTATTAGGTGAAAGTAAGTTACAATTCAGTACCCTATCCTAAAGCTTGCTGTTAGGAGGGAATCTGCAGCTTGCAGTGAAAGCGCTTCCAGAGGGGAGTCTAATGAGGGCAAACATTTGATGGTAGCAGCTTCCCTGCGGGAGATATTCTCTTTGCCAAAATCGGCCTTATGAGCCGCAGTTAACTTACAATTCAGTACCCTATCCTCAAGCTTGCTGTTAGGAGGGAATCTGCAGCTTGCAGTGAAAGCGCTTCCAGAGGGGAGTCTAAAGAGGGCAAACATTTGATGGTAGCAGCTTCCCTGCGGGAGATAGTCTCTTTGCCATAATCGCATTATTAGGCGAAAGTAAGTTACAATTCAGTACCCTATCCTAAAGCTTGCTGTTAGGAGGGAATCTGCAGCTTGCAGTGAAAGCGCTTCCAGAGGGTAGTCTAATGAGGGCAAACATTTGATGGTAGCAGCTTCCCTGCGGGAGATACTCTCTTTGCCAAAATCGCATTATTAGGCGAAAGTAAGTTACAATTCAGTACCCTATCCTAAAGCTTGCTGTTAGGAGGGAATCTGCAGCTTGCAGTGAAAGCGCTTCCAGAGGGGAGTCTAATGAGGGCAAATATTTGATGGTAGCAGCTTCCCTGCGGGAGATATTCTCTTTGCCATAATCGCCTTATTAGCCGCAGTTAAGTTACAATTCAGTACCCTATCCTAAAGCTTGCTGTTAGGAGGGAATCTGCAGCTTGCAGTGAAAGCGCTTCCAGAGGGGAGTCTAATGAGGGCAAACATTTGATGGTAGCAGCTTCCCTGCGGGAGATACTCTCTTTGCCAAAATCGCATTATTAGGCGAAAGTAAGTTACAATTCAGTACCCTATCCTAAAGCTTGCTGTTAGGAGGGAATCTGCAGCTTGCAGTGAAAGCGCTTCCAGATGGGAGTCTAATGAGGGCAAACATTTGATGGTAGCAGCTTCCCTGCGGGAGATACTCTCTTTGCCAAAATCGCATTATTAGGCGAAAGTAAGTTACAATTCAGGACCCTATCCTAAAGCTTGCTGTTAGGTGGGAATCTGCCGCTTGCAGTGAAAGCGCTTCCAGAGGGGAGTCTAATGAGGGCAAACATTTGATGGTAGCAGCTTCCCTGCGGGAGATATTCTCTTTGCCAAAATCGCCTTATTAGACGCAGTTAAGTTACAATTCAGTACCCTGTCCTAAAGCTTGCTGTTAGGTGGGAATCTGCCACTTGCAGTGAAAGCGCTTCCAGAGGGGAGTCTAATGAGGGCAAACATTTGATGGTAGCAGCTTCCCTGCGGGAGATACTCTCTTTGCCAAAATCGCCTTATTAGACGCAGTTAAGTTACAATTCAGTACCCTGTCCTACAGCTTGCTGTTAGGTGGGAATCTGCAGCTTGCAGTTAAAGCGCTTCCAGAGGGGAGTCTAATGAGGGCAAACATTTGATTGTAACAGCTTCCCTGCGGGAGATATTCTCTTTTCCAAAATCGGCCTTATGAGCCGCAGTTAACTTACAATTCAGTACCCTATCCTCAAGCTTGCTGTTAGGAGGGAATCTGCAGCTTGCAGTGAAAGCGCTTCCAGAGGGGAGTCTAATGAGGGCAAACATTTGATGGTAGCAGCTTCCCTGCGGGAGATAGTCTCTTTCCCATAATCGCATTATTAGGCGAAAGTAAGTTACAATTCAGTACCCTATCCTAAAGCTTGCTGTTAGGAGGGAATCTGCAGCTTGCAGTGAAAGCGCTTCCAGAGGAGAGTCTAATGAGGGCAAACATTTGATGGTAGCAGCTTCCCTGCGGGAGATAGTCTCTTTTCAAAAATCGTATTATTAGGCGAAAGTAAGTTACAATTCAGTACCCTATCCTAAAGCTTGCTGTTAGGAGGGAATCTGCAGCTTGCAGTGAAAGCGCTTCCAGAGGGTAGTCTAATGAGGGCAAACATTTGATGGTAGCAGCTTCCCTGCGGGAGATACTCTCTTTGCCAAAATCGCATTATTAGGCGAAAGTAAGTTACAATTCAGTACCCTATCCTAAAGCTTGCTGTTAGGAGGGAATCTGCAGCTTGCAGTGAAAGCGCTTCCAGAGGGCAGTCTAATGAGGGCAAACATTTGATGGTAGCAGCTTCCCTGCGGGAGATACTCTCTTTGCCAAAATCGCATTATTAGTCGAAAGTAAGATACAATTCAGTACCCTATCCTAAAGCTTGCTGTTAGGAGGGAATCTGCAGCTTGCAGTGAAAGCGCTTCCAGAGGACAGTCTAATGAGGGCAAATATTTGATGGTAGCAGCTTCCCTGCGGGAGATAGTCTCTTTTCCAAAATCGCATTATTAGGCGAAAGTAAGTTACAATTCAGTACCCTATCCTAAAGCTTGCTGTTAGGAGGGAATCTGCAGCTTGCAGTGAAAGCGCTTCCAGAGGGGAGTCTAATGAGGGCAAACATTTGATGGTAGCAGCTTCCCTGCGGGAGATATTCTCTTTGCCAAAATCACATTATTAGGCGAAAGTAAGTTACAATTCAGTACCCTGTCCTAAAGCTTGCTGTTAGGAGGGAATCTGCAGCTTGCAGTGAAAGCGCTTCCAGAGGGGAGTCTAATGAGGGCAAACATTTGATGGTAGCAGCTTCCCTGCGGGAGATATTCTCTTTGCCACAATCGCCTTATTAGCCGCAGTTAAGTTACAATTCAGTACACTGTCCTACAGCTTGCTGTTAGGAGGGAATCTGCAGCTTGCAGTGAAAGCGCTTCCAGACGGGAGTCTAATGAGGGCAAACATTTGATGTTAGCAGCTTCCCTGCGGGTGATACTCTCTTTGCCAAAATCGCCTTATTAGCCGCAGATATGTTACAATTCAGTACCCTATCCTAAAGCTTGCTGTTAGGAGGGAATCTGCAGCTTGCAGTGAAAGCGCTTCCACAGGGGAGTCTAATGAGGGCAAACATTTGATGGTAACAGCTTCCCTGCGGGAGATATTCTCTTTGCCAAAATCGTCTTATTAGCCGCAGTTAAGTTACAAATCAGTACCCTATCCTAAAGCTTGCTGTTAGGAGGGAATCTGCAGCTTGCAGTGAAAGCGCTTCCAGAGGGGAGTCTAATGAGGGCAAACATTTGATGGTAGCAGCTTCCCTGCGGGAGATAGTCTCTTTGCCAAAATCGCATTATTAGGCGAAAGTAAGTTACAATTCAGTACCCTATCCTAAAGCTTGCTGTTAGGAGGGAATCTGCAGCTTGCAGTGAAAGCGCTTCCAGAGGGGAGTCTAATGAGGGCAAATATTTGATGGTAGCAGCTTCCCTGCGGGAGATACTCTCTTTGCCAAAATCGCATTATTAGGCGAAAGTAAGTTACAATTCAGTACCCTATCCTAAAGCTTGCTGTTAGGAGGGAATCTGCAGCTTGCAGTGAAAGCGCTTCCAGAGGGGAGTCTAACGAGGGCAAACATTTGATGGTAGCAGCTTCCCTGCGGGAGATACTCTCTTTGCCAAAATCGCATTACTAGGCGAAAGTAAGATACAATTCAGTACCCTATCCTAAAGCTTGCTCTTAGGAGGGAATCTGCAGCTTGCAGTGAAAGCGCTTCCAGAGGGGAGTCTAATGAGGGCAAACATTTGATGGTAGCAGCTTCCCAGCGGGAGATACTCTCTTTGCCAAAATCGCATTATTAGGCGAAAGTAAGTTACAATTCAGGACCCTATCCTAAAGCTTGCTGTTAGGAGGGAATCTGCAGCTTGCAGTGAAAGCGCTTCCAGAGGGGAGTCTAATGAGGGCAAACATTTGATGGTAGCAGCTTCCCTGCGGGAGATAGTGTCTTTGCCAAAATCGCATTATTAGGCGAAAGTAAGTTACAATTCAGTACCCTATCCTAAAGCTTGCTGTTAGGAGGGAATCTGCAGCTTGCAGTGAAAGCGCTTCCAGAGGGGAGTCTAATGAGGGCAAACATTTGATGGTAGCAGCTTCCCTGCGGGAGATACTCTCTTTGCCAAAATCGCATTATTAGGCGAAAGTAAGATACAATTCAGTACCCTATCCTAAAGCTTGCTGTTAGGAGGGAATCTGCAGCTTGCAGTGAAAGCACTTCCAGAGGGGAGTCTAATGAGGGCAAACATTTGATGGTAGCAGCTTCCCTGCGAGTTATAATCTCTTTGCCAAAATCGCATTATTAGGCGAAAGTAAGTTACAATTCAGTACCTTATCCTAAAGCTTGCTGTTAGGAGGGAATCTGAAGCTTGCAGTGAAAGCGCTTCCAGAGGGGAGTCTAATGAGGGCAAACATTTGATGGTAGCAGCTTCCCTGCGGGAGATACTCTCTTTGCCAAAATCGCATTATTAGGTGAAAGTAAGTTACAATTCAGTACCCTATCCTAAAGCTTGCTGTTAGGAGGGAATCTGCAGCTTGCAGTGAAAGCGCTTCCAGAGGGGAGTCTAATGAGGGCAAACATTTGATGGTAGCAGCTTCCCTGCGGGAGATATTCTCTTTGCCAAAATCGGCCTTATGAGCCGCGGTTAACTTACAATTCAGTACCCTATCCTCAAGCTTGCTGTTAGGAGGGAATCTGCAGCTTGCAGTGAAAGCGCTTCCAGAGGGGAGTCTAATGAGGGCAAACATTTGATGGTAGCAGCTTCCCTGCGGGAGATAGTCTCTTTGCCATAATCGCATTATTAGGCGAAAGTAAGTTACAATTCAGTACCCTATCCTAAAGCTTGCTGTTAGGAGGGAATCTGCAGCTTGCAGTGAAAGCGCTTCCAGAGGGTAGTTTAATGAGGGCAAACATTTGATGGTAGCAGCTTCCCTGCGGGAGATACTCTCTTTGCCAAAATCGCATTATTAGGCGAAAGTAAGTTACAATTCAGTACCCTATCCTAAAGCTTGCTGTTAGGAGGGAATCTGCAGCTTGCAGTGAAAGCGCTTCCAGAGGGGAGTCTAATGAGGGCAAATATTTGATGGTAGCAGCTTCCCTGCGGGAGATATTCTCTTTGCCATAATCGCCTTATTAGCCGCAGTTAAGTTACAATTCAGTACCCTATCCTAAAGCTTGCTGTTAGGAGGGAATCTGCAGCTTGCAGTGAAAGCGCTTCCAGAGGGGAGTCTAATGAGGGCAAACATTTGATGGTAGCAGCTTCCCTGCGGGAGATACTCTCTTTGCCAAAATCGCATTATTAGGCGAAAGTAAGTTACAATTCAGTACCCTATCCTAAAGCTTGCTGTTAGGAGGGAATCTGCAGCTTGCAGTGAAAGCGCTTCCAGAGGGGAGTCTAATGAGGGCAAACATTTGATGGTAGCAGCTTCCCTGCGGGAGATACTCTCTTTGCCAAAATCGCATTATTAGGCGACAGTAAGTTACAATTCAGGACCCTATCCTAAAGCTTGCTGTTAGGTGGGAATCTGCCGCTTGCAGTGAAAGCGCTTCCAGAGGGGAGTCTAATGAGGGCAAACATTTGATGGTAGCAGCTTCCCTGCGGGAGATACTCTCTTTGCCAAAATCGCCTTATTAGACGCAGTTATGTTACAATTCAGTACACTGTCCTACAGCTTGCTGTTAGGAGGGAATCTGCAGCTTGCAGTGAAAGCGCTTCCAGAGGGGAGTCTAATGAGGGCAAACATTTGATGGTAGCAGCTTCCCTGCGGGAGATAGTCTCTTTGCCAAAATCGCATTATTAGGCGAAAGTAAGTTACAATTCAGGACCCTATCCTAAAGCTTGCTGTTAGGTGGGAATCTGCCGCTTGCAGTGAAAGCGCTTCCAGAGGGGAGTCTAATGAGGGCAAACATTTGATGGTAGCAGCTTCCCTGCGGGAGATATTCTCTTTGCCAAAATCGCCTTATTAGACGCAGTTAAGTTACAATTCAGTACCCTGTCCTAAAGCTTGCTGTTAGGAGGGAATCTGCCACTTGCAGTGAAAGCGCTTCCAGAGGGGAGTCTAATGAGGGCAAACATTTGATGGTAGCAGCTTCCCTGCGGGAGATACTCTCTTTGCCATAATCGCCTTATTAGACGCAGTTATGTTACAATTCAGTACACTGTCCTACAGCTTGCTGTTAGGAGGGAATCTGCAGCTTGCAGTGAAAGCGCTTCCAGAGGGGAGTCTAATGAGGGCAAACATTTGATGGTAGCAGCTTCCCTGCGGGATATATTCTCTTTACCAAAATCGCATTATTAGGCGAAAGTAAGTTACAATTCAGTACCCTATCCTAAAGCTTGCTGTTAGGAGGGAATCTGCAGCTTGCAGTGAAAGCGCTTCCAGAGGGGAGTCTAATGAGGGCAAACATTTGATGGTAGCAGCTTCCCTGCGGGAGATACTCTCTTTGCCAAAATCGCATTATTAGGCGAAAGTAAGTTACAATTCAGTACCCTATCCTAAAGCTTGCTGTTAGGAGGGAATCTGCGGCTTGCAGTGAAAGCGCTTCCAGAGGGGAGTCTAATGAGGGCAAACATTTGATGGTAGCAGCTTCCCTGCGGGAGATATTCTCTTTGCCAAAATCGCATTATTAGGCGAAAGTAAGTTACAATTCAGTACCCTATCCTAAAGCTTGCTGTTAGGAGGGAATCTGCAGCTTGCAGTGAAAGCGCTTCCAGAGGGGAGTCTAACGAGGGCAAACATTTGATGGTAGCAGCTTCCCTGCGGGAGATACTCTCTTTCCCAAAATCGCATTATTAGCAGCAGTTAAGTTACAATTCAGTACCCTATCCTAAAGCTTGCTGTTAGGAGGGAATCTGCAGCTTGCAGTGAAAGCGCTTCCAGAGGGGAGTCTAATGAGGGCAAACATTTGATGGTAGCAGCTTCCCTGCGGGAGATACTCTCTTTGCCAAAATCGCATTATTAGGCGAAAGTAAGATACAATTCAGTACCCTATCCTAAAGCTTGCTGTTAGGAGGGAATCTGCAGCTTGCAGTGAAAGCACTTCCAGAGGGGAGTCTAATGAGGGCAAACATTTGATGGTAGCAGCTTCCCTGCGGGAGATACTCTCTTTGCCAAAATCGCATTATTAGGCGAAAGTAAGTTACAATTCAGTACCCTATCCTAAAGCTTGCTGTTAGGAGGGAATCTGCAGCTTGCAGTGAAAGCGCTTCCAGAGGGGAGTCTAATGAGGGCAAACATTTGATGGTAGCAGCTTCCCTGCGGGAGATACTCTCTTTGCCAAAATCGCATTATTAGGCGAAAGTAAGTTACAATTCATTACACTATCCTAAAGCTTGCTGTTAGGAGGGAATCTGCAGCTTGCAGTGAAAGCGCTTCCAGAGGGGAGTCTAATGAGGGCAAACATTTGATGGTAGCAGCTTCCCTGCGGGAGATACTCTCTTTGCCAAAATCGCATTATTAGGCGAAAGTAAGTTACAATTCAGTACCCTATCCTAAAGCTTGCTGTTAGGAGGGAATCTGCAGCTTGCAGTGAAAGCGCTTCCAGAGGGGAGTCTAATGAGGTCAAATCTTTGATGGTAGCATCTTCCCTGCGGGAGATATTCTCTTTGCCATAATCGCCTTATTAGCCGCAGTTAAGTTACAATTCAGTACCCTATCCTAAAGCTTGCTGTTAGGAGGGAATCTGCAGCTTGCAGTGAAAGCGCTTCCAGAGGGGAGTCTAATGAGGGCAAGCATTTGATGGTAGCAGCTTCCCTGCGGGAGATAGTCTCTTTGACAAAATCGCCTTATTAGCCGCAGTTAAGTTACAATTCAGTACACTGTCCTACAGCTTGCTGTTAGGAGGGAATCTGCAGCTTGCAGTGAAAGCGCTTCCAGAGGGGAGTCTAATGAGGGCAAACATTTTATGGTACCAGCTTCCCTGCGGGAGATACTCTCTTTGCCAAAATCGCCTTTTTAGCCGCAGTTAAGTTACAATTCAGTACCCTATCCTAAAGCTTGCTGTTAGGAGGGAATCTGCAGCTTGCAGTGAAAGCGCTTCCACAGGGGAGTCTAATGAGGGCAAACATTTGACGGTAACAGCTTCCCTGCGGGAGATATTCTCTTTGCTATAATCGCCTTATTAGCCGCATTTAAGTTACAATTCAGTACCCTATCCTAAAGCTTGCTGTTAGGAGGGAATCTGCAGCTTGCAGTGAAAGCGCTTCCAGAGGGAAGTCTAATGAGGGCAAGCATTTGATGGTAGCAGCTTCCCTGCGGGAGATACTCTCCTTGCCAAAATTGCTTTATTAGGCGAAAGTAAGTTACGATTCAGTACCCTATCCTAAAGCTTGCTGTTAGGAGGGAATATGCAGCTTGCAGTGAAAGCGCTTCCAGATGGGAGTCTAATGAGGGCAAACATTTGATGGTAGCAGCTTCCCTGCGGGAGATATTCTCTTTGGCAAATTCTCCTTATTAGCCGCAGTTAAGTTGCAATTCAGTACCCTATCCTAAAGCTTGCTGTTAGGACGGAATCTGCAGCTTGCAGTGAAAGCGCTTCCAGAGGGGAGTCTAATGAGGGCAAACATTTGATGGTAGCAGCTTCCCTGCGGGAGATACTCTCTTTGCCAAAATCGCATTATTAGGCGAAAGTAAGTTACAATTCAGTACCCTATCCTAAAGCTTGCTGTTAGGAGGGAATCTGCAGCTTGCAGTGAAAGCGCTTCCAGAGGGAAGTCTAATGAGGGCAAGCATTTGATGGTAGCAGCTTCCCTGCGGGAGATACTCTCCTTGCCAAAATTGCTTTATTAGGCGAAAGTAAGTTACGATTCAGTACCCTATCCTAAACTTGCTGTTAGGAGGGAATATGCAGCTTGCAGTGAAAGCGCTTCCAGATGGGAGTCTAATGAGGGCAAACATTTGATGGTAGCAGCTTCCCTGCGGGAGATACTCTCTTTGCCAAAATCGCATTATTAGGCGAAAGTAAGTTACAATTCAGTACACTATCCTAAAGCTTGCTGTTAGGAGGGAATCTGCAGCTTGCAGTGAAAGCGCTTCCAGAGGGAAGTCTAATGAGGGCAAGCATTTGATGGTAGCAGCTTCCCTGCGGGAGATACTCTCCTTGCCAAAATTGCTTTATTAGGCGAAAGTAAGTTACGATTCAATACTCTATCCTAAAGCTTGCTGTTAGGAGGGAATATGCAGCTTGCAGTGAAAGCGCTTCCAGTTGGGAGTCTAATGAGGGCAAACATTTGATGGTAGCAGCTTCCCTGCGGGAGATACTCTCTTTGCCAAATTCGCCTTATTAGCCGCAGTTAAGTTACAATTCAGTACCCTATCCTAAAGCTTGCTGTTAGGAGGGAATCTGCAGCTTGCAGTGAAAGCGCTTCCAGAGGGGAGTCTAATGAGGGCAAACATTTGATGGTAGCAGCTTCCCTGCGGGAGATATTCTCTTTGCCATAATCGCCTTATTAGCCGCAGTTAAGTTACAATTCAGTACCCTATCCTAAAGCTTGCTGTTAGGAGGGAATCTGAAGCTTGCAGTGAAAGCGCTTCCAGAGGGGAGTCTAATGAGGGCAAACATTTGATGGTAGCAGCTTCCCTGCGGGAGATACTCTCTTTGCCAAAATCGCATTATTAGGCGAAAGTAAGTTACAATTCAGTACCCTATCCTAAAGCTTGCTGTTAGGAGGAAATCTGCAGCTTGCAGTGAAAGCGCTTCCAGAGGGGAGTCTAATGAGGGCAAACATTTGATGGTAGCAGCTTCCCTGCGGGAGATAGTCTCTTTGCCAAAATCGCATTATTAGGCGAAAGTAAGTTACAATTCAGTACCCTATCCTAAAGCTTGCTGTTAGGAGGGAATCTGCAGCTTGCAGTGAAAGCGCTTCCAGAGGGGAGTCTAATGAGGGCAAATATTTGATGGTAGCAGCTTCCCTGCGGGAGATACTCTCTTTGCCAAAATCGCCTTATTAGCCGCAGTTAAGTTACAATTCAGTACCCTATCCTAAAGCTTGCTGTTAGGAGGGAATCTGCAGCTTGCAGTGAAAGCGCTTCCAGAGGGGAGTCTAATGAGGGCAAACATTTGATGGTAGCAGCTTCCCTGCGGGAGATAATCTCTTTGCCAAAATCGCATTATTAGGCGAAAGTAAGTTACAATTCAGTACCCTATCCTAAAGCTTGCTGTTAGGAGGGAATCTGCAGCTTGCAGTGAAAGCGCTTCCAGAGGGTAGTCTAACGAGGGCAAACATTTGATGGTAACAGCTTCCGTGCCGGAGATACTCTCTTTGCCAAAATCGCATTATTGTGCGAAAGTAAGTTACAATTCAGTACCCTATCCTAAAGCTTGCTGTTAGGAGGGAATCTGCAGCTTGCAGTGAAAGCGCTTCCAGAGGGGAGTCTAATGAGGGCAAATATTTGATGGTAGCAGCTTCCCTGCGGGAGATATTCTCATTGCCAAAATCACCTTATTAGCCGCAGTTAAGTTACAATTCAGTACCCTATCCTAAAGCTTGCTGTTAGGAAGGAATCTGCAGCTTGCAGTGAAAGTGCTTCCAGAGGGGAGTGTAATGAGGGCAAACATTTGATGGTAGCAGCTTCCCTGCGGGAGATAGTCTCTTTGCCAAAATCGCATTATTAGGCGAAAGTAAGTTACAATTCAGTACCCTATCCTAAAGCTTGCTGTTAGGAGGGAATCTGCAGCTTGCAGTGAAAGCGCTTCCAGAGGGGAGTCTAATGAGGGCAAATATTTGATGGTAGCAGCTTCCCTGCGGGAGATATTCTCTTTGCCACAATCGCCTTATTAGCCGCAGTTAAGATACAATTCAGTACCCTATCCTAAAGCTTGCTGTTAGGAGGGAATCTACAGCTTGCAGTGAAAGCGCTTCCAGAGGGGAGTCTCACGAGGGCAAACATTTGATGGTAGCAGCTTCCCTGCGGGAGATAGTCTCTTTGCCATTATCGGCATATTAGCCGCAGTTAAGTTACAATTCAGTACCCTATCCTAAAGCTTGCTGTTAGGAGGGAATCTGCAGCTTGCAGTGAAAGCGCTTCCAGAGGGGAGTCTAATGAGGGCAAACATTTGATGGTAGCAGCTTCCCTGCGGGAGATAGTCTCTTTGCCAAAATCGCATTATTAGGCGAAAGTAAGTTACAATTCAGTACCTTATCCTAAAGCTTGCTGTTAGGAAGGAATCTGCAGCTTGCAGTGAAAGAGCTTCCAGAGGGGAGTCTAATGAGGGCAAACATTTGATGGTAGCAGCTTCCCTGCGGGAGATAGTCTCTTTGCCAAAATCGCATTATTAGGCGAAAGTAAGTTACAATTCAGTACCCTATCCTAAAGCTTGCTGTTAGGAGGGAATCTGCAGCTTGCAGTGAAAGCGCTTCCAGAGGGGAGTCTAATGAGGGCAAACATTTGATGGTAGCAGCTTCCCTGCGGGAGATAGTCTCTTTGCCAAAATCGCATTATTAGGCGAAAGTAAGTTACAATTCAGTACCTTATCCTAAAGCTTGCTGTTAGGAAGGAATCTGCAGCTTGCAGTGAAAGAGCTTCCAGAGGGGAGTCTAATGAGGGCAAACATTTGATGGTAGCAGCTTCCCTGCGGGAGATAGTCTCTTTGCCAAAATCGCATTATTAGGCGAAAGTAAGTTACAATTCAGTACCCTATCCTAAAGCTTGCTGTTAGGAGGGAATCTGCAGCTTGCAGTGAAAGCGCTTCCAGAGGGGAGTCTAATGAGGGCAAACATTTGATGGTAGCAGCTTCCCTGCGGGAGATACTCTCTTTGCCAAAATCGCATTATTAGGCGAAAGTAAGATACAATTCAGTACCCTATCCTAAAGCTTGCTGTTAGGAGGGAATCTGCAGCTTGCAGTGAAAGCCCTTCCAGAGGAGAGTCTAATGAGGGCAAATATTTGATGGTAGCAGCTTCCCTGCGGGAGATACTCTCTTTGCCAAAATCGCATTATTAGGCGAAAGTAAGTTACAATTCAGTACCCTATCCTTAAGCTTGCTGTTAGGAGGGAATCTGCAGCTTGCAGTGAAAGCGCTTCCAGAGGGGAGTCTAATGAGGGCAAGCATTTGATGGTAGCAGCTTCCCTGCGGGAGATACTCTCTTTGCCAAAATCGCATTATTAGGCGAAAGTAAGTTACAATTCAGTACCCTATCCTAAAGCTTGCTGTTAGGAGGGAATCTGCAGCTTGCAGTGAAAGCGCTTCCAGAGGGGAGTGTAATGAGGGCAAAGATTTGATGGTAGCAGCTTCCCTGCGGGAGATAGTCTCTTTGCCAAAATCGCATTATTAGGCGAAAGTAAGATATAATTAAGTACACTATCCTAAAGCTTGCTGTTAGGAGGGAATCTGCAGCTTGCAGTGAAAGCGCTTCCAGAGAGGAGTCTAATGAGGGCAAATATTTGATGGTAGCAGCTTCCCTGCCGGAGATATTCTCTTTGCCATAATCGCCTTATTAGCCGCAATTAAGATACAATTCAGTACACTATCCTAAAGCTTGCTGTTAGGAGGGAATCTGCAGCTTGCAGTGAAAGCGCTTCCAGAGGGGAGTCTAATGAGGGCAAACATTTGATGGTAGCAGCTTCCCTGCGGGAGATACTCTCTTTGCCAAAATAGCCTTATTAGCCGCAGTTAAGTTAGAATTCAGTACCCTATCCTAAAGCTTGCTGTTAGGAGGGAATCTGCAGCTTGCAGTGAAAGCGCTTCCACAATGTAGTCTAATGAGGGCAAACATTTGATGGTAGCAGCTTCCCTGCGGGAGATAGTCTCTTTGCCAAAATTGCATTATTAGGCGAAAGTAAGTTACAATTCAGTACCCTATCCTAAAGCTTGCTGTTAGGAGGGAATCTGCAGCTTGTAGTGAAAGCCCTTCCAGAGGAGAGTCTAATGAGGGCAAACATTTGATGGTAGCAGCTTCCCTGCGGGAGATACTCTCTTTGCCAACATCGCATTATTAGGCGAAAGTAAGTTACAATTCAGTACACTATCCTAAAGCTTGCTGTTAGGAGGGAATCTGCAGCTTGCAGTGAAAGCGCTTCCAGAGGGGAGTCTAATGAGGGCAAACATTTGATGGTAGCAGCTTCCCTGCGGGAGATACTCTCTTTGCCAAAATCGCATTATTAGCCGCAGTTAAGTTACAATTCAGTACCCTATCCTAAAGCTTGCTGTTAGGAGGGAATCTGCAGCTTGCAGTGAAAGCGCTTCCAGAGGGGAGTCTAATGAGGGCAAACATTTGATGGTAGCAGTTTCCCTGCGGGAGATATTCTCTTTGCCAAATTCTCCTTATTAGCCGCAGTTAAGTTACAATTCAGTACCCTATCCTAAAGCTTGCTGTTAGGAGGGAATCTGCAGCTTGCAGTGAAAGCGCTTCGAGAGGGGAGTCTAATGAGGGCAAATATTTGATGGTAGCAGCTTCCCTGCGGGAGATATTCTCTTTGCCATAATCGCCTTATTAGCCGCAGTTAAGTTACAATTCAGTACCCTATCCTAGAGCTTGCTGTTAGGAGGGAATCTGAAGCTTGCAGTGAAAGCGCTTCCACAGAGTAGTCTAACGAGGGCAAACATTTGATGGTAGCAGCTTCCCTGCGGGAGATACTCTCTTTGCCAAAATCGCATTATTAGGCGAAAGTAAGTTACCATTCAGTACCCTATCCTAAAGCTTGCTGTTAGGAGGGAATCTGCAGCTTGCAGTGAAAGCGCTTCCAGAGGGGATTGTAATGAGGGCAAACATTAGATGGTAGCAGCTTCCCTGCGGGAGATACTCTCTTTGCCAAAATCGCATTATTAGGCGAAAGTAAGTTACAATTCAGTACCCTATCCTAAAGCTTGCTGTTAGGAGGGAATCTGCAGCTTGCAGTGAAAGCGCTTCGAGAGGGGAGTCTAATGAGGGCAAATATTTGATGGTAGCAGCTTCCCTGCGGGATATAGTCTCTTTGCCAAAATCGCCTTATTAGCCGCAGTTAAGTTACAATTCAGTACCCTATCCTAAAGCTTGCTGTTAGGAGGGAATCTGCAGCTTGCAGTGAAAGCGCTTCGAGAGGGGAGTCTAATGAGGGCAAACATTTGATGGTAGCAGCTTCCCTGCGGGAGATACTCTCTTTGCCAAAATCGCATTATTAGGCGAAAGTAAGATACAATTCAGTACCCTATCCTAAAGCTTGCTGTTAGGAGGGAATCTGCAGCTTGCAGTGAAAGCGCTTCCAGAGGGGAGTCTAACGAGGGCAAACATTTGATGGTAGCAGCTTCCCTGCGGGAGATATTCTCTTTGCCAATATCGCCTTATTAGGCGAAAGTAAGTTACAATTCAGTACCCTATCCTAAAGCTTGCTGTTAGGAGGGAATCTGCAGCTTGCAGTGAAAGCGCTTCCAGAGGGGAGTCTAATGAGGGCAAACATTTGATGGTAGCAGTTTCCCTGCGGGAGATATTCTCTTTGCCAAATTCTCCTTATTAGCCGCAGTTAAGTTACAATTCAGTACCCTATCCTAAAGCTTGCTGTTAGGAGGGAATCTGCAGCTTGCAGTGAAAGCGCTTCCAGAGGGGAGTCTAATGAGGGCAAATATTTGATGGTAGCAGCTTCCCTGCGGGAGATATTCTCTTTGCCATAATCGCCTTATTAGCCGCAGTTAAGTTACAATTCAGTACCCTATCCTAGAGCTTGCTGTTAGGAGGGAATCTGAAGCTTGCAGTGAAAGCGCTTCCACAGAGTAGTCTAACGAGGGCAAGCATTTGATGGTAGCAGCTTCCCTGCGGGAGATACTCTCTTTGCCAAAATCGCATTATTAGGCGAAAGTAAGTTACCATTCAGTACCCTATCCTAAAGCTTGCTGTTAGGAGGGAATCTGCAGCTTGCAGTGAAAGCGCTTCCAGAGGGGAGTCTAATGAGGGCAAACATTTGATGGTAGCAGTTTCCCTGCGGGAGATATTCTCTTTGCCAAATTCTCCTTATTAGCCGCAGTTAAGTTACAATTCAGTACCCTATCCTAAAGCTTGCTGTTAGGAGGGAATCTGCAGCTTGCAGTGAAAGCGCTTCCAGAGGGGAGTCTAATGAGGGCAAATATTTGATGGTAGCAGCTTCCCTGCGGGAGATATTCTCTTTGCCATAATCGCCTTATTAGCCGCAGTTAAGTTACAATTCAGTACCCTATCCTAGAGCTTGCTGTTAGGAGGGAATCTGAAGCTTGCAGTGAAAGCGCTTCCACAGAGTAGTCTAACGAGGGCAAGCATTTGATGGTAGCAGCTTCCCTGCGGGAGATACTCTCTTTGCCAAAATCGCATTATTAGGCGAAAGTAAGTTACCATTCAGTACCCTATCCTAAAGCTTGCTGTTAGGAGGGAATCTGCAGCTTGCAGTGAAAGCGCTTCCAGAGGGGATTGTAATGAGGGCAAACATTAGATGGTAGCAGCTTCCCTGCGGGAGATACTCTCTTTGCCAAAATCGCATTATTAGGCGAAAGTAAGTTACAATTCAGTACCCTATCCTAAAGCTTGCTGTTAGGAGGGAATCTGCAGCTTGCAGTGAAAGCGCTTCGAGAGGGGAGTCTAATGAGGGCAAATATTTGATGGTAGCAGCTTCCCTGCGGGATATAGTCTCTTTGCCAAAATCGCCTTATTAGCCGCAGTTAAGTTACAATTCAGTACCCTATCCTAAAGCTTGCTGTTAGGAGGGAATCTGCAGCTTGCAGTGAAAGCGCTTCCACAGGGTAGTTTAAAGAGGGCAAATATTTGATGGTAGCAGCTTCCCTGCGGGAGATACTCTCTTTGCCAAAATCGCCTTATTAGCCGCAGTTAAGTTAAATTCAGTACCCTATCCTAAAGCTTGCTGTTAGGAGGGAATCTGCAGCTTGCAGTGAAAGCGCTTCCAGAGGGGAGTCTAATGAGGGCAAACATTTGATGGTAGCAGCTTCCCTGCGGGAGATAGTCTCTTTGCCAAAATCGCATTATTAGGCGAAAGTAAGTTACAATTCAGTACCCTATCCTAAAGCTTGCTGTTAGGAGGGAATCTGCAGCTTGCAGTGAAAGCGCTTCCAGAGGGGAGTCTAATGAGGGCAAATATTTGATGGTAGCAGCTTCCCTGTGGGAGATACTGTCTTTGCCAAAATCGCATTATTAGTCGAAAGTAAGTTACAATTCAGTACCCTATCCTAAAGCTTGCTGTTAGGAGGGAATCTGCAGCTTGCAGTGAAAGCGCTTCCAGAGGGGAGTCTAATGAGGGCAAAGATTTGATGGTAGCAGCTTCCCTGCGGGATATAGTCTCTTTGCCAAAATCGCCTTATTAGCCGCAGTTAAGTTACAATTCAGTACCCTATCCTAAAGCTTGCTGTTAGGAGGGAATCTGCAGCTTGCAGTGAAAGCGCTTCCACAGGGTAGTTTAAAGAGGGCAAATATTTGATGGTAGCAGCTTCCCTGCGGGAGATACTCTCTTTGCCAAAATCGCATTATTAGGCGAAAGTAAGTTACCATTCAGTACCCTATCCTAAAGCTTGCTGTTAGGAGGGAATCTGCAGCTTGCAGTGAAAGCGCTTCCAGAGGGGAGTCTAATGAGGGCAAACATTTGATGGTAGCAGCTTCTCTGCGGGAGATATTCTCTTTGCCATAATCGCCTTATTAGCCGCAGTTAAGTTACAATTCAGTACCCTATCCTAGAGCTTGCTGTTAGGAGGGAATCTGAAGCTTGCAGTGAAAGCGCTTCCACAGAGTAGTCTAACGAGGGCAAACATTTGATGGTAGCAGCTTCCCTGCGGGAGATACTCTCTTTGCCAAAATCGCATTATTAGGCGAAAGTAAGTTACCATTCAGTACCCTATCCTAAAGCTTGCTGTTAGGAGGGAATCTGCAGCTTGCAGTGAAAGCGCTTCCAGAGGGGATTGTAATGAGGGCAAACATTAGATGGTAGCAGCTTCCCTGCGGGAGATACTCTCTTTGCCAAAATCGCATTATTAGGCGAAAGTAAGTTACAATTCAGTACCCTATCCTAAAGCTTGCTGTTAGGAGGGAATCTGCAGCTTGCAGTGAAAGCGCTTCCAGAGGGGAGTCTAATGAGGGCAAATATTTGATGGTAGCAGCTTCCCTGCGGGAGATATTCTCTTTGCCATAATCGCCTTATTAGCCGCAGTTAAGTTACAATTCAGTACCCTATCCTAGAGCTTGCTGTTAGGAGGGAATCTGAAGCTTGCAGTGAAAGCGCTTCCACAGAGTAGTCTAACGAGGGCAAACATTTGATGGTAGCAGCTTCCCTGCGGGAGATACTCTCTTTGCCAAAATCGCCTTATTAGCCGCAGTTAAGATACAATTCAGTACCCTATCCTAAAGCTTGCTGTTAGGAGGGAATCTGCCGCTTGCAGTGAAAGCGCTTCCAGAGGGGAGTCTAATGAGGGCAAACATTTGATGGTAGCAGCTTCCCTGCGGGAGATACTCTCTTTGCCAAAATCGCATTATTAGGCGAAAGTAAGTTACAATTCAGTACCCTATCCTAAAGCTTGCTGTTAGGAGGGAATCTGCAGCTTGCAGTGAAAGCGCTTCCAGAGGGGAGTCTAATGAGGGCAAACATTTGATGGTAGCAGCTTCCCTGCGGGATATAGTCTCTTTGCCAAAATCGCCTTATTAGCCGCAGTTAAGTTACAATTCAGTACCCTATCCTAAAGCTTGCTGTTAGGAGGGAATCTGCAGCTTGCAGTGAAAGCGCTTCCACAGGGTAGTTTAAAGAGGGCAAATATTTGATGGTAGCAGCTTCCCTGCGGGAGATACTCTCTTTGCCAAAATCGCATTATTAGGCGAAAGTAAGTTACAATTCAGTACACTATCCTAAAGATTGCTGTTAGGAGGGAATCTGCAGCTTGCAGTGAAAGCGCTTCCAGAGGGGAGTCTAATGAGGGCAAGCATTTGATGGTAGCAGCTTCCCTGCGGGAGATATTCTCTTTGCCAAAATCGCATTATTAGGCGAAAGTAAGTTACCATTCAGTACCCTATCCTAAAGCTTGCTGTTAGGAGGGAATCTGCAGCTTGCAGTGAAAGCGCTTCCAGAGGGGATTGTAATGAGGGCAAACATTAGATGGTAGCAGCTTCCCTGCGGGAGATACTCTCTTTGCCAAAATCGCATTATTAGGCGAAAGTAAGTTACAATTCAGTACCCTATCCTAAAGCTTGCTGTTAGGAGGGAATCTGCAGCTTGCAGTGAAAGCGCTTCGAGAGGGGAGTCTAATGAGGGCAAATATTTGATGGTAGCAGCTTCCCTGCGGGATATAGTCTCTTTGCCAAAATCGCCTTATTAGCCGCAGTTAAGTTACAATTCAGTACCCTATCCTAAAGCTTGCTGTTAGGAGGGAATCTGCAGCTTGCAGTGAAAGCGCTTCCACAGGGTAGTTTAAAGAGGGCAAATATTTGATGGTAGCAGCTTCCCTGCGGGAGATACTCTCTTTGCCAAAATCGCCTTATTAGCCGCAGTTAAGTTACAATTCAGTACCCTATCCTAAAGCTTGCTGTTAGGAGGGAATCTGCAGCTTGCAGTGAAAGCGCTTCCAGAGGGGAGTCTAATGAGGGCAAACATTTGATGGTAGCAGCTTCCCTGCGGGAGATAGTCTCTTTGCCAAAATCGCATTATTAGGCGAAAGTAAGTTACAATTCAGTACCCTATCCTAAAGCTTGCTGTTAGGAGGGAATCTGCAGCTTGCAGTGAAAGCGCTTCCAGAGGGGAGTCTAATGAGGGCAAATATTTGATGGTAGCAGCTTCCCTGTGGGAGATACTGTCTTTGCCAAAATCGCATTATTATGCGAAAGTAAGTTACAATTCAGTACCCTATCCTAAAGCTTGCTGTTAGGAGGGAATCTGCAGCTTGCAGTGAAAGCGCTTCCAGAGGGGAGTGTAATGAGGGCAAACATTTGATGGTAGCAGCTTCCCTTCGGGAGATACTCTCTTTGCCAAAATCGCATTATTAGTCGAAAGTAAGTTACAATTCAGTACCCTATCCTAAAGCTTGCTGTTAGGAGGGAATCTGCAGCTTGCAGTGAAAGCGCTTCCAGAGGGGAGTCTAACGAGGGCAAATATTTGATGGTAGCAGCTTCCCTGCGGGAGATATTCTCTTTGCCATAATCGCCTTATTAGCCGCAGTTAAGATACAATTCAGTACCCTATCCTAAAGCTTGCTGTTAGGAGGGAATCTGCCGCTTGCAGTGAAAGCGCTTCCAGAGGGGAGTCTAATGAGGGCAAAGATTTGATGGTAGCAGCTTCCCTGCGGGAGATACTCTCTTTGCCAAAATCGCATTATTAGGCGAAAGTAAGATACCATTCAGTACACTATCCTAAAGCTTGCTGTTAGGAGGGAATCTGCCGCTTGCAGTGAAAGCGCTTCCAGAGGGGAGTCTAATGAGGGCAAACATTTGATGGTAGCAGCTTCCCTGCGGGAGATACTCTCTTTGCCAAAATCGCATTATTAGGCGAAAGTAAGTTACAATTCAGTACCCTATCCTAAAGCTTGCTGTTAGGAGGGAATCTGCAGCTTGCAGTGAAAGCGCTTCCAGAGGGGAGTCTAATGAGGGCAAAGATTTGATGGTAGCAGCTTCCCTGCGGGATATAGTCTCTTTGCCAAAATCGCCTTATTAGCCGCAGTTAAGTTACAATTCAGTACCCTATCCTAAAGCTTGCTGTTAGGAGGGAATCTGCAGCTTGCAGTGAAAGCGCTTCCACAGGGTAGTTTAAAGAGGGCAAATATTTGATGGTAGCAGCTTCCCTGCGGGAGATACTCTCTTTGCCAAAATCGCATTATTAGGCGAAAGTAAGTTACCATTCAGTACCCTATCCTAAAGCTTGCTGTTAGGAGGGAATCTGCAGCTTGCAGTGAAAGCGCTTCCAGAGGGGAGTCTAATGAGGGCAAACATTTGATGGTAGCAGCTTCTCTGCGGGAGATATTCTCTTTGCCATAATCGCCTTATTAGCCGCAGTTAAGTTACAATTCAGTACCCTATCCTAGAGCTTGCTGTTAGGAGGCAATCTGAAGCTTGCAGTGAAAGCGCTTCCACAGAGTAGTCTAACGAGGGCAAACATTTGATGGTAGCAGCTTCCCTGCGGGAGATACTCTCTTTGCCAAAATCGCATTATTAGGCGAAAGTAAGTTACCATTCAGTACCCTATCCTAAAGCTTGCTGTTAGGAGGGAATCTGCAGCTTGCAGTGAAAGCGCTTCCAGAGGGGATTGTAATGAGGGCAAACATTAGATGGTAGCAGCTTCCCTGCGGGAGATACTCTCTTTGCCAAAATCGCATTATTAGGCGAAAGTAAGTTACAATTCAGTACCCTATCCTAAAGCTTGCTGTTAGGAGGGAATCTGCAGCTTGCAGTGAAAGCGCTTCCAGAGGGGAGTCTAATGAGGGCAAATATTTGATGGTAGCAGCTTCCCTGCGGGAGATATTCTCTTTGCCATAATCGCCTTATTAGCCGCAGTTAAGTTACAATTCAGTACCCTATCCTAGAGCTTGCTGTTAGGAGGGAATCTGAAGCTTGCAGTGAAAGCGCTTCCACAGAGTAGTCTAACGAGGGCAAACATTTGATGGTAGCAGCTTCCCTGCGGGAGATACTCTCTTTGCCAAAATCGCCTTATTAGCCGCAGTTAAGATACAATTCAGTACCCTATCCTAAAGCTTGCTGTTAGGAGGGAATCTGCCGCTTGCAGTGAAAGCGCTTCCAGAGGGGAGTCTAATGAGGGCAAACATTTGATGGTAGCAGCTTCCCTGCGGGAGATACTCTCTTTGCCAAAATCGCATTATTAGGCGAAAGTAAGTTACAATTCAGTACCCTATCCTAAAGCTTGCTGTTAGGAGGGAATCTGCAGCTTGCAGTGAAAGCGCTTCCAGAGGGGAGTCTAATGAGGGCAAACATTTGATGGTAGCAGCTTCCCTGCGGGAGATAGTCTCTTTGCCAAAATCGCATTATTAGGCGAAAGTAAGTTACAATTCAGTACCCTATCCTAAAGCTTGCTGTTAGGAGGGAATCTGCAGCTTGCAGTGAAAGCGCTTCCAGAGGGGAGTCTAATGAGGGCAAGCATTTGATGGTAGCAGCTTCCCTGCGGGAGATACTCTCTTTGCCAAAATCGCATTACTAGGCGAAAGTAAGTTACAATTCAGTACCCTATCCTAAAGCTTGCTGTTAGGAGGGAATCTGCAGCTTGCAGTGAAAGCGCTTCCAGAGGGGAGTCTAATGAGGGCAAATATTTGATGGTAGCAGCTTCCCTGCGGGAGATATTCTCTTTGCCATAATCGCCTTATTAGCCGCAGTTAAGATACAATTCAGTACTCTATCCTAAAGCTTGCTGTTAGGAGGGAATCTGCAGCTTGCAGTGAAAGCGCTTCCAGAGGGGAGTCTAATGAGGGCAAACATTTGATGGTAGCAGTTTCCCTGCGGGAGATACTCTCTTTGCCAAAATCGCATTATTAGGCGAAAGTAAGTTACAATTCAGTACCCTATCCTAAAGCTTGCTGTTAGGAGGGAATCTGCAGCTTGCAGTGAAAGCGCTTCCACAGGGTAGTCTAATGAGGGCAAACATTTGATGGTAGCAGCTTCCCTGCGGGAGATACTCTCTTTGCCAAAATCGCATTATTAGGCGAAAGTAAGTTACAATTCAGTACCCTATCCTAAAGCTTGCTGTTAGGAGGGAATCTGCAGCTTGAAGTGAATGCGCTTCCAGAGGGTAGTCTAACGAGGGCAAACATTTGATGGTAACAGCTTCCGTGCCGGAGATACTCTCTTTGCCAAAATCGCATTATTAGGCGAAAGTAAGTTACAATTCAGTACCTTATCCTAAAGCTTGCTGTTAGGAGGGAATCTGCAGCTTGCAGTGAAAGCGCTTCCAGAGAGGAGTGTAATGAGGGCAAACATTTGATGGTAGCAGCTTCCCTGCGGGAGATACTCTCTTTGCCAAAATCGCATTATTATGCGAAAGTAAGTTACAATTCAGTACCCTATCCTAAAGCTTGCTGTTAAGAGGGAATCTGCAGCTTGCAGTGAAAGCGCTTCCAGAGGGGAGTCTAATGAGGGCAAATATTTGATGGTAGCAGCTTCCCTGTGGGAGATACTCTCTTTGCCAAAATCGCATTATTATGCGAAACTAAGTTACAGTTCAGTACACTATCCTAAAGCTTGCTGTTAGGAGGGAATCTGCAGCTTGCAGTGAAAGCGCTTCCAGAGGGGAGTCTAATGAGGGCAAACATTTGATGGTAGCAGCTTCCCTGCGGGAGATACTCTCTTTGCCAAAATCGCATTATTAGGCGAAATAAGTTACAATTCAGTACCCTATCCTAAAGCTTGCTGTTAGGAGGGAATCTGCAGCTTGCAGTGAAAGCGCTTCCAGAGGGGAGTCTAATGAGGGCAAGCATTTGATGGTAGCAGCTTCCCTGCGGGAGATAGTCTCTTTGCCAAAATCGCATTATTAGGCGAAAGTAAGTTACAATTCAGTACCCTATCCTAAAGCTTGCTCTTAGGAGGGAATCTGCAGCTTGCAGTGAAAGCGCTTCCAGAGGGGAGTCTAATGAGGGCAAATATTTGATGGTAGCAGCTTCCCTGCGGGAGATATTCTCTTTGCCATAATCGCCTTATTAGCCGCAGTTAAGTTACAATTCAGTACCCTATCCTAGAGCTTACTGTTAGGAGGGAATCTGAAGCTTGCAGTGAAAGCGCTTCCAGAGGGGAGTCTAATGAGGGCAAACATTTGATGGTAGCAGCTTCCCTGCGGGAGATACTCTCTTTGCCAAAATCGCATTATTAGGCGAAAGTAAGTTACAATTCAGTACCCTATCCTAAAGCTTGCTGTTAGGAGGGAATCTGCAGCTTGCAGTGAAAGCGCTTCCAGAGGGGAGTCTAATGAGGGCAAACATTTGATGGTAGCAGCTTCCCTGCGGGAGATAGTCTCTTTGCCAAAATCGCATTATTAGGCGAAAGTAAGATACAATTCAGTACCCTATCCTAAAGCTTGCTGTTAGGAGGGAATCTGCAGCTTGCAGTGAAAGCGCTTCCAGAGGGGAGTCTAATGAGGGCAAATATTTGATGGTAGCAGCTTCCCTGCGGGAGATACTCTCTTTGCCAAAATCGCCTTATTAGCCGCAGTTAAGTTACAATTCAGTACCCTATCCTAAAGCTTGCTGTTAGGAGGGAATCTGCAGCTTGCAGTGAAAGCGCTTCCACAGAGTAGTCTAACGAGGGCAAACATTTGATTGTAGCAGCTTCCCTGCGGGAGATACTCTCTTTGCCAAAATCGCATTATTAGGCGAAAGTAAGTTACAATTCAGTACCTTATCCTAAAGCTTGCTGTTAGGAGGGAATCTGAAGCTTGCAGTGAAAGCGCTTCCAGAGAGGAGTGTAATGAGGGCAAACATTTGATGGTAGCAGCTTCCCTGCGGGAGATACTCTCTTTGCCAAAATCGCATTATTATGCGAAAGTAAGTTACAATTCAGTACCCTATCCTAAAGCTTGCTGTTAGGAGGGAATCTGCAGCTTGCAGTGAAAGCGCTTCCAGAGGGGAGTCTAATGAGGGCAAATATTTGATGGTAGCAGCTTCCCTGTGGGAGATACTCTCTTTGCCAAAATCGCATTATTATGCGAAACTAAGTTACAATTGAGTACACTATCCTAAAGCTTGCTGTTAGGAGGGAATCTGCAGCTTGCAGTGAAAGCGCTTCCAGAGGGGAGTCTAATGAGGGCAAACATTTGATGGTAGCAGCTTCCCTGCGGGAGATACTCTCTTTGCCAAAATCGCATTATTAGGCGAAAGTAAGTTACAATTCAGTACCCTATCCTAAAGCTTGCTGTTAGGAGGGAATCTGCAGCTTGCAGTGAAAGCGCTTCCAGAGGGGAGTCTAATGAGGGCAAGCATTTGATGGTAGCAGCTTCCCTGCGGGAGATACTCTCTTTGCCAAAATCGCATTATTAGGCGAAAGTAAGTTACAATTCAGTACCCTATCCTAAAGCTTGCTCTTAGGAGGGAATCTGCAGCTTGCAGTGAAAGCGCTTCCAGAGGGGAGTCTAATGAGGGCAAATATTTGATGGTAGCAGCTTCCCTGCGGGAGATATTCTCTTTGCCATAATCGCCTTTTTAGCCGCAGTTAAGTTACAATTCAGTACCCTATCCTAGAGCTTGCTGTTAGGAGGGAATCTGAAGCTTGCAGTGAAAGCCCTTCCAGAGGGGAGTCTAATGAGGGCAAACATTTGATGGTAGCAGCTTCCCTGCGGGAGATACTCTCTTTGCCAAAATCGCATTATTAGGCGAAAGTAAGTTACAATTCAGTACCCTATCCTAAAGCTTGCTGTTAGGAGGGAATCTGCAGCTTGCAGTGAAAGCGCTTCCAGAGGGGAGTCTAATGAGGGCAAACATTTGATGGTAGCAGCTTCCCTGCGGGAGATAGTCTCTTTGCCAAAATCGCATTATTAGGCGAAAGTAAGATACAATTCAGTACCCTATCCTAAAGCTTGCTGTTAGGAGGGAATCTGCAGCTTGCAGTGAAAGCGCTTCCAGAGGGGAGTCTAATGAGGGCAAACATTTGATGGTAGCAGCTTCCCTGCGGGAGATAGTCTCTTTGCCAAAATCGCCTTATTAGCCTCAGTTAAGTTACAATTCAGTACCCTATCCTAAAGCTTGCTGTTAGGAGGGAATCTGCAGCTTGCAGTGAAAGCGCTTCCACAGAGTAGTCTAACGAGGGCAAACATTTGATGGTAGCAGCTTCCCTGCGGGAGATACTCTCTTTGCCAAAATCGCATTATTAGGCGAAAGTAAGTTACAATTCAGTACCCTATCCTAAAGCTTGCTGTTAGGAGGGAATCTGCAGCTTGCAGTGAAAGCGCTTCCAGAGGGGAGTGTAATGAGGGCAAACATTTGATGGTAGCAGCTTCCCTGCGGGAGATACTCTCTTTGCCAAAATCGCATTATTAGGCGAAAGTAAGTTACAATTCAGTACCCTATCCTAAAGCTTGCTGTTAGGAGGGAATCTGCAGCTTGCAGTGAAAGCGCTTCCAGAGGGGAGCCTAACGAGGGCAAATATTTGATGGTAGCAGCTTCCCTGCGGGAAATATTCTCTTTGTCATAATCGCCTTATAAGCCGCAGTTAAGATACAATTCAGTACCCTATCCTAAAGCTTGCTGTTAGGAGGGAATCTGCAGCTTGCAGTGAAAGCGCTTCCAGAGGGGAGTCTAATGAGGGCAAACATTTGATGGTAGCAGCTTCCCTGCGGGAGATACTCTCTTTGCCAAAATCGCATTATTAGGCGAAAGTAAGTTACAATTCAGTACCCTATCCTAAAGCTTGCTGTTAGGAGGGAATCTGCAGCTTGCAGTGAAAGCGCTTCCACAGGGTAGTCTAATGAGGGCAAACATTTGATGGTAGCAGCTTCCCTGCGGGAGATACTCTCTTTGCCAAAATCGCATTTTTAGGCGAAAGTAAGTTACAATTCAGTACCCTATCCTAAAGCTTGCTGTTAGGAGGGAATCTGCAGCTTGCAGTGAAAGCGCTTCCAGAGGGGAGTCTAATGAGGGCAAATATTTGATGGTAGCAGCTTCCCTGCGGGAGATAGTCTCTTTGCCAAAATCGCCTTATTAGCCGCAGTAAAGTTACAATTCAGTACCCTATCCTAAAGCTTGCTGTTAGGAGGGAATCTGCAGCTTGCAGTGAAAGCGCTTCCACAGGGTAGTCTAATGAGGGCAAATATTTGATGGTAGCAGCTTCCCTGCGGGAGATACTCTCTTTGCCAAAATCGCATTATTAGGCGAAAGTAAGTTACAATTCAGTACCCTATCCTAAAGCTTGCTGTTAGGAGGGAATCTGCAGCTTGCAGTGAAAGCGCTTCCAGAGGGGAGTCTAATGAGGGCAAACATTTGATGGTAGCAGCTTCCCTGCGGGAGATACTCTCTTTGCCAAAATTGCATTATTAGGCGAAAGTAAGTTACAATTCAGTACCCTATCCTAAAGCTTGCTGTTAGGAGGGAATCTGCAGCTTGCAGTGAAAGCGCTTCCAGAGGGGAGTCTAATGAGGGCAAACACTTGATGTTAGCAGCTTCCCTGCGGGAGATACTCTCTTTTCCAAAATCGCCTTATTAGCCGCAGTTAAGTTACAATTCAGTACCCTATCCTAAAGCTTGCTGTTAGGAGGGAATCTGCAGCTTGCAGTGAAAGCGCTTCCAGAGGGGAGTCTAATGAGGGCAAACATTTGATGGTAGCAGCTTCCCTGTGGGAGATATTCTCTTTGCCAAAATCGCATTATTAGGCGAAAGTAAGTTACAATTCAGTACCCTATCCTAAAGCTTGCTGTTGGGTAGGAATCTGCAGCTTGCAGTGAAAGCGCTTCCAGAGTGGAGTCTAATGAGGGCAAATATTTGATGTTAGCAGCTTCCCTGCGGGAGATAGTCTCTTTGCCAAAATCGCCTTATTAGCCGCAGTTAAGATACAATTCAGTACCCTATCCTAAAGCTTGCTGTTAGGAGGGAATCTGCAGCTTGCAGTGAAAGCGCTTCCAGAGGGGAGTCTAATGAGGGCAAATATTTGATGTTAGCAGCTTCCCTGCGGGAGATAGTCTCTTTGCCAAAATCGCCTTATTAGCCGCAGTTAAGTTACAATTCAGTACCCTATCCTAAAGCTTGCTGTTAGGAGGGAATCTGCAGCTTGCATTGAAAGCGCTTCCGCAGAGTAGTCTAACGAGGGCAAACATTTGATGGTAACAGCTTCCCTGCGGGAGATACTCTCTTTGCCAAAATCGCATTATTAGGCGAAAGTAAGTTACAATTCAGTACCTTATCCTAAAGCTTGCTGTTAGGAGGGAATCTGCAGCTTGCAGTGAAAGCGCTTCCAGAGGGGAGTCTAATGAGGGCAAACATTTGATGGTAGCAGCTTCCCTGCGGGAGATACTCTCTTTGCCAAAATCGCATTATTAGGCGAAAGTAAGTTACAATTCAGTACCCTATCCTAAAGCTTGCTGTTAGGAGGGAATCTGCAGCTTGCAGTGAAAGCGCTTCCAGAGGGGAGTCTAATGAGGGCAAATATTTGATGGTAGCAGCTTCCCTGCGGGAGATAGTCTCTTTGCCAAAATCGCCTTATTAGCCGCAGTTAAGTTACAATTCAGTACCCTATCCTAAAGCTTGCTGTTAGGAGGGAATCTGCAGCTTGCAGTGAAAGCGCTTCCAGAGGGGAGTCTAATAAGGGCAAACATTTGATGGTAGCAGCTTCCCTGCGGGAGATACTCTCTTTGCCAAAATCGCATTATTATGCGAAAGTAAGTTACAATTCAGTACACTATCCTAAAGATTGCTGTTAGGAGGGAATCTGCAGCTTGCAGTGAAAGCGCTTCCAGAGGGGAGTCTAATGAGGGCAAACATTTGATGGTAGCAGCTTTCCTGCGGCAGATAGTCTCATTGCCAAAATCACCTTATTAGCCGCAGTTAAGTTACAATTCAGTACCCTATCCTAAAGCTTGCTGTTAGGAGGGAATCTGCAGCTTGCAGTGAAAGCGCTTCCAGAGGGGAGTCTAATGAGGGCAAACATTTGATTGTAGCAGCTTCCCTGCGGGAGATAGTCTCTTTGCCAAAATCGCATTATTAGGCGAAAGTAAGTTACAATTCAGTACCCTATCCTAAAGCTTGCTGTTAGGAGGGAATCTGCAGCTTGCAGTGAAAGCGCTTCCAGAGGGGAGTCTAATGAGGGCAAACATTTGATGGTAGCAGCTTCCCTGCGGGAGATACTCTCTTTGCCAAAATCGCCTTATTACCCGCAGTTAAGTTACAATTCAGTACCCTATCCTAAAGCTTGCTGTTAGGAAGGAATCTGCAGCTTGCAGTGAAAGCGCTTCCAGAGGGGAGTCTAATGAGGGCAAACATTTGATGGTAGCAGCTTCCCTGCGGGAGATACTCTCTTTGCCAAAATCGCATTATTAGGCGAAAGTAAGTTACAATTCAGTACCCTATCCTAAAGCTTGCTGTTAGGAGGGAATCTGCAGCTTACAGTGAAAGCGCTTCCAGAGGGTAGTCTAACGAGGGCAAACATTTGATGGTAACAGCTTCCCTGCGGGAGATACTCTCTTTGCCAAATTCGCATTATTAGGCGAAAGTAAGTTACAATTCAGTACCCTATCCTAAAGCTTGCTGTTAGGAGGGAATCTGCAGCTTGCAGTGAAAGCGCTTCCAGAGGGGAGTCTAATGAGGGCAAACATTTGATGGTAGCAGCTTCCCTGCGGGAGATATTCTCTTTGCCATAATCGCATTATTAGGCGAAAGTAAGTTACAATTCAGTACCCTATCCTAAAGCTTGCTGTTAGGAGGGAATCTGCAGCTTGCAGTGAAAGCGCTTCCAGAGGGGAGTCTAATGAGGGCAAACATTTGATGGTAGCAGCTTCCCTGCGGGAGATACTCTCTTTGCCAAAATCGCATTATTAGGCGAAAGTAAGTTACAATTCAGTACCCTATCCTAAAGCTTGCTGTTAGGAGGGAATCTGCAGCTTGCAGTGAAAGCGCTTCCAGAGGGGAGTCTAATGAGGGCAAACATTTGATGGTAGCAGCTTCCCTGCGGGAGATAGTCTCTTTGCCAAAATCGCATTATTAGGCGAAAGTAAGTTACAATTCAGTACCCTATCCTAAAGCTTGCTGTTAGGAGGGAATCTGCAGCTTGCAGTGAAAGCGCTTCCAGAGGGGAGTCTAACGAGGGCAAACATTTGATGGTAGCAGCTTCCCTGCGGGCGATATTCTCTTTGCCAAAATCGCATTATTAAGCGAAAGTAAGTTACAATTCAGTACCCTATCCTAAAGCTTGCTGTTAGGAGGGAATCTGCAGCTTGCAGTGAAAGCGCTTCCAGAGGGGAGTCTAATGAGGGCAAATATTTGATGGTAGCAGCTTCCCTGCGGGAGATAGTCTCTTTGCCAAAATCGCCTTATTAGCCGCAGTTAAGATACAATTCAGTACCCTATCCTAAAGCTTGCTGTTAGGAGGGAATCTGCAGCTTGCAGTGAAAGCGCTTCCAGAGGGGAGTCTAATGAGGGCAAACATTTGATGGTAGCAGCTTCCCTGCGGGAGATAGTCTCTTTTCCAAAATCGCATTATTAGCCGCAGTTAAGTTACAATTCAGTACCCTATCCTAAAGCTTGCTGTTAGGAGGGAATCTGCAGCTTGCAGTGAAAGCGCTTCCAGAGGGGAGTCTAACGAGGGCAAACATTTGATGGTAGCAGCTTCCCTGCGGGATATACTCTCTTTGCCAAAATCGCATTATTAGGCGAAAGTAAGTTACAATTCAGTACCCTATCCTAAAGCTTGCTGTTAGGAGGGAATCTGCAGCTTGCAGTGAAAGCGCTTCCAGAGGGGAGTCTAATGAGGGCAAATATTTGATGGTAGCAGCTTCCCTGCGGGAGATATTCTCATTGCCAAAATCACCTTATTAGCCGCAGTTAAGTTACAATTCAGTACCCTATCCTAAAGCTTGCTGTTAGGAGGGAATCTGCAGCTTGCAGTGAAAGCGCTTCCAGAGGGGAGTCTAATGAGGGCAAACATTTGATGGTAGCAGCTTCCCTGCGGGAGATACTCTCTTTGCCAAAATCGCATTATTAGGCGAAAGTAAGTTACAATTCAGGACCCTATCCTAAAGCTTGCTGTTAGGAGGGAATCTGCAGCTTGCAGTGAAAGCGCTTCCAGAGGGGAGTCTAATGAGGGCAAACATTTGATGGTAGCAGCTTCCCTGCGGGAGATACTCTCTTTGCCACATTCGCATTATTAGGCGAAAGTAAGTTACAATTCAGTACCCTATCCTAAAGCTTGCTGTTAGGAGGGAATTTGCAGCTTGCAGTGAAAGCGCTTCTAGAGGGGAGTCTAATGAGGGCAAACATTTGATGGTAGCAGCTTCCCTGCGGGAGATAGTCTCTTTGCCAAAATCGCATTATTAGGCGAAAGTAAGTTACAATTCAGTACCCTATCCTAAAGCTTGCTGTTAGGAGGGAATCTGCAGCTTGCAGTGAAAGCGCTTCCAGAGGGGAGTCTAATGAGGGCAAATATTTGATGGTAGCAGCTTCCCTGCGGGAGATATTCTCTTTGCCAAAATCGCCTTATTAGCCGCAGTTAAGTTACAATTCAGTACCCTATGCTAAAGCTTGCTGTTAGGAGGGAATCTGCAGCTTGCAGTGAAAGCGCTTCCAGAGGGGAGTCTAATGAGGGCAAACATTTGATGGTAGCAGCTTCCCTGCGGGAGATACTCTCTTTGCCAAAATCGCATTATTAGGCGAAAGTAAGTTACAATTCAGTACCCTATCCTAAAGCTTGCTGTTAGGAGGGAATCTGCAGCTTGCAGTGAAAGCGCTTCCAGAGGGGAGTCTAATGAGGGCAAACATTTGATGGTAGCAGCTTCCCTGCGGGAGATACTCTCTTTTCCAAAATCGCATTATTAGGCGAAAGTAAGTTACAATTCAGTACCCTATCCTAAAGCTTGCTGTTAGGAGGGAATCTGCAGTTTGCAGTGAAAGCGCTTCCAGAGGGGAGTCTAATGAGGGCAAATATTTGATGGTAGCAGCTTCCCTGCGGGAGATATTCTCTTTGCTATAATGGCCTTATTAGCCGCAGTTAAGTTACAATTCAGTACCCTATCCTAAAGCTTGCTGTTAGGAGGGAATCTGCAGCTTGCAGTGAAAGTGCTTCCAGAGGGGAGTCTAATGAGGGCAAACATTTGATGGTAGCAGCTTCCCTGCGGGAGATACTCTCTTTGCCAAAATCACATTATTAGGCGAAAGTAAGTTACAATTCAGTACCCTATCCTAAAGCTTGCTGTTAGGAGGGAATCTGCAGTTTGCAGTGAAAGCGCTTCCAGAGGGGAGTCTAATGAGGGCAAATATTTGATGGTAGCAGCTTCCCTGCGGGAGATATTCTCTTTGCTATAATCGCCTTATTAGACGCAGTAAAGTTACAATTCAGTACCCTATCCTAAAGCTTGCTGTTAGGAGGGAATCTGCAGCTTGCAGTGAAAGTGCTTCCAGAGGGGAGTATAATGAGGGCAAACATTTGATGGTAGCAGCTTCCCTGCGGGAGATACTCTCTGTGCCAAAATCGCATTATTGGGCGAAAGTAAGTTACAATTCAGTACCCTATCCTAAAGCTTGCTGTTAGGAGGGAATCTGCAGCTTGCAGTGAAAGCGCTTCCAGAGGGGAGTCTAATGAGGGCATACATTTGATGGTAGCAGCTTCCCTGCGGGAGATACTCTCTTTGCCAAAATCGCATTTTTAGCCGCAGTTAAGTTACAATTCAGTACCCTATGCTAAAGCTTGCTGTTAGGATGGAATCTGCAGCTTGCAGTGAAAGTGCTTCCAGAGGGGAGTCTAATGAGGGCAAATATTTGATGGTAGCAGCTTCCCTGCGGGAGATATTCTCTTTGCCAAAATCGCCTTATTAGCCGCAGTTAAGTTACAATTCAGTACCCTATGCTAAAGCTTGCTGTTAGGAGGGAATCTGCAGCTTGCAGTGAAAGCGCTTCCAGAGGGGAGTCTAATGAGGGCAAACATTTGATGGTAGCAGCTTCCCTGCGGGAGATACTCTCTTTGCCAAAATCGCAATATTAGGCGAAAGTAAGTTACAATTCAGTACCCTATCCTAAAGCTTGCTGTTAGGAGGGAATCTGCAGCTTGCAGTGAAAGCGCTTCCAGAGGGGAGTCTAATGAGGGCAAACATTTGATGGTAGCAGCTTCCCTGCGGGAGATACTCTCTTTGCCAAAATCGCATTATTAGGCGAAAGTAAGTTACAATTCAGTACCCTATCCTAAAGCTTGCTGTTAGGAGGGAATCTGCAGTTTGCAGTGAAAGCGCTTCCAGAGGGGAGTCTAATGAGGGCAAATATTTGATGGTAGCAGCTTCCCTGCGGGAGATATTCTCTTTGCCAAAATCGCCTTATTAGCCGCAGTTAAGTTACAATTCAGTACACTATGCTAAAGCTTGCTGTTAGGAGGGAATCTGCAGCTTGCAGTGAAAGCGCTTCCAGAGGGGAGTCTAATGAGGGCAAACATTTGATGGTAGCAGCTTCCCTGCCGGAGATACTCTCTTTGCGAAAATCGCATTATTAGCCGCAGTTAAGATACAATTCAGTATCCTATCCTAAAGCTTGCTGTTAGGAGGGAATCTGAAGCTTGCAGTGAAAGCGCTTCCAGAGGGTAGTCTAACGAGGGCAAACATTTGATGGTAGCAGCTTCCCTGCGGGAGATACTCTCTTTGCCAAAATCGCATTATTAGGCGAAAGTAAGTTACAATTCAGTACCCTATCCTAAAGCTTGCTGTTAGGAGGGAATCTGCAGCTTGCAGTGAAAGCGCTTCCAGAGGGGAGTCTAACGAGGGCAAATATTTGATGGTAGCAGCTTCCGTGCGGGAGATATTCTCTTTGCCAAAATCACCTTATTAGCCGCAGTTAAGATACAATTCAGTACCCTATCCTAAAGCTTGCTGTTAGGAGGGAATCTGCAGCTTGCAGTGAAAGCGCTTCCAGAGGGGAGTCTAATGAGGGCAAACATTTGATGGTAGCAGCTTCCCTGCGGGAGATACTCTCTTTGCCAAAATCGCCTTATTAGGCGAAAGTAAGTTACAATTCAGTACCCTATCCTAAAGCTTGCTGTTAGGAGGGAATCTGCAGCTTGCAGTGAAAGCGCTTCCAGAGGGGAGTCTAATGAGGGCAAACATTTGATGGTAGCAGCCTCCCTGCGGGAGATATTCTCTTTGCCAAAATCGCCTTATTAGCCGCAGTCAAGTTACAATTTAGTACACTATCCTAAAGCTTGCTGTTAGGAGGGAATCTGCAGCTTGCAGTGAAAGCGCTTCCAGAGGGGAGTGTAATGAGGGCAAACATTTGATGGTAGCAGCTTCCCTGCGGGAGATACTCTCTTCGCCATAATCGCATTATTAGGCGAAAGTAAGTTACAATTCAGTACCCTATCCTAAAGCTTGCTGTGAGGAGGGAATCTGCAGCTTGAAGTGAATGCGCTTCCAGAGGGTAGTCTAACGAGGGCAAACATTTGATGGTAACAGCTTCCCTGCGGGAGATACTCTCTTTGCCAAAATCGCATTATTAGGCGAAAGTAAGTTACAATTCAGTACCCTATCCTAAAGCTTGCTGTTAGGAGGGAATCTGCAGCTTGCAGTCAAAGCGCTTCCAGAGGGGAGTCTAATGAGGGCAAGCATTTGATGGTAGCAGCTTCCCTGCTGGAGATACTCTCTTTGCTAATATCGCCTTATTAGCCGCAGTCAAGTTACAATTCAGTACCCTATCCTAACGCTTGCTGTTAGGAGGGAAGCTGCAGCTTGCAGTGAAAGCGCTTCCAGAGGGGAGTCTAATGAGGGCAAACATTTGATGGTAGCAGCTTCCCTGCGGGAGCTACTCTCTTTGCCAAAATCGCATTATTAGGCGAAAGTAAGATACAATTCAGTACCCTATCCTAAAGCTTGCTGTTAGGAGGGAATCTGCAGCTTGCAGTGAAAGCGCTTCCAGAGGGGAGTCTAACGAGGGCAAACGTTTGATGGTAGCAGCTTCCCTGCGGGAGATACTCTCTTTGCCAAAATCGCATTATTAGGCGAAAGTAAGTTACAATTCAGTACCCTATCCTAAAGCTTGCTGTTAGGAGGGAATCTGCACCTTGCAGTGAAAGCGCTTCCAGAGGGGAGTCTAATGAGGGCAAACATTTGATGGTAGCAGCTTCCCTGCGGGAGATAGTCTCTTTGCGAAAATCGCATTATTAGGCGAAAGTAAGTTACAATTCAGTACCCTATCCTAAAGCTTGCTGTTAGGAGGGAATCTGCACCTTGCAGTGAAAGCGCTTCCAGAGGGGAGTCTAACGAGGGCAAACATTTGATGGTAGCAGCTTCCCTGCGGGAGATACTCTCTTTTCCAATTTCGCCTTATTAGTCGCAGTTAAGTTACAATTCAGTACCATATCCTAAAGCTTGCTGTTAGGAGGGAATCTGCAGCTTGCAGTGAAAGCGCTTCCAGAGGGGAGTCTAATGAGGGCAAACATTTGATGGTAGCAGCTTCCCTGCGGGAGATACTCTCTTTGCCAAAATCGCCTTATTATGCGAAAGTAAGTTACAATTCAGTACCCTATCCTAAAGCTTGCTGTTAGGAGGGAATATGCAGCTTGCAGTGAAAGCGCTTCCAGAGGGGAGTCTAATGAGGGCAAACATTTGATGGTAGCAGCTTCCCTGCGGGAGATATTCTCTTTGCCAAAATCGCCTTATTAGCCGCAGTTAAGTTACAATTCAGTACCCTATCCTAAAGCTTGCTGTTAGGAGGGAATCTGCAGCTTGCAGTGAAAGCGCTTCCAGAGGGTAGTCTAACGAGGGCAAACATTTGATGGTAGCAGCTTCCCTGCGGGAGATACTCTCTTTGCCAAAATCGCATTATTAGGCGAAAGTAAGATACAATTCAGTACCCTATCCTAAAGCTTGCTGTTAGGAGGGAATCTGCAGCTTGCAGTGAAAGCGCTTCCAGAGGGTAGTCTAACGAGGGCAAACATTTGATGGTAGCAGCTTCCCTGCGGGAGATACTCTCTTTGCCAAAATCGCATTATTAGGCGAAAGTAAGATACAATTCAGTACCCTATCCAAAAGATTGCTGTTAGGAGGGAATCTGCAGCTTGCAGTGAAAGCGCTTCCAGAGGGGAGTCTAATGAGGGCAAGCATTTGATGGTAGCAGGTTCCCGGCGGGAGATACTCTCTTTGCCAAAATCGCCTTATTAGCCGCAGTTAAGTTACAATTCAGTACCCTATCCTAAAGCTTGCTGTTAGGAGGGAATCTGCAGCTTGCAGTGAAAGCGCTTCCAGAGGGGAGTCTAATGAGGGCAAACATTTGATGGTAGAAGCTTCCCTGCGAGTGATACTCTCTTTGCCAAAATCGCATTATTAGGCGAAAGTAAGTTACAATTCAGTACCCTATCCTAAAGCTTGCTGTTAGGAGGGAATCTGCAGCTTGCAGTGAAAGCGCTTCCAGAGGGGAGTCTAATGAGGGCAAGCATTTGATGGTAGCAGCTTCCCTGCGGGAGATACTCTCTTTGCCAAAATCGCATTATTAGCGAAAGTAAGTTACAATTCAGTACCCTATCCTAAAGCTTGCTGTTAGGAGGGAATCTGCAGCTTGCAGTGAAAGCGCTTCCAGAGGGGAGTCTAATGAGGGCAAACATTTGATGGTAGCAGCTTCCCTGCGGGAGATACTCTCTTTGCCAAAATCGCATTATTAGGCGAAAGTAAGTTACAATTCAGTACCCTATCCTAAAGCTTGCTGTTAGGAGGGAATCTGCAGCTTGCAGTGAAAGCGCTTCCAGAGGGGAGTCTAACGAGGGCAAACATTTGATGGTAGCAGCTTCCCTGCGGGAGATACTCTCTTTTCCAATTTCGCCTTATTAGTCGCAGTTAAGTTACAATTCAGTACCCTATCCTAAAGCTTGCTGTTAGGAAGGAATCTGCAGCTTGCAGTGAAAGCGCTTCCAGAGGGGAGTCTAATGAGGGCAAACATTTGATGGTAGCAGCTTCCCTGCGGGAGATACTCTCTTTGCCAAAATCGCATTATTAGGCGAAAGTAAGTTACAATTCAGTACCCTATCCTAAAGCTTGCTGTTAGGAGGGAATCTGCAGCTTGCAGTGAAAGCGCTTCCAGAGGGGAGTCTAATGAAGGCAAACATTTGATGGTAGCAGCTTCCCTGCGGGAGATACTCTCTTTGCTAAAATCGCATTATTAGGCGAAAGTAAGTTACAATTCAGTACCCTATCCTAAAGCTTGCTGTTAGGAGGGAATCTGCAGCTTGCAGTGAAAGCGCTTCCAGAGGGGAGTCTAATGAGGGCAAACATTTGATGGTAGCAGCTTCCCTGCGGGAGATACTCTCTTTGCCAAAATCGCATTATTAGGCGAAAGTAAGTTACAATTCAGTACCCTATCCTAAAGCTTGCTGTTAGGAGGGAATCTGCAGCTTGCAGTGAAAGCGCTTCCAGAGGGGAGTCTAACGAGGGCAAACATTTGATGGTAGCAGCTTCCCTGCGGGAGATACTCTCTTTTCCAATTTCGCCTTATTAGTCGCAGTTAAGTTACAATTCAGTACCCTATCCTAAAGCTTGCTGTTAGGAGGGAATCTGCAGCTTGCAGTGAAAGCGCTTCCAGAGGGGAGTCTAATGAGGGCAAACATTTGATGGTAGCAGCTTCCCTGCGGGAGATACTCTCTTTGCCAAAATCGCATTATTAGGCGAAAGTAAGTTACAATTCAGTACCCTATCCTAAAGCTTGCTGTTAGGAGGGAATCTGCAGCTTGCAGTGAAAGCGCTTCCAGAGGGGAGTCTAATGAAGGCAAACATTTGATGGTAGCAGCTTCCCTGCGGGAGATACTCTCTTTGCTAAAATCGCATTATTAGGCGAAAGTAAGTTACAATTCAGTACCCTATCCTAAAGCTTGCTGTTAGGAGGGAATCTGCAGCTTGCAGTGAAAGCGCTTCCAGAGGGGAGTCTAATGAGGGCAAACATTTGATGGTAACATCTTCCCTGCGGTAGATATTCTCTTTGCCAAAATCGCCTTATTAGCCGCAGTTAAGTTACAATTCAGTACCCTATCCTAAAGCTTGCTGTTAGGAGGGAATCTGCACCTTGCAGTGAAAGCGCTTCCAGAGGGGAGTCTAATGAGGGCAAACATTTGATGGTAGCAGCTTCCCTGCGGGAGATAGTCTCTTTGCGAAAATCGCATTATTAGGCGAAAGTAAGTTACAATTCAGTACCCTATCCTAAAGCTTGCTGTTAGGAGGGAATCTGCAGCTTGCAGTGAAAGCGCTTCCAGAGGGGAGTCTAATGAGGGCAAACATTTGATGGTAGCAGCTTCCCTGCGGGAGATACTCTCTTTGCCAAAATCACATTATTAGCCGCAGTTAAGTTACAATTCAGTACACTATCCTAAAGCTTGCTGTTAGGAGGGAATCTGCAGCTTGCAGTGAAAGCGCTTCCAGAGGGGAGTCTAATGAGGGCAAACGTTTGATGGTAGCAGCTTCCCTGCGGGAGATACTCTCTTTGCCAAAATCGCATTATTAGGCGAAAGTAAGATACAATTCAGTACCCTATCCTAAAGCTTGCTGTTAGGAGGGAATCTGCAGCTTGCAGTGAAAGCGCTTCCAGAGGGGAGTCTAACGAGGGCAAACATTTGATGGTAGCAGCTTCCCTGCGGGAGATACTCTCTTTTCCAATTTCGCCTTATTAGCCTCAGTTAAGTTACAATTCAGTACCCTATCCTAAAACTTGCTGTTAGAAGGGAATCTGCTGCTTGCAGTGAAAGCGCTTCCAGAGGGGAGTCTAATGAGGGAAAACATTTGATGTTAGCAGCTTCCCTGCGGGAGATACTCCCTTTGCCAAAATCGCATTATTAGGCGAAAGTAAGTTTCAATTCAGTACCCTATCCTAAAGCTTGCTGTTAGGAGGGAATCTGCAGCTTGCAGTGAAAGCGCTTCCAGAGGGGAGTCTAACGAGGGCAAACATTTGATGGTAGCAGCTTCCCTGCGGGAGATACTCTCTTTGCCAAAATCGCATTATTAGGCGAAAGTAAGTTTCAATTCAGTACCCTATCCTAAAGCTTGCTGTTAGGAGGGAATCTGCAGCTTGCAGTGAAAGCGCTTCCAGAGGGGAGTCTAATGAGGGCAAACATTTGATGGTAACAGCTTCCCTGCGGTAGATATTCTCTTTGCCAAAATCGCCTTATTAGCCGCAGTTAAGTTACAATTCAGTACCCTATCCTAAAGCTTGCTGTTAGGAGGGAATCTGCAGCTTGCAGTGAAAGCGCTTCCAGAGGGGAGTCTAATGAGGGCAAACGTTTGATGGTAGCAGCTTCCCTGCGGGAGATACTCTCTTTGCCAAAATCGCATTATTAGGCGAAAGTAAGATACAATTCAGTACCCTATCCTAAAGCTTGCTGTTAGGAGGGAATCTGCAGCTTGCAGTGAAAGCGCTTCCAGAGGGGAGTCTAACGAGGGCAAACATTTGATGGTAGCAGCTTCCCTGTGGGAGATACTCTCTTTTCCAATTTCGCCTTATTAGCCTCAGTTAAGTTACAATTCAGTACCCTATCCTAAAGCTTGCTGTTAGGAGGGAATCTGCAGCTTGCAGTGAAAGCGCTTCCAGAGGGGAGTCTAATGAGGGCAAACATTTGATGGTAGCAGCTTCCCTGCGGGAGATACTCTCTTTGCCAAAATCACATTATTAGGCGAAAGTAAGTTACAATTCAGTACCCTATCCTAAAGCTTGATGTTAAGAGGGAATCTGCAGCTTGCAGTGAAAGCGCTTCCAGAGGGGAGTCTAATGAGGGCAAATATTGATGGTAGCAGCTTCCCTGCGGGAGGTATTCTCTTTGCAAAATTGCCTTATTAGCCGCAGTTAAGTTACAATTCAGTACACTGTCCTACAGCTTGCTGTTAGGAGGGAATCTGCGGCTTCCAGTGAAAGCGCTTCCAGAGGGGAGTCTAATGAGGGCAAACATTTGATGGTAGCAGCTTCCCTGCGGGAGATACTCTCTTTGCCAAATTCGCCTTATTAGCCGCAGTTAAGTTACAATTCAGTACCCTATCCTAAAGCTTGCTGTTAGGAGGGAATCTGCAGCTTGCAGTCAAAGCGCTTCCAGAGGGGAGTCTAATGAGGGAAAACATTTGATGGTAGCAGCTTTCCTGCGGGAGATAGTCTCTTTGCCAAAATCGCATTATTAGGCGAAAGTAAGTTACAATTCAGTACCTTATCCTAAAGCTTGCTGTTAGGAGGGAATCTGCAGCTTGCAGTGAAAGCGCTTCCAGAGGGGAGTCTAATGAGGGCAAACATTTGATGGTAACAGCTTCCCTGCGGGTGATACTCTCTTTGCCAAAATCGCCTTATTATCCGCAGTTAAGATACAATTCAGTACCCTATCCTAAAGCTTGCTGTTAGGAGGGAATCTGCAGCTTGCAGTGAAAGCGCTTCCAGAGGGGAGTCTAATGAGGGCAAACATTTGATGGTAGCAGCTTCCCTGCGGGAGATAGTCTCTTTGCCAAAATCGCATTATTAGGCGAAAGTAAGTTACAATTCAGTACCCGATCCTAAAGCTTGCTGTTAGGAGGGAATCTGCAGCTTGCAGTGAAAGCGCTTCCAGAGGGGAGTCTAATGAGGGCAAACGTTTGATGGTAGCAGCTTCCCTGCGGGAGATACTCTCTTTGCCAAAATCGCATTATTAGGCGAAAGTAAGATACAATTCAGTACCCTATCCTAAAGCTTGCTGTTAGGAGGGAATCTGCAGCTTGCAGTGAAAGCGCTTCCAGAGGGGAGTCTAATGAGGGCAAACATTTGATGGTAGCAGCTTCCCTGCGGGAGATACTCTCTTTTCCAATTTGGCCTTATTAGCCTCAGTTAAGTTACAATTCAGTACCCTATCCTAAAGCTTGCTGTTAGGAGGGAATCTGCTGCTTGCAGTGAAAGCGCTTCCAGAGGGGAGTCTAATGAGGGCAAACATTTGATGGTAGCAGCTTCCCTGCGGGAGATACTCTCTTTGCCAAAATCGCATTATTAGGCGAAAGTAAGTTACAATTCAGTACCCTATCCTAAAGCTTGCTGTTAGGAGGGAATCTGCAGCTTGCAGTGAAAGCGCTTCCAGAGGGGAGTCTAATGAGGGCAAACATTTGATGGCAGCAGCTTCCCTGCGGGAGACAGTCTCTTTGCCAAAAACACATTAATAGGCGAAAGTAAGATACAATTCAGTACCCTATCCTAAAGCTTGCTGTTAGGAGGGAATCTGCAGCTTGCAGTGAAAGCGCTTCGAGAGGGGAGTCTAATGAGGGCAAATATTTGATGGTAGCAGCTTCCCTGCGGGAGATATTCTCTTTGCCATAATCGCCTTATTAGCCGCAGTTAAGTTACAATTCAGTACCCTATCCTAGAGCTTGCTGTTAGGAGGGAATCTGAAGCTTGCAGTGAAAGCGCTTCCACAGAGTAGTCTAACGAGGGCAAACATTTGATGGTAGCAGCTTCCCTGCGGGAGATACTCTCTTTGCCAAAATCGCATTATTAGGCGAAAGTAAGTTACAATTCAGTACCCTATCCTAAAGCTTGCTGTTAGGAGGGAATCTGCAGCTTGCAGTGAAAGCGCTTCCAGAGGGGATTGTAATGAGGGCAAACATTAGATGGTAGCAGCTTCCCTGCGGGAGATACTCTCTTTGCCAAAATCGCATTATTAGGCGAAAGTAAGTTACAATTCAGTACCCTATCCTAAAGCTTGCTGTTAGGAGGGAATCTGCAGCTTGCAGTGAAAGCGCTTCGAGAGGGGAGTCTAATGAGGGCAAAGATTTGATGGTAGCAGCTTCCCTGCGGGATATAGTCTCTTTGCCAAAATCGCCTTATTAGCCGCAGTTAAGTTACAATTCAGTACCCTATCCTAAAGCTTGCTGTTAGGAGGGAATCTGCAGCTTGCAGTGAAAGCGCTTCGAGAGGGGAGTCTAATGAGGGCAAACATTTGATGGTAGCAGCTTCCCTGCGGGAGATACTCTCTTTGCCAAAATCGCATTATTAGGCGAAAGTAAGATACAATTCAGTACCCTATCCTAAAGCTTGCTGTTAGGAGGGAATCTGCAGCTTGCAGTGAAAGCGCTTCCAGAGGGGAGTCTAACGAGGGCAAACATTTGATGGTAGCAGCTTCCCTGCGGGAGATATTCTCTTTGCCAATATCGCCTTATTAGGCGAAAGTAAGTTACAATTCAGTACCCTATCCTAAAGCTTGCTGTTAGGAGGGAATCTGCAGCTTGCAGTGAAAGCGCTTCCAGAGTGGAGTCTAATGAGGGCAAACATTTGATGGTAGCAGTTTCCCTGCGGGAGATATTCTCTTTGCCAAATTCTCCTTATTAGCCGCAGTTAAGTTACAATTCAGTACCCTATCCTAAAGCTTGCTGTTAGGAGGGAATCTGCAGCTTGCAGTGAAAGCGCTTCCAGAGGGGAGTCTAATGAGGGCAAATATTTGATGGTAGCAGCTTCCCTGCGGGAGATATTCTCTTTGCCATAATCGCCTTATTAGCCGCAGTTAAGTTACAATTCAGTACCCTATCCTAGAGCTTGCTGTTAGGAGGGAATCTGAAGCTTGCAGTGAAAGCGCTTCCACAGAGTAGTCTAACGAGGGCAAGCATTTGATGGTAGCAGCTTCCCTGCGGGAGATACTCTCTTTGCCAAAATCGCATTATTAGGCGAAAGTAAGTTACCATTCAGTACCCTATCCTAAAGCTTGCTGTTAGGAGGGAATCTGCAGCTTGCAGTGAAAGCGCTTCGAGAGGGGAGTCTAATGAGGGCAAATATTTGATGGTAGCAGCTTCCCTGCGGGATATAGTCTCTTTGCCAAAATCGCCTTATTAGCCGCAGTTAAGTTACAATTCAGTACCCTATCCTAAAGCTTGCTGTTAGGAGGGAATCTGCAGCTTGCAGTGAAAGCGCTTCCACAGGGTAGTTTAAAGAGGGCAAATATTTGATGGTAGCAGCTTCCCTGCGGGAGATACTCTCTTTGCCAAAATCGCCTTATTAGCCGCAGTTAAGTTACAATTCAGTACCCTATCCTAAAGCTTGCTGTTAGGAGGGAATCTGCAGCTTGCAGTGAAAGCGCTTCCAGAGGGGAGTCTAATGAGGGCAAACATTTGATGGTAGCAGCTTCCCTGCGGGAGATAGTCTCTTTGCCAAAATCGCATTATTAGGCGAAAGTAAGTTACAATTCAGTACCCTATCCTAAAGCTTGCTGTTAGGAGGGAATCTGCAGCTTGCAGTGAAAGCGCTTCCAGAGGGGAGTCTAATGAGGGCAAATATTTGATGGTAGCAGCTTCCCTGTGGGAGATACTGTCTTTGCCAAAATCGCATTATTATGCGAAAGTAAGTTACAATTCAGTACCCTATCCTAAAGCTTGCTGTTAGGAGGGAATCTGCAGCTTGCAGTGAAAGCGCTTCCAGAGGGGAGTGTAATGAGGGCAAACATTTGATGGTAGCAGCTTCCCTTCGGGAGATACTCTCTTTGCCAAAATCGCATTATTTGTCGAAAGTAAGTTACAATTCAGTACCCTATCCTAAAGCTTGCTGTTAGGAGGGAATCTGCAGCTTGCAGTGAAAGCGCTTCCAGAGGGGAGTCTAACGAGGGCAAATATTTGATGGTAGCAGCTTCCCTGCGGGAGATATTCTCTTTGCCATAATCGCCTTATTAGCCGCAGTTAAGATACAATTCAGTACCCTATCCTAAAGCTTGCTGTTAGGAGGGAATCTGCCGCTTGCAGTGAAAGCGCTTCCAGAGGGGAGTCTAATGAGGGCAAATATTTGATGGTAGCAGCTTCCCTGCGGGAGATACTCTCTTTGCCAAAATCGCATTATCAGGCGAAAGTAAGATACCATTCAGTACACTGTCCTAAAGCTTGCTGTTAGGAGGGAATCTGCCGCTTGCAGTGAAAGCGCTTCCAGAGGGGAGTCTAATGAGGGAAAACATTTGATGGTAGCAGCTTCCCTGCGGGAGATACTCTCTTTGCCAAAATCGCATTATTAGGCGAAAGTAAGTTACAATTCAGTACCCTATCCTAAAGCTTGCTGTTAGGAGGGAATCTGCAGCTTGCAGTGAAAGCGCTTCCAGAGGGGAGTCTAATGAGGGCAAAGATTTGATGGTAGCAGCTTCCCTGCGGGATATAGTCTCTTTGCCAAAATCGCATTATTAGCCGCAGTTAAGTTACAATTCAGTACCCTATCCTAAAGCTTGCTGTTAGGAGGGAATCTGCAGCTTGCAGTGAAAGCGCTTCCACAGGGTAGTTTAAAGAGGGCAAATATTTGATGGTAGCAGCTTCCCTGCGGGAGATACTCTCTTTGCCAAAATCGCATTATTAGGCGAAAGTAAGTTACCATTCAGTACCCTATCCTAAAGCTTGCTGTTAGGAGGGAATCTGCAGCTTGCAGTGAAAGCGCTTCCAGAGGGGAGTCTAATGAGGGCAAACATTTGATGGTAGCAGCTTCTCTGCGGGAGATATTCTCTTTGCCATAATCGCCTTATTAGCCGCAGTTAAGTTACAATTCAGTACCCTATCCTAGAGCTTGCTGTTAGGAGGGAATCTGAAGCTTGCAGTGAAAGCGCTTCCACAGAGTAGTCTAACGAGGGCAAACATTTGATGGTAGCAGCTTCCCTGCGGGAGATACTCTCTTTGCCAAAATCGCATTATTAGGCGAAAGTAAGTTACCATTCAGTACCCTATCCTAAAGCTTGCTGTTAGGAGGGAATCTGCAGCTTGCAGTGAAAGCGCTTCCAGAGGGGATTGTAATGAGGGCAAACATTAGATGGTAGCAGCTTCCCTGCGGGAGATACTCTCTTTGCCAAAATCGCATTATTAGGCGAAAGTAAGTTACAATTCAGTACCCTATCCTAAAGCTTGCTGTTAGGAGGGAATCTGCAGCTTGCAGTGAAAGCGCTTCCAGAGGGGAGTCTAATGAGGGCAAATATTTGATGGTAGCAGCTTCCCTGCGGGAGATATTCTCTTTGCCATAATCGCCTTATTAGCCGCAGTTAAGTTACAATTCAGTACCCTATCCTAGAGCTTGCTGTTAGGAGGGAATCTGAAGCTTGCAGTGAAAGCGCTTCCACAGAGTAGTCTAACGAGGGCAAACATTTGATGGTAGCAGCTTCCCTGCGGGAGATACTCTCTTTGCCAAAATCGCCTTATTAGCCGCAGTTAAGATACAATTCAGTACCCTATCCTAAAGCTTGCTGTTAGGAGGGAATCTGCCGCTTGCAGTGAAAGCGCTTCCAGAGGGGAGTCTAATGAGGGCAAACATTTGATGGTAGCAGCTTCCCTGCGGGAGATACTCTCTTTGCCAAAATCGCATTATTAGGCGAAAGTAAGTTACAATTCAGTACCCTATCCTAAAGCTTGCTGTTAGGAGGGAATCTGCAGCTTGCAGTGAAAGCGCTTCCAGAGGGGAGTCTAATGAGGGCAAACATTTGATGGTAGCAGCTTCCCTGCGGGATATAGTCTCTTTGCCAAAATCGCCTTATTAGCCGCAGTTAAGTTACAATTCAGTACCCTATCCTAAAGCTTGCTGTTAGGAGGGAATCTGCAGCTTGCAGTGAAAGCGCTTCCACAGGGTAGTTTAAAGAGGGCAAATATTTGATGGTAGCAGCTTCCCTGCGGGAGATACTCTCTTTGCCAAAATCGCATTATTAGGCGAAAGTAAGTTACAATTCAGTACACTATCCTAAAGATTGCTGTTAGGAGGGAATCTGCAGCTTGCAGTGAAAGCGCTTCCAGAGGGGAGTCTAATGAGGACAAACATTTGATGTTAGCAGCTTCCCTGCGGGAGATACTCTCTTTGCCAAAATCGCATTATTAGGCGAAAGTAAGTTACAATTCAGTACCCTATCCTAAAGCTTGCTGTTAGGAGGGAATCTGCAGCTTGCAGTGAAAGCGCTTCGAGAGGGGAGTCTAATGAGGGCAAATATTTGATGGTAGCAGCTTCCCTGCGGGATATAGTCTCTTTGCCAAAATCGCCTTATTAGCCGCAGTTAAGTTACAATTCAGTACCCTATCCTAAAGCTTGCTGTTAGGAGGGAATCTGCAGCTTGCAGTGAAAGCGCTTCCACAGGGTAGTTTAAAGAGGGCAAATATTTGATGGTAGCAGCTTCCCTGCGGGAGATACTCTCTTTGCCAAAATCGCCCTATTAGCCGCAGTTAAGTTACAATTCAGTACCCTATCCTAAAGCTTGCTGTTAGGAGGGAATCTGCCGCTTGCAGTGAAAGCGCTTCCAGAGGGGAGTCTAATGAGGGCAAACATTTGATGGTAGCAGCTTCCCTGCGGGAGATAGTCTCTTTGCCAAAATCGCATTATTAGGCGAAAGTAAGTTACAATTCAGTACCCTATCCTAAAGCTTGCTGTTAGGAGGGAATCTGCAGCTTGCAGTGAAAGCGCTTCCAGAGGGGAGTCTAATGAGGGCAAATATTTGATGGTAGCAGCTTCCCTGTGGGAGATACTGTCTTTGCCAAAATCGCATTATTATGCGAAAGTAAGTTACAATTCAGTACCCTATCCTAAAGCTTGCTGTTAGGAGGGAATCTGCAGCTTGCAGTGAAAGCGCTTCCAGAGGGGAGTGTAATGAGCGCAAACATTTGATGGTAGCAGCTTCCCTGCGGGAGATACTCTCTTTGCCAAAATCGCATTATTAGTCGAAAGTAAGTTACAATTCAGTACCCTATCCTAAAGCTTGCTGTTAGGAGGGAATCTGCAGCTTGCAGTGAAAGCGCTTCCAGAGGGGAGTCTAACGAGGGCAAACATTTGATGGTAGCAGCTTCTCTGCGGGAGATATTCTCTTTGCCATAATCGCCTTATTAGCCGCAGTTAAGTTACAATTCAGTACCCTATCCTAGAGCTTGCTGTTAGGAGGGAATCTGAAGCTTGCAGTGAAAGCGCTTCCACAGAGTAGTCTAACGAGGGCAAACATTTGATGGTAGCAGCTTCCCTGCGGGAGATACTCTCTTTGCCAAAATCGCATTATTAGGCGAAAGTAAGTTACCATTCAGTACCCTATCCTAAAGCTTGCTGTTAGGAGGGAATCTGCAGCTTGCAGTGAAAGCGCTTCCAGAGGGGATTGTAATGAGGGCAAACATTAGATGGTAGCAGCTTCCCTGCGGGAGATACTCTCTTTGCCAAAATCGCATTATTAGGCGAAAGTAAGTTACAATTCAGTACCCTATCCTAAAGCTTGCTGTTAGGAGGGAATCTGCAGCTTGCAGTGAAAGCGCTTCCAGAGGGGAGTCTAATGAGGGCAAATATTTGATGGTAGCAGCTTCCCTGCGGGAGATATTCTCTTTGCCATAATCGCCTTATTAGCCGCAGTTAAGTTACAATTCAGTACCCTATCCTAGAGCTTGCTGTTAGGAGGGAATCTGAAGCTTGCAGTGAAAGCGCTTCCACAGAGTAGTCTAACGAGGGCAAACATTTGATGGTAGCAGCTTCCCTGCGGGAGATACTCTCTTTGCCAAAATCGCCTTATTAGCCGCAGTTAAGATACAATTCAGTACCCTATCCTAAAGCTTGCTGTTAGGAGGGAATCTGCCGCTTGCAGTGAAAGCGCTTCCAGAGGGGAGTCTAATGAGGGCAAACATTTGATGGTAGCAGCTTCCCTGCGGGAGATACTCTCTTTGCCAAAATCGCATTATTAGGCGAAAGTAAGTTACAATTCAGTACCCTATCCTAAAGCTTGCTGTTAGGAGGGAATCTGCAGCTTGCAGTGAAAGCGCTTCCAGAGGGGAGTCTAATGAGGGCAAACATTTGATGGTAGCAGCTTCCCTGCGGGATATAGTCTCTTTGCCAAAATCGCCTTATTAGCCGCAGTTAAGTTACAATTCAGTACCCTATCCTAAAGCTTGCTGTTAGGAGGGAATCTGCAGCTTGCAGTGAAAGCGCTTCCACAGGGTAGTTTAAAGAGGGCAAATATTTGATGGTAGCAGCTTCCCTGCGGGAGATACTCTCTTTGCCAAAATCGCATTATTAGGCGAAAGTAAGTTACAATTCAGTACACTATCCTAAAGATTGCTGTTAGGAGGGAATCTGCAGCTTGCAGTGAAAGCGCTTCCAGAGGGGAGTCTAATGAGGACAAACATTTGATGTTAGCAGCTTCCCTGCGGGAGATACTCTCTTTGCCAAAATCGCATTATTAGGCGAAAGTAAGTTACAATTCAGTACCCTATCCTAAAGCTTGCTGTTAGGAGGGAATCTGCAGCTTGCAGTGAAAGCGCTTCGAGAGGGGAGTCTAATGAGGGCAAATATTTGATGGTAGCAGCTTCCCTGCGGGATATAGTCTCTTTGCCAAAATCGCCTTATTAGCCGCAGTTAAGTTACAATTCAGTACCCTATCCTAAAGCTTGCTGTTAGGAGGGAATCTGCAGCTTGCAGTGAAAGCGCTTCCACAGGGTAGTTTAAAGAGGGCAAATATTTGATGGTAGCAGCTTCCCTGCGGGAGATACTCTCTTTGCCAAAATCGCCTTATTAGCCGCAGTTAAGTTACAATTCAGTACCCTATCCTAAAGCTTGCTGTTAGGAGGGAATCTGCAGCTTGCAGTGAAAGCGCTTCCAGAGGGGAGTCTAATGAGGGCAAACATTTGATGGTAGCAGCTTCCCTGCGGGAGATAGTCTCTTTGCCAAAATCGCATTATTAGGCGAAAGTAAGTTACAATTCAGTACCCTATCCTAAAGCTTGCTGTTAGGAGGGAATCTGCAGCTTGCAGTGAAAGCGCTTCCAGAGGGGAGTCTAATGAGGGCAAATATTTGATGGTAGCAGCTTCCCTGTGGGAGATACTGTCTTTGCCAAAATCGCATTATTATGCGAAAGTAAGTTACAATTCAGTACCCTATCCTAAAGCTTGCTGTTAGGAGGGAATCTGCAGCTTGCAGTGAAAGCGCTTCCAGAGGGGAGTGTAATGAGCGCAAACATTTGATGGTAGCAGCTTCCCTTCGGGAGATACTCTCTTTGCCAAAATCGCATTATTAGTCGAAAGTAAGTTACAATTCAGTACCCTATCCTAAAGCTTGCTGTTAGGAGGGAATCTGCAGCTTGCAGTGAAAGCGCTTCCAGAGGGGAGTCTAACGAGGGCAAATATTTGATGGTAGCAGCTTCCCTGCGGGAGATATTCTCTTTGCCATAATCGCCTTATTAGCCGCAGTTAAGATACAATTCAGTACCCTATCCTAAAGCTTGCTGTTAGGAGGGAATCTGCCGCTTGCAGTGAAAGCGCTTCCAGAGGGGAGTCTAATGAGGGCAAATATTTGATGGTAGCAGCTTCCCTGCGGGAGATACTCTCTTTGCCAAAATCGCATTATTAGGCGAAAGTAAGATACCATTCAGTACACTATCCTAAAGCTTGCTGTTAGGAGGGAATCTGCCGCTTGCAGTGAAAGCGCTTCCAGAGGGGAGTCTAATGAGGGCAAACATTTGATGGTAGCAGCTTCCCTGCGGGAGATACTCTCTTTGCCAAAATCGCATTATTAGGCGAAAGTAAGTTACAATTCAGTACCCTATCCTAAAGCTTGCTGTTAGGAGGGAATCTGCAGATTGCAGTGAAAGCGCTTCCAGAGGGGAGTCTAATGAGGGCAAAGATTTGATGGTAGCAGCTTCCCTGCGGGATATAGTCTCTTTGCCAAAATCGCCTTATTAGCCGCAGTTAAGTTACAATTCAGTACCCTATCCTAAAGCTTGCTGTTAGGAGGGAATCTGCAGCTTGCAGTGAAAGCGCTTCCACAGGGTAGTTTAAAGAGGGCAAATATTTGATGGTAGCAGCTTCCCTGCGGGAGATACTCTCTTTGCCAAAATCGCATTATTAGGCGAAAGTAAGTTACCATTCAGTACCCTATCCTAAAGCTTGCTGTTAGGAGGGAATCTGCAGCTTGCAGTGAAAGCGCTTCCAGAGGGGAGTCTAATGAGGGCAAACATTTGATGGTAGCAGCTTCTCTGCGGGAGATATTCTCTTTGCCATAATCGCCTTATTAGCCGCAGTTAAGTTACAATTCAGTACCCTATCCTAGAGCTTGCTGTTAGGAGGGAATCTGAAGCTTGCAGTGAAAGCGCTTCCACAGAGTAGTCTAACGAGGGCAAACATTTGATGGTAGCAGCTTCCCTGCGGGAGATACTCTCTTTGCCAAAATCGCATTATTAGGCGAAAGTAAGTTACCATTCAGTACCCTATCCTAAAGCTTGCTGTTAGGAGGGAATCTGCAGCTTGCAGTGAAAGCGCTTCCAGAGGGGATTGTAATGAGGGCAAACATTAGATGGTAGCAGCTTCCCTGCGGGAGATACTCTCTTTGCCAAAATCGCATTATTAGGCGAAAGTAAGTTACAATTCAGTACCCTATCCTAAAGCTTGCTGTTAGGAGGGAATCTGCAGCTTGCAGTGAAAGCGCTTCCAGAGGGGAGTCTAATGAGGGCAAAGATTTGATGGTAGCAGCTTCCCTGCGGGAGATATTCTCTTTGCCATAATCGCCTTATTAGCCGCAGTTAAGTTACAATTCAGTACCCTATCCTAGAGCTTGCTGTTAGGAGGGAATCTGAAGCTTGCAGTGAAAGCGCTTCCACAGAGTAGTCTAACGAGGGCAAACATTTGATGGTAGCAGCTTCCCTGCGGGAGATACTCTCTTTGCCAAAATCGCCTTATTAGCCGCAGTTAAGATACAATTCAGTACCCTATCCTAAAGCTTGCTGTTAGGAGGGAATCTGCCGCTTGCAGTGAAAGCGCTTCCAGAGGGGAGTCTAATGAGGGCAAACATTTGATGGTAGCAGCTTCCCTGCGGGAGATACTCTCTTTGCCAAAATCGCATTATTAGGCGAAAGTAAGTTACAATTCAGTACCCTATCCTAAAGCTTGCTGTTAGGAGGGAATCTGCAGCTTGCAGTGAAAGCGCTTCCACAGGGTAGTTTAAAGAGGGCAAATATTTGATGGTAGCAGCTTCCCTGCGGGAGATACTCTCTTTGCCAAAATCGCATTATTAGGCGAAAGTAAGTTACAATTCAGTACACTATCCTAAAGATTGCTGTTAGGAGGGAATCTGCAGCTTGCAGTGAAAGCGCTTCCAGAGGGGAGTCTAATGAGGGCAAGCATTTGATGGTAGCAGCTTCCCTGCGGGAGATACTCTCTTTGCCGAAATCGCATTACTAGGCGAAAGTAAGTTACAATTCAGTACCCTATCCTAAAGCTTGCTGTTAGGAGGGAATCTGCAGCTTGCAGTGAAAGCGCTTCCAGAGGGGAGTCTAATGAGGGCAAATATTTGATGGTAGCAGCTTCCCTGCGGGAGATATTCTCTTTGCCATAATCGCCTTATTAGCCGCAGTTAAGATACAATTCAGTACCCTATCCTAAAGCTTGCTGTTAGGAGGGAATCTGCAGCTTGCAGTGAAAGCGCTTCCAGAGGGGAGTCTAATGAGGGCAAACATTTGATGGTAGCAGTTTCCCTGCGGGAGATACTCTCTTTGCCAAAATCGCATTATTAGGCGAAAGTAAGTTACAATTCAGTACCCTATCCTAAAGCTTGCTGTTAGGAGGGAATCTGCAGCTTGCAGTGAAAGCGCTTCCACAGGGTAGTCTAATGAGGGCAAACATTTGATGGTAGCAGCTTCCCTGCGGGAGATACTCTCTTTGCCAAAATCGCATTATTAGGCGAAAGTAAGTTACAATTCAGTACCCTATCCTAAAGCTTGCTGTTAGGAGGGAATCTGCAGCTTGAAGTGAATGCGCTTCCAGAGGGTAGTCTAACGAGGGCAAACATTTGATGGTAACAGCTTCCGTGCCGGAGATACTCTCTTTGCCAAAATCGCATTATTAGGCGAAAGTAAGTTACAATTCAGTACCTTATCCTAAAGCTTGCTGTTAGGAGGGAATCTGCAGCTTGCAGTGAAAGCGCTTCCAGAGAGGAGTGTAATGAGGGCAAACATTTGATGGTAGCAGCTTCCCTGCGGGAGATACTCTCTTTGCCAAAATCGCATTATTATGCGAAAGTAAGTTACAATTCAGTACCCTATCCTAAAGCTTGCTGTTAAGAGGGAATCTGCAGCTTGCAGTGAAAGCGCTTCCAGAGGGGAGTCTAATGAGGGCAAATATTTGATGGTAGCAGCTTCCCTGTGGGAGATACTCTCTTTGCCAAAATCGCATTATTATGCGAAACTAAGTTACAGTTCAGTACACTATCCTAAAGCTTGCTGTTAGGAGGGAATCTGCAGCTTGCAGTGAAAGCGCTTCCAGAGGGGAGTCTAATGAGGGCAAACATTTGATGGTAGCAGCTTCCCTGCGGGAGATACTCTCTTTGCCAAAATCGCATTATTAGGCGAAATAAGTTACAATTCAGTACCCTATCCTAAAGCTTGCTGTTAGGAGGGAATCTGCAGCTTGCAGTGAAAGCGCTTCCAGAGGGGAGTCTAATGAGGGCAAGCATTTGATGGTAGCAGCTTCCCTGCGGGAGATAGTCTCTTTGCCAAAATCGCATTATTAGGCGAAAGTAAGTTACAATTCAGTACCCTATCCTAAAGCTTGCTCTTAGGAGGGAATCTGCAGCTTGCAGTGAAAGCGCTTCCAGAGGGGAGTCTAATGAGGGCAAATATTTGATGGTAGCAGCTTCCCTGCGGGAGATATTCTCTTTGCCATAATCGCCTTATTAGCCGCAGTTAAGTTACAATTCAGTACCCTATCCTAGAGCTTACTGTTAGGAGGGAATCTGAAGCTTGCAGTGAAAGCGCTTCCAGAGGGGAGTCTAATGAGGGCAAACATTTGATGGTAGCAGCTTCCCTGCGGGAGATAGTCTCTTTGCCAAAATCGCATTATTAGGCGAAAGTAAGTTACAATTCAGTACCCTATCCTAAAGCTTGCTGTTAGGAGGGAATCTGCAGCTTGCAGTGAAAGCGCTTCCAGAGGGGAGTCTAATGAGGGCAAACATTTGATGGTAGCAGCTTCCCTGCGGGAGATAGTCTCTTTGCCAAAATCGCATTATTAGGCGAAAGTAAGATACAATTCAGTACCCTATCCTAAAGCTTGCTGTTAGGAGGGAATCTGCAGCTTGCAGTGAAAGCGCTTCCAGAGGGGAGTCTAATGAGGGCAAATATTTGATGGTAGCAGCTTCCCTGCGGGAGATACTCTCTTTGCCAAAATCGCCTTATTAGCCGCAGTTAAGTTACAATTCAGTACCCTATCCTAAAGCTTGCTGTTAGGAGGGAATCTGCAGCTTGCAGTGAAAGCGCTTCCACAGAGTAGTCTAACGAGGGCAAACATTTGATTGTAGCAGCTTCCCTGCGGGAGATACTCTCTTTGCCAAAATCGCATTATTAGGCGAAAGTAAGTTACAATTCAGTACCTTATCCTAAAGCTTGCTGTTAGGAGGGAATCTGAAGCTTGCAGTGAAAGCGCTTCCAGAGAGGAGTGTAATGAGGGCAAACATTTGATGGTAGCAGCTTCCCTGCGGGAGATACTCTCTTTGCCAAAATCGCATTATTATGCGAAAGTAAGTTACAATTCAGTACCCTATCCTAAAGCTTGCTGTTAGGAGGGAATCTGCAGTTTGCAGTGAAAGCGCTTCCAGAGGGGAGTCTAATGAGGGCAAATATTTGATGGTAGCAGCTTCCCTGTGGGAGATACTCTCTTTGCCAAAATCGCATTATTATGCGAAACTAAGTTACAATTGAGTACACTATCCTAAAGCTTGCTGTTAGGAGGGAATCTGCAGCTTGCAGTGAAAGCGCTTCCAGAGGGGAGTCTAATGAGGGCAAACATTTGATGGTAGCAGCTTCCCTGCGGGAGATACTCTCTTTGCCAAAATCGCATTATTAGGCGAAAGTAAGTTACAATTCAGTACCCTATCCTAAAGCTTGCTGTTAGGAGGGAATCTGCAGCTTGCAGTGAAAGCGCTTCCAGAGGGGAGTCTAATGAGGGCAAGCATTTGATGGTAGCAGCTTCCCTGCGGGAGATAGTCTCTTTGCCAAAATCGCATTATTAGGCGAAAGTAAGTTACAATTCAGTACCCTATCCTAAAGCTTGCTCTTAGGAGGGAATCTGCAGCTTGCAGTGAAAGCGCTTCCAGAGGGGAGTCTAATGAGGGCAAATATTTGATGGTAGCAGCTTCCCTGCGGGAGATATTCTCTTTGCCATAATCGCCTTTTTAGCCGCAGTTAAGTTACAATTCAGTACCCTATCCTAGAGCTTGCTGTTAGGAGGGAATCTGAAGCTTGCAGTGAAAGCCCTTCCAGAGGGGAGTCTAATGAGGGCAAACATTTGATGGTAGCAGCTTCCCTGCGGGAGATACTCTCTTTGCCAAAATCGCATTATTAGGCGAAAGTAAGTTACAATTCAGTACCCTATCCTAAAGCTTGCTGTTAGGAGGGAATCTGCAGCTTGCAGTGAAAGCGCTTCCAGAGGGGAGTCTAATGAGGGCAAACATTTGATGGTAGCAGCTTCCCTGCGGGAGATAGTCTCTTTGCCAAAATCGCATTATTAGGCGAAAGTAAGATACAATTCAGTACCCTATCCTAAAGCTTGCTGTTAGGAGGGAATCTGCAGCTTGCAGTGAAAGCGCTTCCAGAGGGGAGTCTAATGAGGGCAAACATTTGATGGTAGCAGCTTCCCTGCGGGAGATAGTCTCTTTGCCAAAATCGCCTTATTAGCCTCAGTTAAGTTACAATTCAGTACCCTATCCTAAAGCTTGCTGTTAGGAGGGAATCTGCAGCTTGCAGTGAAAGCGCTTCCACAGAGTAGTCTAACGAGGGCAAACATTTGATGGTAGCAGCTTCCCTGCGGGAGATACTCTCTTTGCCAAAATCGCATTATTAGGCGAAAGTAAGTTACAATTCAGTACCCTATCCTAAAGCTTGCTGTTAGGAGGGAATCTGCAGCTTGCAGTGAAAGCGCTTCCAGAGGGGAGTGTAATGAGGGCAAACATTTGATGGTAGCAGCTTCCCTGCGGGAGATACTCTCTTTGCCAAAATCGCATTATTAGGCGAAAGTAAGTTACAATTCAGTACCCTATCCTAAAGCTTGCTGTTAGGAGGGAATCTGCAGCTTGCAGTGAAAGCGCTTCCAGAGGGGAGCCTAACGAGGGCAAATATTTGATGGTAGCAGCTTCCCTGCGGGAAATATTCTCTTTGTCATAATCGCCTTATTAGCCGCAGTTAAGATACAATTCAGTACCCTATCCTAAAGCTTGCTGTTAGGAGGGAATCTGCAGCTTGCAGTGAAAGCGCTTCCAGAGGGGAGTCTAATGAGGGCAAACATTTGATGGTAGCAGCTTCCCTGCGGGAGATACTCTCTTTGCCAAAATCGCATTATTAGGCGAAAGTAAGTTACAATTCAGTACCCTATCCTAAAGCTTGCTGTTAGGAGGGAATCTGCAGCTTGCAGTGAAAGCGCTTCCACAGGGTAGTCTAATGAGGGCAAACATTTGATGGTAGCAGCTTCCCTGCGGGAGATACTCTCTTTGCCAAAATCGCATTATTAGGCGAAAGTAAGTTACAATTCAGTACCCTATCCTAAAGCTTGCTGTTAGGAGGGAATCTGCAGCTTGAAGTGAAAGCGCTTCCAGAGGGTAGTCTAACGAGGGCAAACACTTGATGGTAACAGCTTCCGTGCCGGAGATACTCTCTTTGCCAAAATCGCATTATTATGCGAAAGTAAGTTACAATTCAGTACCTTATCCTAAAGCTTGCTGTTAGGAGGGAATCTGCAGCTTGCAGTGAAAGCGCTTCCAGAGGGGAGTCTAATGAGGGCAAACATTTGATGGTAGCAGCTTCCCTGCGGGAGATACTCTCTTTGCCAAAATCGCATTTTTAGGCGAAAGTAAGTTACAATTCAGTACCCTATCCTAAAGCTTGCTGTTAGGAGGGAATCTGCAGCTTGCAGTGAAAGCGCTTCCAGAGGGGAGTCTAATGAGGGCAAATATTTGATGGTAGCAGCTTCCCTGCGGGAGATAGTCTCTTTGCCAAAATCGCCTTATTAGCCGCAGTAAAGTTACAATTCAGTACCCTATCCTAAAGCTTGCTGTTAGGAGGGAATCTGCAGCTTGCAGTGAAAGCGCTTCCACAGGGTAGTCTAATGAGGGCAAATATTTGATGGTAGCAGCTTCCCTGCGGGAGATACTCTCTTTGCCAAAATCGCATTATTAGGCGAAAGTAAGTTACAATTCAGTACCCTATCCTAAAGCTTGCTGTTAGGAGGGAATCTGCAGCTTGCAGTGAAAGCGCTTCCAGAGGGGAGTGTAATGAGGGCAAACATTTGATGGTAGCAGCTTCCCTGCGGGAGATACTCTCTTTGCCAAAATCGCATTATTAGGCGAAAGTAAGTTACAATTCAGTACCCTATCCTAAAGCTTGCTGTTAGGAGGGAATCTGCAGCTTGCAGTGAAAGCGCTTCCAGAGGGGAGCCTAACGAGGGCAAATATTTGATGGTAGCAGCTTCCCTGCGGGAAATATTCTCTTTGTCATAATCGCCTTATTAGCCGCAGTTAAGATACAATTCAGTACCCTATCCTAAAGCTTGCTGTTAGGAGGGAATCTGCAGCTTGCAGTGAAAGCGCTTCCAGAGGGGAGTCTAATGAGGGCAAACATTTGATGGTAGCAGCTTCCCTGCGGGAGATACTCTCTTTGCCAAAATCGCATTATTAGGCGAAAGTAAGTTACAATTCAGTACCCTATCCTAAAGCTTGCTGTTAGGAGGGAATCTGCAGCTTGCAGTGAAAGCGCTTCCACAGGGTAGTCTAATGAGGGCAAACATTTGATGGTAGCAGCTTCCCTGCGGGAGATACTCTCTTTGCCAAAATCGCATTATTAGGCGAAAGTAAGTTACAATTCAGTACCCTATCCTAAAGCTTGCTGTTAGGAGGGAATCTGCAGCTTGAAGTGAAAGCGCTTCCAGAGGGTAGTCTAACGAGGGCAAACACTTGATGGTAACAGCTTCCGTGCCGGAGATACTCTCTTTGCCAAAATCGCATTATTATGCGAAAGTAAGTTACAATTCAGTACCTTATCCTAAAGCTTGCTGTTAGGAGGGAATCTGCAGCTTGCAGTGAAAGCGCTTCCAGAGGGGAGTCTAATGAGGGCAAACATTTGATGGTAGCAGCTTCCCTGCGGGAGATACTCTCTTTGCCAAAATCGCATTTTTAGGCGAAAGTAAGTTACAATTCAGTACCCTATCCTAAAGCTTGCTGTTAGGAGGGAATCTGCAGCTTGCAGTGAAAGCGCTTCCAGAGGGGAGTCTAATGAGGGCAAATATTTGATGGTAGCAGCTTCCCTGCGGGAGATAGTCTCTTTGCCAAAATCGCCTTATTAGCCGCAGTAAAGTTACAATTCAGTACCCTATCCTAAAGCTTGCTGTTAGGAGGGAATCTGCAGCTTGCAGTGAAAGCGCTTCCACAGGGTAGTCTAATGAGGGCAAATATTTGATGGTAGCAGCTTCCCTGCGGGAGATACTCTCTTTGCCAAAATCGCATTATTAGGCGAAAGTAAGTTACAATTCAGTACCCTATCCTAAAGCTTGCTGTTAGGAGGGAATCTGCAGCTTGCAGTGAAAGCGCTTCCAGAGGGGAGTCTAATGAGGGCAAACATTTGATGGTAGCAGCTTCCCTGCGGGAGATACTCTCTTTGCCAAAATTGCATTATTAGGCGAAAGTAAGTTACAATTCAGTACCCTATCCTAAAGCTTGCTGTTAGGAGGGAATCTGCAGCTTGCAGTGAAAGCGCTTCCAGAGGGGAGTCTAATGAGGGCAAACACTTGATGTTAGCAGCTTCCCTGCGGGAGATACTCTCTTTTCCAAAATCGCCTTATTAGCCGCAGTTAAGTTACAATTCAGTACCCTATCCTAAAGCTTGCTGTTAGGAGGGAATCTGCAGCTTGCAGTGAAAGCGCTTCCAGAGGGGAGTCTAATGAGGGCAAACATTTGATGGTAGCAGCTTCCCTGTGGGAGATATTCTCTTTGCCAAAATCGCATTATTAGGCGAAAGTAAGTTACAATTCAGTACCCTATCCTAAAGCTTGCTGTTGGGTGGGAATCTGCAGCTTGCAGTGAAAGCGCTTCCAGAGTGGAGTCTAATGAGGGCAAATATTTGATGTTAGCAGCTTCCCTGCGGGAGATAGTCTCTTTGCTATAATCGCCTTATTAGCCGCAGTTAAGTTACAATTCAGTACCCTATCCTAAAGCTTGCTGTTAGGAGGGAATCTGCAGCTTGCAGTGAAAGCGCTTCCAGAGGGGAGTCTAATGAGGGCAAATATTTGATGTTAGCAGCTTCCCTGCGGGAGATAGTCTCTTTGCCAAAATCGCCTTATTAGCCGCAGTTAAGTTACAATTCAGTACCCTATCCTAAAGCTTGCTGTTAGGAGGGAATCTGCAGCTTGCATTGAAAGCGCTTCCGCAGAGTAGTCTAACGAGGGCAAACATTTGATGGTAACAGCTTCCCTGCGGGAGATACTCTCTTTGCCAAAATCGCATTATTAGGCGAAAGTAAGTTACAATTCAGTACCTTATCCTAAAGCTTGCTGTTAGGAGGGAATCTGCAGCTTGCAGTGAAAGCGCTTCCAGAGGGGAGTCTAATGAGGGCAAACATTTGATGGTAGCAGCTTCCCTGCGGGAGATACTCTCTTTGCCAAAATCGCATTATTAGGCGAAAGTAAGTTACAATTCAGTATCCTATCCTAAAGCTTGCTGTTAGGAGGGAATCTGCAGCTTGCAGTGAAAGCGCTTCCAGAGGGGAGTCTAATGAGGGCAAATATTTGATGGTAGCAGCTTCCCTGCGGGAGATAGTCTCTTTGCCAAAATCGCCTTATTAGCCGCAGTTAAGTTACAATTCAGTACCCTATCCTAAAGCTTGCTGTTAGGAGGGAATCTGCAGCTTGCAGTGAAAGCGCTTCCAGAGGGGAGTCTAATGAGGGCAAACATTTGATGGTAGCAGCTTCCCTGCGGGAGATACTCTCTTTGCCAAAATCGCATTATTATGCGAAAGTAAGTTACAATTCAGTACACTATCCTAAAGATTGCTGTTAGGAGGGAATCTGCAGCTTGCAGTGAAAGCGCTTCCAGAGGGGAGTCTAATGAGGGCAAACATTTGATGGTAGCAGCTTTCCTGCGGCAGATAGTCTCATTGCCAAAATCACCTTATTAGCCGCAGTTAAGTTACAATTCAGTACCCTATCCTAAAGCTTGCTGTTAGGAGGGAATCTGCAGCTTGCAGTGAAAGCGCTTCCAGAGGGGAGTCTAATGAGGGCAAACATTTGATTGTAGCAGCTTCCCTGCGGGAGATAGTCTCTTTGCCAAAATCGCATTATTAGGCGAAAGTAAGTTACAATTCAGTACCCTATCCTAAAGCTTGCTGTTAGGAGGGAATCTGCAGCTTGCAGTGAAAGCGCTTCCAGAGGGGAGTCTAATGAGGGCAAACATTTGATGGTAGCAGCTTCCCTGCGGGAGATACTCTCTTTGCCAAAATCGCCTTATTACCCGCAGTTAAGTTACAATTCAGTACCCTATCCTAAAGCTTGCTGTTAGGAAGGAATCTGCAGCTTGCAGTGAAAGCGCTTCCAGAGGGGAGTCTAATGAGGGCAAACATTTGATGGTAGCAGCTTCCCTGCGGGAGATACTCTCTTTGCCAAAATCGCATTATTAGGCGAAAGTAAGTTACAATTCAGTACCCTATCCTAAAGCTTGCTGTTAGGAGGGAATCTGCAGCTTACAGTGAAAGCGCTTCCAGAGGGTAGTCTAACGAGGGCAAACATTTGATGGTAACAGCTTCCCTGCGGGAGATACTCTCTTTGCCAAAATCGCATTATTAGGCGAAAGTAAGTTACAATTCAGTACCCTATCCTAAAGCTTGCTGTTAGGAGGGAATCTGCAGCTTGCAGTGAAAGCGCTTCCAGAGGGGAGTCTAATGAGGGCAAACATTTGATGGTAGCAGCTTCCCTGCGGGAGATATTCTCTTTGCCATAATCGCATTATTAGGCGAAAGTAAGTTACAATTCAGTACCCTATCCTAAAGCTTGCTGTTAGGAGGGAATCTGCAGCTTGCAGTGAAAGCGCTTCCAGAGGGGAGTCTAATGAGGGCAAACATTTGATGGTAGCAGCTTCCCTGCGGGAGATACTCTCTTTGCCAAAATCGCCTTATTACCCGCAGTTAAGTTACAATTCAGTACCCTATCCTAAAGCTTGCTGTTAGGAAGGAATCTGCAGCTTGCAGTGAAAGCGCTTCCAGAGGGGAGTCTAATGAGGGCAAACATTTGATGGTAGCAGCTTCCCTGCGGGAGATACTCTCTTTGCCAAAATCGCATTATTAGGCGAAAGTAAGTTACAATTCAGTACCCTATCCTAAAGCTTGCTGTTAGGAGGGAATCTGCAGCTTACAGTGAAAGCGCTTCCAGAGGGTAGTCTAACGAGGGCAAACATTTGATGGTAACAGCTTCCCTGCGGGAGATACTCTCTTTGCCAAATTCGCATTATTAGGCGAAAGTAAGTTACAATTCAGTACCCTATCCTAAAGCTTGCTGTTAGGAGGGAATCTGCAGCTTGCAGTGAAAGCGCTTCCAGAGGGGAGTCTAATGAGGGCAAACATTTGATGGTAGCAGCTTCCCTGCGGGAGATATTCTCTTTGCCATAATCGCATTATTAGGCGAAAGTAAGTTACAATTCAGTACCCTATCCTAAAGCTTGCTGTTAGGAGGGAATCTGCAGCTTGCAGTGAAAGCGCTTCCAGAGGGGAGTCTAATGAGGGCAAACATTTGATGGTAGCAGCTTCCCTGCGGGAGATACTCTCTTTGCCAAAATCGCATTATTAGGCGATAGTAAGTTACAATTCAGTACCCTATCCTAAAGCTTGCTGTTAGGAGGGAATCTGCAGCTTGCAGTGAAAGCGCTTCCAGAGGGGAGTCTAATGAGGGCAAACATTTGATGGTAGCAGCTTCCCTGCGGGAGATAGTCTCTTTGCCAAAATCGCATTATTAGGCGAAAGTAAGTTACAATTCAGTACCCTATCCTAAAGCTTGCTGTTAGGAGGGAATCTGCAGCTTGCAGTGAAAGCGCTTCCAGAGGGGAGTCTAACGAGGGCAAACATTTGATGGTAGCAGCTTCCCTGCGGGCGATATTCTCTTTGCCAAAATCGCATTATTAAGCGAAAGTAAGTTACAATTCAGTACCCTATCCTAAAGCTTGCTGTTAGGAGGGAATCTGCAGCTTGCAGTGAAAGCGCTTCCAGAGGGGAGTCTAATGAGGGCAAATATTTGATGGTAGCAGCTTCCCTGCGGGAGATAGTCTCTTTGCCAAAATCGCCTTATTAGCCGCAGTTAAGATACAATTCAGTACCCTATCCTAAAGCTTGCTGTTAGGAGGGAATCTGCAGCTTGCAGTGAAAGCGCTTCCAGAGGGGAGTCTAATGAGGGCAAACATTTGATGGTAGCAGCTTCCCTGCGGGAGATAGTCTCTTTTCCAAAATCGCATTATTAGCCGCAGTTAAGTTACAATTCAGTACCCTATCCTAAAGCTTGCTGTTAGGAGGGAATCTGCAGCTTGCAGTGAAAGCGCTTCCAGAGGGGAGTCTAACGAGGGCAAACATTTGATGGTAGCAGCTTCCCTGCGGGATATACTCTCTTTGCCAAAATCGCATTATTAGGCGAAAGTAAGTTACAATTCAGTACCCTATCCTAAAGCTTGCTGTTAGGAGGGAATCTGCAGCTTGCAGTGAAAGCGCTTCCAGAGGGGAGTCTAATGAGGGCAAATATTTGATGGTAGCAGCTTCCCTGCGGGAGATATTCTCATTGCCAAAATCACCTTATTAGCCGCAGTTAAGTTACAATTCAGTACCCTATCCTAAAGCTTGCTGTTAGGAGGGAATCTGCAGCTTGCAGTGAAAGCGCTTCCAGAGGGGAGTCTAATGAGGGCAAACATTTGATGGTAGCAGCTTCCCTGCGGGAGATACTCTCTTTGCCAAAATCGCATTATTAGGCGAAAGTAAGTTACAATTCAGGACCCTATCCTAAAGCTTGCTGTTAGGAGGGAATCTGCAGCTTGCAGTGAAAGCGCTTCCAGAGGGGAGTCTAATGAGGGCAAACATTTGATGGTAGCAGCTTCCCTGCGGGAGATACTCTCTTTGCCACATTCGCATTATTAGGCGAAAGTAAGTTACAATTCAGTACCCTATCCTAAAGCTTGCTGTTAGGAGGGAATCTGCAGCTTGCAGTGAAAGCGCTTCCAGAGGGGAGTCTAATGAGGGCAAACATTTGATGGTAGCAGCTTCCCTGCGGGAGATAGTCTCTTTGCCAAAATCGCATTATTAGGCGAAAGTAAGTTACAATTCAGTACCCTATCCTAAAGCTTGCTGTTAGGAGGGAATCTGCAGCTTGCAGTGAAAGCGCTTCCAGAGGGGAGTCTAATGAGGGCAAATATTTGATGGTAGCAGCTTCCCTGCGGGAGATATTCTCTTTGCCAAAATCGCCTTATTAGCCGCAGTTAAGTTACAATTCAGTACCCTATGCTAAAGCTTGCTGTTAGGAGGGAATCTGCAGCTTGCAGTGAAAGCGCTTCCAGAGGGGAGTCTAATGAGGGCAAACATTTGATGGTAGCAGCTTCCCTGCGGGAGATACTCTCTTTGCCAAAATCGCATTATTAGGCGAAAGTAAGTTACAATTCAGTACCCTATCCTAAAGCTTGCTGTTAGGAGGGAATCTGCAGCTTGCAGTGAAAGCGCTTCCAGAGGGGAGTCTAATGAGGGCAAACATTTGATGGTAGCAGCTTCCCTGCGGGAGATACTCTCTTTGCCAAAATCGCATTATTAGGCGAAAGTAAGTTACAATTCAGTACCCTATCCTAAAGCTTGCTGTTAGGAGGGAATCTGCAGTTTGCAGTGAAAGCGCTTCCAGAGGGGAGTCTAATGAGGGCAAATATTTGATGGTAGCAGCTTCCCTGCGGGAGATATTCTCTTTGCTATAATGGCCTTATTAGCCGCAGTTAAGTTACAATTCAGTACCCTATCCTAAAGCTTGCTGTTAGGAGGGAATCTGCAGCTTGCAGTGAAAGTGCTTCCAGAGGGGAGTCTAATGAGGGCAAACATTTGATGGTAGCAGCTTCCCTGCGGGAGATACTCTCTTTCCCAAAATCACATTATTAGGCGAAAGTAAGTTACAATTCAGTACCCTATCCTAAAGCTTGCTGTTAGGAGGGAATCTGCAGTTTGCAGTGAAAGCGCTTCCAGAGGGGAGTCTAATGAGGGCAAATATTTGATGGTAGCAGCTTCCCTGCGGGAGATATTCTCTTTGCTATAATCGCCTTATTAGACGCAGTTAAGTTACAATTCAGTACCCTATCCTAAAGCTTGCTGTTAGGAGGGAATCTGCAGCTTGCAGTGAAAGTGCTTCCAGAGGGGAGTATAATGAGGGCAAACATTTGATGGTAGCAGCTTCCCTGCGGGAGATACTCTCTGTGCCAAAATCGCATTATTGGGCGAAAGTAAGTTACAATTCAGTACCCTATCCTAAAGCTTGCTGTTAGGAGGGAATCTGCAGCTTGCAGTGAAAGCGCTTCCAGAGGGGAGTCTAATGAGGGCATACATTTGATGGTAGCAGCTTCCCTGCGGGAGATACTCTCTTTGCCAAAATCGCATTTTTAGCCGCAGTTAAGTTACAATTCAGTACCCTATGCTAAAGCTTGCTGTTAGGAGGGAATCTGCAGCTTGCAGTGAAAGTGCTTCCAGAGGGGAGTCTAATGAGGGCAAATATTTGATGGTAGCAGCTTCCCTGCGGGAGATATTCTCTTTGCCAAAATCGCCTTATTAGCCGCAGTTAAGTTACAATTCAGTACCCTATGCTAAAGCTTGCTGTTAGGAGGGAATCTGCAGCTTGCAGTGAAAGCGCTTCCAGAGGGGAGTCTAATGAGGGCAAACATTTGATGGTAGCAGCTTCCCTGCGGGAGATACTCTCTTTGCCAAAATCGCAATATTAGGCGAAAGTAAGTTACAATTCAGTACCCTATCCTAAAGCTTGCTGTTAGGAGGGAATCTGCAGCTTGCAGTGAAAGCGCTTCCAGAGGGGAGTCTAATGAGGGCAAACATTTGATGGTAGCAGCTTCCCTGCGGGAGATACTCTCTTTGCCAAAATCGCATTATTAGGCGAAAGTAAGTTACAATTCAGTACCCTATCCTAAAGCTTGCTGTTAGGAGGGAATCTGCAGCTTGCAGTGAAAGCGCTTCCAGAGGGGAGTCTAATGAGGGCAAACATTTGATGGTAGCAGCTTCCCTGCGGGAGATATTCTCTTTGCCAAAATCGCCTTATTAGCCGCAGTTAAGTTACAATTCAGTACACTATGCTAAAGCTTGCTGTTAGGAGGGAATCTGCAGCTTGCAGTGAAAGCGCTTCCAGAGGGGAGTCTAATGAGGGCAAACATTTGATGGTAGCAGCTTCCCTGCGGGAGATACTCTCTTTGCGAAAATCGCATTATTAGCCGCAGTTAAGATACAATTCAGTATCCTATCCTAAAGCTTGCTGTTAGGAGGGAATCTGAAGCTTGCAGTGAAAGCGCTTCCAGAGGGTAGTCTAACGAGGGCAAACATTTGATGGTAGCAGCTTCCCTGCGGGAGATACTCTCTTTGCCAAAATCGCATTATTAGGCGAAAGTAAGTTACAATTCAGTACCCTATCCTAAAGCTTGCTGTTAGGAGGGAATCTGCAGCTTGCAGTGAAAGCGCTTCCAGAGGGGAGTCTAACGAGGGCAAATATTTGATGGTAGCAGCTTCCGTGCGGGAGATATTCTCTTTGCCAAAATCACCTTATTAGCCGCAGTTAAGATACAATTCAGTACCCTATCCTAAAGCTTGCTGTTAGGAGGGAATCTGCAGCTTGCAGTGAAAGCGCTTCCAGAGGGGAGTCTAATGAGGGCAAACATTTGATGGTAGCAGCTTCCCTGAGGGAGATACTCTCTTTGCCAAAATCGCCTTATTAGGCGAAAGTAAGTTACAATTCAGTACCCTATCCTAAAGCTTGCTGTTAGGAGGGAATCTGCAGCTTGCAGTGAAAGCGCTTCCAGAGGGGAGTCTAATGAGGGCAAACATTTGATGGTAGCAGCTTCCCTGCGGGAGATATTCTCTTTGCCAAAATCGCCTTATTAGCCGCAGTCAAGTTACAATTTAGTACACTATCCTAAAGCTTGCTGTTAGGAGGGAATCTGCAGCTTGCAGTGAAAGCGCTTCCAGAGGGGAGTCTAATGAGGGCAAACATTTGATGGTAGCAGCTTCCCTGCGGGAGATACTCTCTTCGCCATAATCGCATTATTAGGCGAAAGTAAGTTACAATTCAGTACCCTATCCTAAAGCTTGCTGTTAGGAGGGAATCTGCAGCTTGCAGTCAAAGCGCTTCCAGAGGGGAGTCTAATGAGGGCAAGCATTTGATGGTAGCAGCTTCCCTGCTGGAGATACTCTCTTTGCTAATATCGCCTTATTAGCCGCAGTCAAGTTACAATTCAGTACCCTATCCTAACGCTTGCTGTTAGGAGGGAAGCTGCAGCTTGCAGTGAAAGCGCTTCCAGAGGGGAGTCTAATGAGGGCAAACATTTGATGGTAGCAGCTTCCCTGCGGGAGCTACTCTCTTTGCCAAAATCGCATTATTAGGCGAAAGTAAGATACAATTCAGTACCCTATCCTAAAGCTTGCTGTTAGGAGGGAATCTGCAGCTTGCAGTGAAAGCGCTTCCAGAGGGGAGTCTAACGAGGGCAAACGTTTGATGGTAGCAGCTTCCCTGCGGGAGATACTCTCTTTGCCAAAATCGCATTATTAGGCGAAAGTAAGTTACAATTCAGTACCCTATCCTAAAGCTTGCTGTTAGGAGGGAATCTGCAGCTTGCAGTGAAAGCGCTTCCAGAGGGGAGTCTAATGAGGGCAAACATTTGATGGTAGCAGCTTCCCTGCGGGAGATAGTCTCTTTGCGAAAATCGCATTATTAGGCGAAAGTAAGTTACAATTCAGTACCCTATCCTAAAGCTTGCTGTTAGGAGGGAATCTGCAGCTTGCAGTGAAAGCGCTTCCAGAGGGGAGTCTAACGAGGGCAAACATTTGATGGTAGCAGCTTCCCTGCGGGAGATACTCTCTTTTCCAATTTCGCCTTATTAGTCGCAGTTAAGTTACAATTCAGTACCATATCCTAAAGCTTGCTGTTAGGAGGGAATCTGCAGCTTGCAGTGAAAGCGCTTCCAGAGGGGAGTCTAATGAGGGCAAACATTTGATGGTAGCAGCTTCCCTGCGGGAGATACTCTCTTTGCCAAAATCGCCTTATTATGCGAAAGTAAGTTACAATTCAGTACCCTATCCTAAAGCTTGCTGTTAGGAGGGAATCTGCAGCTTGCAGTGAAAGCGCTTCCAGAGGGGAGTCTAATGAGGGCAAACATTTGATGGTAGCAGCTTCCCTGCGGGAGATATTCTCTTTGCCAAAATCGCCTTATTAGCCGCAGGTAAGTTACAATTCAGTACCCTATCCTAAAGCTTGCTGTTAGGAGGGAATCTGCAGCTTGCAGTGAAAGCGCTTCCAGAGGGTAGTCTAACGAGGGCAAACATTTGATGGTAGCAGCTTCCCTGCGGGAGATACTCTCTTTGCCAAAATCGCATTATTAGGCGAAAGTAAGATACAATTCAGTACCCTATCCTAAAGCTTGCTGTTAGGAGGGAATCTGCAGCTTGCAGTGAAAGCGCTTCCAGAGGGTAGTCTAACGAGGGCAAACATTTGATGGTAGCAGCTTCCCTGCGGGAGATACTCTCTTTGCCAAAATCGCATTATTAGGCGAAAGTAAGATACAATTCAGTACCCTATCCAAAAGATTGCTGTTAGGAGGGAATCTGCAGCTTGCAGTGAAAGCGCTTCCAGAGGGGAGTCTAATGAGGGCAAGCATTTGATGGTAGCAGGTTCCCGGCGGGAGATACTCTCTTTGCCAAAATCGCCTTATTAGCCGCAGTTAAGTTACAATTCAGTACCCTATCCTAAAGCTTGCTGTTAGGAGGGAATCTGCAGCTTGCAGTGAAAGCGCTTCCAGAGGGGAGTCTAATGAGGGCAAACATTTGATGGTAGAAGCTTCCCTGCGAGTGATACTCTCTTTGCCAAAATCGCATTATTAGGCGAAAGTAAGTTACAATTCAGTACCCTATCCTAAAGCTTGCTGTTAGGAGGGAATCTGCAGCTTGCAGTGAAAGCGCTTCCAGAGGGGAGTCTAATGAGGGCAAGCATTTGATGGTAGCAGCTTCCCTGCGGGAGATACTCTCTTTGCCAAAATCGCATTATTAGCGAAAGTAAGTTACAATTCAGTACCCTATCCTAAAGCTTGCTGTTAGGAGGGAATCTGCAGCTTGCAGTGAAAGCGCTTCCAGAGGGGAGTCTAATGAGGGCAAACATTTGATGGTAGCAGCTTCCCTGCGGGAGATACTCTCTTTGCCAAAATCGCATTATTAGGCGAAAGTAAGTTACAATTCAGTACCCTATCCTAAAGCTTGCTGTTAGGAGGGAATCTGCAGCTTGCAGTGAAAGCGCTTCCAGAGGGGAGTCTAACGAGGGCAAACATTTGATGGTAGCAGCTTCCCTGCGGGAGATACTCTCTTTTCCAATTTCGCCTTATTAGTCGCAGTTAAGTTACAATTCAGTACCCTATCCTAAAGCTTGCTGTTAGGAGGGAATCTGCAGCTTGCAGTGAAAGCGCTTCCAGAGGGGAGTCTAATGAGGGCAAACATTTGATGGTAGCAGCTTCCCTGCGGGAGATACTCTCTTTGCCAAAATCGCATTATTAGGCGAAAGTAAGTTACAATTCAGTACCCTATCCTAAAGCTTGCTGTTAGGAGGGAATCTGCAGCTTGCAGTGAAAGCGCTTCCAGAGGGGAGTCTAATGAAGGCAAACATTTGATGGTAGCAGCTTCCCTGCGGGAGATACTCTCTTTGCTAAAATCGCATAATTAGGCGAAAGTAAGTTACAATTCAGTACCCTATCCTAAAGCTTGCTGTTAGGAGGGAATCTGCAGCTTGCAGTGAAAGCGCTTCCAGAGGGGAGTCTAATGAGGGCAAACATTTGATGGTAACATCTTCCCTGCGGTAGATATTCTCTTTGCCAAAATCGCCTTATTAGCCGCAGTTAAGTTACAATTCAGTACCCTATCCTAAAGCTTGCTGTTAGGAGGGAATCTGCACCTTGCAGTGAAAGCGCTTCCAGAGGGGAGTCTAATGAGGGCAAACATTTGATGGTAGCAGCTTCCCTGCGGGAGATAGTCTCTTTGCGAAAATCGCATTATTAGGCGAAAGTAAGTTACAATTCAGTACCCTATCCTAAAGCTTGCTGTTAGGAGGGAATCTGCAGCTTGCAGTGAAAGCGCTTCCAGAGGGGAGTCTAATGAGGGCAAACATTTGATGGTAGCAGCTTCCCTGCGGGAGATACTCTCTTTGCCAAAATCACATTATTAGCCGCAGTTAAGTTACAATTCAGTACACTATCCTAAAGCTTGCTGTTAGGAGGGAATCTGCAGCTTGCAGTGAAAGCGCTTCCAGAGGGGAGTCTAATGAGGGCAAACGTTTGATGGTAGCAGCTTCCCTGCGGGAGATACTCTCTTTGCCAAAATCGCATTATTAGGCGAAAGTAAGATACAATTCAGTACCCTATCCTAAAGCTTGCTGTTAGGAGGGAATCTGCAGCTTGCAGTGAAAGCGCTTCCAGAGGGGAGTCTAACGAGGGCAAACATTTGATGGTAGCAGCTTCCCTGCGGGAGATACTCTCTTTTCCAATTTCGCCTTATTAGCCTCAGTTAAGTTACAATTCAGTACCCTATCCTAAAACTTGCTGTTAGAAGGGAATCTGCTGCTTGCAGTGAAAGCGCTTCCAGAGGGGAGTCTAATGAGGGCAAACATTTGATGGTAGCAGCTTCCCTGCGGGAGATAGTCTCTTTGCCAAAATCGCATTATTAGGCGAAAGTAAGTTACAATTCAGTACCTTATCCTAAAGCTTGCTGTTAGGAGGGAATCTGCAGCTTGCAGTGAAAGCGCTTCCAGAGGGGAGTCTAATGAGGGCAAACATTTGATGGTAACAGCTTCCCTGCGGGTGATACTCTCTTTGCCAAAATCGCCTTATTAGCCGCAGTTAAGATACAATTCAGTACCCTATCCTAAAGCTTGCTGTTAGGAGGGAATCTGCAGCTTGCAGTGAAAGCGCTTCCAGAGGGGAGTCTAATGAGGGCAAACATTTGATGGTAGCAGCTTCCCTGCGGGAGATAGTCTCTTTGCCAAAATCGCATTATTAGGCGAAAGTAAGTTACAATTCAGTACCCTATCCTAAAGCTTGCTGTTAGGAGGGAATCTGCAGCTTGCAGTGAAAGCGCTTCCAGAGGGGAGTCTAATGAGGGCAAACGTTTGATGGTAGCAGCTTCCCTGCGGGAGATACTCTCTTTGCCAAAATCGCATTATTAGGCGAAAGTAAGATACAATTCAGTACCCTATCCTAAAGCTTGCTCTTAGGAGGGAATCTGCAGCTTGCAGTGAAAGCGCTTCCAGAGGGGAGTCTAATGAGGGCAAACATTTGATGGTAGCAGCTTCCCTGCGGGAGATACTCTCTTTTCCAATTTGGCCTTATTAGCCTCAGTTAAGTTACAATTCAGTACCCTATCCTAAAGCTTGCTGTTAGGAGGGAATCTGCTGCTTGCAGTGAAAGCGCTTCCAGAGGGGAGTCTAATGAGGGCAAACATTTGATGGTAGCAGCTTCCCTGCGGGAGATACTCTCTTTGCCAAAATCGCATTATTAGGCGAAAGTAAGTTACAATTCAGTACCCTATCCTAAAGCTTGCTGTTAGGAGGGAATCTGCAGCTTGCAGTGAAAGCGCTTCCAGAGGGGAGTCTAACGAGGGCAAACATTTGATGGTAGCAGCTTCCCTGCGGGAGATACTCTCTTTGCCAAAATCGCCTTATTAGCCGCAGTTAAGTTACAATTCAGTACCCTATCCTAAAGATTGCTGTTAGGAGGGAATCTGCAGCTTGCAGTGAAAGCGCTTCCAGAGGGGAGTCTAACGAGGGCAAACATTTGATGGTAGCAGCTTCCCTGCGGGAGATAGTCTCTTTGCCAAAAACACATTAATAGGCGAAAGTAAGATACAATTCAGTACCCTATCCTAAAGCTTGCTGTTAGGAGGGAATCTGCAGCTTGCAGTGAAAGCGCTTCCAGAGGGGAGTCTAATGAGGGCAAACATTTGATGGTAACAGCTTCCCTGCGGGAGATACTCTCTTTGCCAAAATCACATTATTAGCCGCAGTTAAGATACAATTCAGTACCCTATCCTAAAGCTTGCTGTTAGGAGGGAATCTGCAGCTTGCAGTCAAAGCGCTTCCAGAGGGGAGTCTAATGAGGGAAAACATTTGATGTTAGCAGCTTCCCTGCGGGAGATACTCCCTTTGCCAAAATCGCAATATTAGGCGAAAGTAAGTTTCAATTCAGTACCCTATCCTAAAGCTTGCTGTTAGGAGGGAATCTGCAGCTTGCAGTGAAAGCGCTTCCAGAGGGGAGTCTAATGAGGGCAAACATTTGATGGTAGCAGCTTCCCTGCGGGAGATACTCTCTTTGCCAAAATCGCATTATTAGGCGAAAGTAAGTTACAATTCAGTACCCTATCCTAAAGCTTGCTGTTAGGAGGGAATCTGCAGCTTGCAGTGAATGCGCTTCCAGAGGGTAGTCTAAGGAGGGCAAGCATTTGATGGTAGCAGCTTCCCTGCGGGAGATACTCTCTTTGCCAAAATCACATTATTAGGCGAAAGTAAGTTACAATTCAGTACCCTATCCTAAAGCTTGATGTTAAGAGGGAATCTGCAGCTTGCAGTGAAAGCGCTTCCAGAGGGGAGTCTAATGAGGGCAAACATTTGATGGTAGCAGCTTCCCTGCGGGAGATACTCTCTTTGCCAAAATCACATTATTAGGCGAAAGTAAGTTACAATTCAGTACCCTATCCTAAAGCTTGCTGTTAGGAGGGAATCTGCAGCTTGCAGTGAAAGCGCTTCCAGAGGGGAGTCTAATGAGGGCAAACATTTGATGGTAGCAGCTTCCCTGCGGGAGATATTCTCTTTGCCAAAATCGCATTATTAGGCGAAAGTAAGTTACAATTCTGTACCTTATCCTAAAGCTTGCTGTTAGGAGGGAATCTGCAGCTTGCAGTGAAAGCGCTTCCAGAGGGGAGTCTAATGAGGGCAAACATTTGATGGTAACAGCTTCCCTGCGGGTGATACTCTCTTTGCCAAAATCGCCTTATTAGCCTCAGTTAAGATACAATTCAGTACCCTATCCTAAAGCTTGCTGTTAGGAGGGAATCTGCAGCTTGCAGTGAAAGCGCTTCCAGAGGGGAGTCTAATGAGGGCAAACATTTGATGGTATCAGCTTTCCTGCGGGAGATAGTCTCTTTGCCAAAATCGCATTATTATGCGAAAGTAAGTTACAATTCAGTACCCGATCCTAAAGCTTGCTGTTAGGAGGGAATCTGCAGCTTGCAGTGAAAGCGCTTCCAGAGGGGAGTCTAATGAGGGCAAACATTTGATGGTAACAGCTTCCCTGCGGGTGATACTCTCTTTGCCAAAATCGCCTTATTAGCCGCAGTTAAGATACAATTCAGTACCCTATCCTAAAGCTTGCTGTTAGGAGGGAATCTGCAGCTTGCAGTGAAAGCGCTTCCAGAGGGGAGTCTAATGAGGGCAAACATTTGATGGTAGCAGCTTCCCTGCGGGAGATAGTCTCTTTGCCAAAATCGCATTATTAGGCGAAAGTAAGTTACAATTCAGTACCCGATCCTAAAGCTTGCTGTTAGGAGGGAATCTGCAGCTTGCAGTGAAAGCGCTTCCAGAGGGGAGTCTAATGAGGGCAAGCATTTGATGGTAGCAGCTTCCCTGCGGGAGATACTCTCTTTTCCAATTTCGCCTTATTAGCCTCAGTTAAGTTACAATTCAGTACCCTATCCTAAAGCTTGCTGTTAGGAGGGAATCTGCAGCTTGCAGTGAAAGCGCTTCCAGAGGGGAGTCTAATGAGGGCAAACATTTGATGGTAGCAGCTTCCCTGCGGGAGATACTCTCTTTGCCAAAATCGCATTATTAGGCGAAAGTAAGTTACAATTCAGTACCCTATCCTAAAGCTTGCTGTTAGGAGGGAATCTGCAGCTTGCAGTGAAAGCGCTTCCAGAGGGGAGTCTAATGAGGGCAAACATTTGATGGCAGCAGCTTCCCTGCGGGAGATAGTCTCTTTGCCAAAAACACATTAATAGGCGAAAGTAAGCTACAATTCAGTACCCTATCCTAAAGCTTGCTGTTAGGAGGGAATCTGCAGCTTGCAGTGAAAGCGCTTCCAGAGGGGAGTCTAACGAGGGTAAGCATTTGATGGTAGCAGCTTCCCTGCGGGAGATACTCTCTTTGCCAAAATCGCCTTATTAGCCGCAGTTAAGTTACAATTCAGTACCCTATCCTAAAGCTTGCTGTTAGGAGGGAATCTGCAGCTTGCAGTGAAAGCGCTTCCAGAGGGGAGTCTAATGAGGGCAAACATTTGATGGTAGCAGCTTCCCTGCGGATATAGTCTCTTTGCAAAAATCGCATTATTTGCCGCAGTAAAGTTACAATTCAGTACCCTATCCTAAAGCTTGCTGTTAGGAGGGAATCTGCAGCTTGCAGTGAAAGCGCTTCCAGAGGGGAGTCTAATGAGGGCAAACATTTGATGGTAGCAGCTTCCCTGCGGGAGATAGTCTCTTTTCCAAAATCACATTATTAGCCGCAGTTAAGATACAATTCAGTACCCTATCCTAAAGCTTGCTGTTAGGAGGGAATCTGCAGCTTGCAGTCAAAGCGCTTCCAGAGGGGAGTCTAATGAGGGAAAACATTTGATGTTAGCAGCTTCCCTGCGGGAGATACTCCCTTTGCCAAAATCGCATTATTAGGCGAAAGTAAGTTTCAATTCAGTACCCTATCCTAAAGCTTGCTGTTAGGAGGGAATCTGAAGCTTGCAGTGAAAGCGCTTCCAGAGGGGAGTCTAATGAGGGCAAACATTTGATGGTAGCATCTTCCCTGCGGGAGATAGTCTCTTTGCCAAAATCGCATTATTAGGCGAAAGTAAGTTACAATTCAGTACCCTATCCTAAAGCTTGCTGTTAGGAGGGAATCTGCAGCTTGCAGTGAAAGCGCTTCCAGAGGGGAGTCTAATGAGGGCAAACATTTGATGGTAGCAGCTTCCCTGCGGGAGATACTCTCTTTGCCAAAATCGCATTATTAGGCGAAAGTAAGTTACAATTCAGTACCCTATCCTAAAGCTTGCTGTTAGGAGGGAATCTGCAGCTTGCAGTGAATGCGCTTCCAGAGGGTAGTCTAAGGAGGGCAAGCATTTGATGGTAGCAGCTTCCCTGCGGGAGATACTCTCTTTGCCAAAATCACATTATTAGGCGAAAGTAAGTTACAATTCAGTACCCTATCCTAAAGCTTGATGTTAAGAGGGAATCTGCAGCTTGCAGTGAAAGCGCTTCAAGAGGGGAGTCTAATGAGGGCAAATATATGATGGTAGCAGCTTCCCTGCGGGAGATAGTCTCTTTGCCAAAATCGCATTATTAGGCGAAAGTAAGTTACAATTCAGTACCCTATCCTAAAGCTTGCTGTTAGGAGGGAATCTGCAGCTTGCAGTGAAAGCGCTTCCAGAGGGGAGTCTAATGAGGGCAAGCATTTGAAGGTAGCAGCTTCCCTGCGGGAGGTATTCTCTTTGCAAAATTGCCTTATTAGCCGCAGTTAAGTTACAATTCAGTACACTGTCCTACAGCTTGCTGTTAGGAGGGAATCTGCGGCTTGCAGTGAAAGCGCTTCCAGAGGGGAGTCTAATGAGGGCAAACATTTGATGGTAGCAGCTTCCCTGCGGGAGATATTCTCTTTGCCAAATTCGCCTTATTAGCCGCAGTTAAGTTTCAATTCAGTACCCTATCCTAAAGCTTGCTGTTAGGAGGGAATCTGCAGCTTGCAGTGAAAGCGCTTCCAGAGGGGAGTCTAATGAGGGCAAATATTTGATGGTAGCAGCTTCCCTGCGGGAGATACTCTCTTTGCCAAAATCGCATTATTAGGCGAAAGTAAGATACAATTCAGTACCTTATCCTAAAGCTTGCTGTTAGGAGGGAATCTGCAGCTTGCAGTGAAAGCGCTTCCAGAGGGGAGTCTAATGAGGGCAAACATTTGATGGTAACAGCTTCCCTGCGGGTGATACTCTCTTTGCCATAATCGCCTTATTCGCCGCAGTGAAGATACAATTCAGTACCCTATCCTAAAGCTTGCTGTTAGGAGGGAATCTGCAGCTTGCAGTGAAAGCGCTTCCAGAGGGGAGTCTAATGAGGGCAAACATTTGATGGTAGCAGCTTCCCTGCGGGAGATAGTCTCTTTGCCAAAATCGCATTATTAGGCGAAAGTAAGTTACAATTCAGTACCCTATCCTAAAGCTTGCTGTTAGGAGGGAATCTGCAGCTTGCAGTGAAAGCGCTTCCAGAGGGGAGTCTAATGAGGGCAAACATTTGATGGTAGCAGCTTCCCTGCGGGAGATACTCTCTTTGCCAAAATCGCATTATTAGGCGAAAGTAAGTTACAATTCAGTACCCTATCCTAAAGCTTGCTGTTAGGAGGGAATCTGCAGCTTGCAGTGAATGCGCTTCCAGAGGGTAGGCTAAGGAGGGCAAGCATTTGATGGTAGCAGCTTCCCTGCGGGAGATACTCTCTTTGCCAAAATCACATTATTAGGCGAAAGTAAGTTACAATTCAGTACCCTATCCTAAAGCTTGATGTTAAGAGGGAATCTGCAGCTTGCAGTGAAAGCGCTTCCAGAGGGGAGTCTAATGAGGGCAAACATTTGATGGTAGCAGCTTCCCTGCGGGAGATACTCTCTTTGCCAAAATCGCATTATTAGGCGAAAGTAAGTTACAATTCAGTACCCTATCCTAAAGCTTGCTGTTAGGAGGGAATCTGCAGCTTGCAGTGAAAGCGCTTCCAGAGGGGAGTCTAATGAGGGCAAACATTTGATGGTAACAGCTTCCCTGCGGGAGATACTCTCTTTGCCAAAATCGCATTATGAGACGAAAGTAAGTTACAATTCAGTACCCTATCCTAAAGCTTGCTGTTAGGAGGGAATCTGCAGCTTGCAGTGAAAGCGCTTCCAGAGGGGAGTCTAATGAGGGCAAATATTTGATGGTAGCAGCTTCCCTGCGGGAGATACTCTCTTAACCAAAATCGCATTATTAGGCGAAAGTAAGTTACAATTCAGTACCCTATCCTAAAGCTTGCTGTTAGGAGGGAATCTGAAGCTTGCAGTGAAAGCGCTTCCAGAGGGGAGTCTAATGAGGGCAAACACTTGATGGTAGCAGCTTCCCTGCGGGAGATAGTCTGTTTTCCAAAATCGCATTATTAGGCGAAAGTAAGTTACAATTCAGTACACTATCCTAAAGCTTGCTGTTAGGAGGGAATCTGCACCTTGCAGTGAAAGAGCTTCCAGAGGGGAGTCTAACGAGGGCAAACATTTGATGGTAGCAGCTTCTCTGCGGGAGATACTCTCTTTGCTAAAATCGCATTATTAGGCGAAAGTAAGTTACAATTCAGTACCCTATCCTAAAGCTTGCTGTTAGGAGGGAATCTGCAGCTTGCAGTGAAAGTGCTTCAAGAGAGGAATATAACGAGAGCCAGCATTTGATGGTAGCAGCTTCCCTGCGGGAGATATTCTCTTTGCCAAAATCGCCTTATTAGCCTCAGTTAAGTTACAATTCAGTACCCTATCCTAAAGCTTGCTGTTAGGAGGGAATCTGCAGCTTGCAGTGAAAGCGCTTCCAGAGGGGAGTCTAATGAGGGCAAACATTTGATGGTAGCAGCTACCTTGCGGGAGATACTCTCTTTGCCAAAATCGCATTATTAGGCGAAAGTAAGTTACAATTCAGTACCCTATCCTAAAGCTTGCTGTTAGGAGGGAATCTGCAGCTTGCAGTGAAAGCGCTTCCAGAGGGGAGTCTAACGAGGGCAAACATTTCATGGTAGCAGCTTCCCTGCGGGAGATACTCTCTTTGCCAAAATCGCTTTATTAGGCGAAAGTAAGTTACAATTCAGCACCCTATCCTAAAGCTTGCTGTTAGGAGGGAATCTGCAGCTTGCAGTGAAAGCACTTCCAGAGGGGAGTCTAACGAGGGCAAATATTTGATGGTAGCAGCTTCCCTGCGGGAGATACTCTCTTTGCCAAAATCGCATTATTAGCCGCATTTAAGATACAATTCAGTACCCTATCCTAAAGCTTGCTGTTAGGAGGGAATCTGCAGCGTGCAGTGAAAGTGCTTCAAGAAAGGAATCTAACGAGAGCCAGCATTTGATGGTAGCAGCTTCCCTGCGGGAGATACTCTCTTTGACAAAATCGCCTTCTTAGCCGCAGTTAAGATAAAATTCAGTACCCTATTCTAAACATTGCTGTTAGGAGGGAATCTGCAGCTTGCAGTGAAAGCACTTCCAGAGGGGAGTCTAATGAGGGCAAACACTTGATGGTAGCAGCTTCCCTGCAGGAGATACTCTCTTTGCTAAAAACGCATTATTAGGTGAAAGTAAGTTACAATTCAGTACCCTATCCTAAAGTTTGCTGTTAGGAGGGAATCTGCATCTTGTAGTGAAAGCACTTCCAGAGGGGAGTCTAAGGAGGGCAAACACTTGATGGTAGCAGCTTCCCTGCAGGAGATACTCTCTTTGCTAAAAACGCATTATTAGGTGAAAGTAAGTTACAATTCAGTACCCTATCCTAAAGCTTGCTGTTAGGAGGGAATCTGCAGCTTGCAGTGAAAGCACTTCCAGAGGGGAGTCTAATGAGGGCAAACATTTGATGGTAGCAGCTTTCCTGCAGGAGATAGTCTCTTTGCCAAAATCACCTTATTAGCCTCAGTTAAGATACAATTCAGTACCCTATCCTAAAGCTTGCTGTTAGGAGGGAATCTGCAGCTTGCAGTGAAAGTGCTTCAAGAGAGGAATCTAACGAGAGCCAGCATTTGATGGTAGCAGCTTCCCTGCGGGAGATACTCTCTTTTCCAAAATCGCATTATTAGGCGAAAGTAAGTTACAATTCAGTACCCTATCCTAAAGCTTGCTGTTAGGAGGGAATCTGCAGCTTGCAGTGAAAGTGCTTCAAGAGAGGAATATAACGAGAGCCAGCATTTGATGGTAGCAGCTTCCCTGCGGGAGATATTCTCTTTGCCAAAATCGCCTTATTAGCCGCAGTTAAGTTACAATTCAGTACCCTATCCTAAAGCTTGCTGTTAGGAGGGAATCTGCAGCTTGCAGTGAAAGCGCTTCCAGAGGGGAGTCTAACGAGGGCAAACATTTGATGGTAGCAGCTTTCCTGCGGGAGATACTCTCTTTGCCAAAATCTCTTTAATAGGCGAAAGTAAGTTACAATTCAGCACCCTATCCTAAAGCTTGCTGTTAGGAGGGAATCTGCAGCTTGCAGTGAAAGCACTTCCAGAGGGGAGTCTAACGAGGGCAAACATTTGATGGTAGCAGCTTCCCTGCGGGAGATACTCTCTTTGCCAAAATCGCATTATTAGCCGCATTTAAGTTACAATTCAGTACACTATCCTAAAGCTTGCTGTTAGGAGGGAATCTGCAGCTTGCAGTGAAAGCGCTTCCAGAGGGGAGTCTAATGAGGGCAAACATTTGATGGTAGCATCTTCCCTGCGGGAGATACTCTCTTTGCTAAAATCGCATTATTAGCCGCACTTAAGTTACAATTCAGTACCCTATCGTAAAGCTTGCTGTTAGGAGGGAATCTGCAGCTTGCAGTGAAAGCGCTTCCAGAGGGGAGTCTAATGAGGGCAAACATTTGATGGTAGCAGCTTCCCTGCGGGAGACAGTCTCTTTTCCAAATCTCATTATTAGGCGAAAGTAAGTTACAATTCAGTACCCTATCCTAAAGCTTGCTGTTAGGAGGGAATCTGCAGCTTGCAGTGAAAGCGCTTCCAGAGGGGAGTCTAATGAGGGCAAACATTTGATGGTAGCAGCTTCCCTGCGGGAGATACTCTCTTTGCCAAATTCGCATTATTAGGCGAAAGTAAGTTACAATTCAGTACCCTATCCTAAAGCTTGCTGTTAGGAGGGAATCTGCAGCTTGCAGTGAAAGCACTTCCAGAGGGGAGTCTGACGAGGGCAAACATTTGATGGTAGCAGCTTCCCTGCGGGAGATACTCTCTTTGCCAAAATCACATTATTAGACGAAAGTAAGTTACAATTCAGTACCCTATCCTAAAGCTTGCTGTTAGGAGGGAATCTGCAGCTTGTAGTGAAAGCGCTTCCAGAGGGGAGTCTAATGAGGGCAAACACTTGATGGTAGCAGCTTCCCTGCAGGAGATACTCTCTTTGCTAAAAACGCATTATTAGGTGAAAGTAAGTTACAATTCAGTACCCTATCCTAAAGCTTGCTGTTAGGAGGGAATCTGCAGCTTGCAGTGAAAGCACTTCCAGAGGGGAGTCTAATGAGGGGAAACATTTGATGGTAGCAGCTTTCCTGCAGGAGATAGTCCCTTTGCCAAAATCAACTTATTATCCGCAGTTAAGATACAATTCAGTACACTATCCTAAAGCTAGCAGTTATGAGGGAATCTGCAGCTTGCAGTGAAAGTGCTTCAAGAAAGGAATCTAACGAGAGCCAGCATTTGATGGTAGCAGCTTCCCTGCGGGAGATACTCTCTTTGACAAAATTGCCTTATTAGCCGCAGTTAAGATAAAATTCAGTACCCTATCCTAAAGCTTGCTGTTAGGAGGGAATCTGCAGCTTGCAGTGAAAGCGCTTCCAGAGGGGAGTCTAATGAGGGCAAACATTTGATGGTAGCAGCTTCCCTGCGGGAGATTCTCTCTTTGACAAAATCGCTTTATTAGGCGAAAGTAAGTTACAATTCAGTACCCTATCCTAAAGCTTGCTGTTAGGAGGGAATCTGCATCTTGCAGAGAAAGCGCTTCCAGAGGGGAGTCTAATGAGGGCAAACATTTGATGGTAACAGCTTCCCTGCGGGTGATACTCTCTTTGCCATAATCGCCTTATTCGCCGCAGTGAAGATACAATTCAGTACCCTATCCTAAAGCTTGCTGTTAGGAGGGAATCTGCAGCTTGCAGTGAAAGTGCTTCAAGAGAGGAATCTAACGAGAGCCAGCATTTGATGGTAGCAGCTTCCCTGCGGGAGATACTCTCTTTGAAATAATCGCCTTATTAGCCGCAGTTAAGATACAATTCAGTACCCTATCCTAAAGCTTGCTGTTAGGAGGGAATCTGCAGCTTGCAGTGAAAGCGCTTCCAGAGGGGAGTCTAATGAGGGCAAACATTTGATGGTAGCAGCTTCCCTGCGGGAGATACTCTCTTTGCCAAAATCGCATTATTAGGCGAAAGTAAGTTACAATTCAGTACCCTATCCTAAAGCTTGCTGTTAGGAGGGAATCTGCAGCTTGCAGTGAAAGCGCGTCCAGAGGGGAGTCTAATGAGGGCAAATATTTGATGGTAGCAGCTTCCCTGCGGGAGATAGTCTCTTTGCCAAAATCGCATTATTAGGCGAAAGTAAGTTACAATTCAGTACCCTATCCTAAAGCTTGCTGTTAGGAGGGAATCTGCAGCTTGCAGTGAAAGCGCTTCCAGAGGGGAGTCTAATGAGGGCAAACATTTGATGGTAGCATCTTCCCTGCGGGAGATACTCTCTTTGCCAAAATCGCATTATTAGGCGAAAGTAAGTTACAATTCAGTGCTCTTTCCTAAAGCTTGCTGTTAGGAGGAAATCTGCAGCTTGCAGTGAAAGCGCTTCCAGAGGGGAGTCTAACGAGGGAAAACATTTGATGGTAGCAGCTTCCCTGCGGGAGATACTCTCTTTGCTAAAAACTCATTATTAGGCGAAAGTAAGTTACATTTCAGTACCCTATCCTAAAGCTTGCTGTTAGGAGGGAATCTGCAGCTTGCAGTGAAAGCGCTTCCAGAGGGGAGGCTAATGAGGGCAAACATTTGATGGTAGTAGCTTCCCTGCGGGAGATACTCTCTTTGCCAAAATCGCATTATTAGGCGAAAGTAAGTTACAATTCAGTACCCTATCCTAAAGCTTGCTCTTAGGAGGGAATCTGCAGCTTGCAGTGAAAGCGCTTCCAGAGGGGAGTCTAACGAGGGCAAACATTTGAATGGTAGCAGCTTCCCTGCGGGAGATATTCTCTTTGCCAAAATCGCCTTATTAGCCGCAGTTAAGTTACAATTCAGTACCCTATCCTAAAGCTTGCTGTTAGGAGGGAATCTGCAGCTTGTAGTGAAAGCGCTTCCAGAGGGGAGTCTAATGAGGGCAAACATTTGATGGTAGCAGCTTCCCTGCGGGAGATACTCTCTTTGCCAAAATCACATTATTAGACGAAAGTAAGTTACAATTCAGTACCCTATCCTAAAGCTTGCTGTTAGGAGGGAATCTGCAGCTTGTAGTGAAAGCGCTTCCAGAGGGGAGTCTAATGAGGGCAAACACTTGATGGTAGCAGCTTCCCTGCAGGAGATACTCTCTTTGCTAAAAACGCATTATTAGGTGAAAGTAAGTTACAATTCAGTACCCTATCCTAAAGCTTGCTGTTAGGAGGGAATCTGCAGCTTGCAGTGAAAGCGCTTCCAGAGGGGAGTCTAATGAGGGCAAACATTTGATGGTAGCATCTTCCCTGCGGGAGATACTCTCTTTGCCAAAATCGCATTATTAGGCGAAAGTAAGTTACAATTCAGTACCCTATCCTAAAGCTTGCTGTTAGGAGGGAATCTGCAGCTTGCAGTGAAAGCGCGTCCAGAGGGGAGTCTAATGAGGGCAAATATTTGATGGTAGCAGCTTCCCTGTGGGAGATAGTCTCTTTGCCAAAATCGCATTATTAGGCGAAAGTAAGTTACAATTCAGTACCCTATCCTAAAGCTTGCTGTTAGGAGGGAATCTGCAGTTGCAGTGAAAGCGCTTCCAGAGGGGAGTCTAATGAGGGCAAACATTTGATGGTAGCATCTTCCCTGCGGGAGATACTCTCTTTGTCAAAATCGCATTATTAGGCGAAAGTAAGTTACAATTCAGTGCTCTTTCCTAAAGCTTGCTGTTAGGAGGAAATCTGCAGCTTGCAGTGAAAGCGCTTCCAGAGGGGAGTCTAACGAGGGAAAACATTTGATGGTAGCAGCTTCCCTGCGGGAGATACTCTCTTTGCTAAAAACTCATTATTAGGCGAAAGTAAGTTACATTTCAGTACCCTATCCTAAAGCTTGCTGTTAGGAGGGAATCTGCAGCTTGCAGTGAAAGCGCTTCCAGAGGGGAGGCTAATGAGGGCAAACATTTGATGGTAGTAGCTTCCCTGCGGGAGATACTCTCTTTGCCAAAATCGCATTATTAGGCGAAAGTAAGTTACAATTCAGTACCCTATCCTAAAGCTTGCTCTTAGGAGGGAATCTGCAGCTTGCAGTGAAAGCGCTTCCAGAGGGGAGTCTAACGAGGGCAAACATTTGAATGGTAGCAGCTTCCCTGCGGGAGAAATTCTCTTTGCCAAAATCGCCTTATTAGCCGCAGTTAAGTTACAATTCAGTACCCTATCCTAAAGCTTGCTGTTAGGAGGGAATCTGCAGCTTGTAGTGAAAGCGCTTCCAGAGGGGAGTCTAATGAGGGCAAACATTTGATGGTAGCAGCTTCCCTGCGGGAGATACTCTCTTTGCCAAAATCACATTATTAGACGAAAGTAAGTTACAATTCAGTACCCTATCCTAAAGCTTGCTGTTAGGAGGGAATCTGCAGCTTGTAGTGAAAGCGCTTCCAGAGGGGAGTCTAATGAGGGCAAAGACTTGATGGTAGCAGCTTCCCTGCAGGAGATACTCTCTTTGCTAAAAACGCATTATTATGTGAAAGTAAGTTACAATTCAGTACCCTATCCTAAAGCTTGCTGTTAGGAGGGAATCTGCAGCTTGCAGTGAAAGCACTTCCAGAGGGGAGTCTAATGAGGGGAAACATTTGATGGTAGCAGCTTTCCTGCAGGAGATAGTCCCTTTGCCAAAATCAACTTATTATCCGCAGTTAAGATACAATTCAGTACACTATCCTAAAGCTAGCAGTTATGAGGGAATCTGCAGCTTGCAGTGAAAGTGCTTCAAGAAAGGAATCTAACGAGAGCCAGCATTTGATGGTAGCAGCTTCCCTGCGGGAGATACTCTCTTTGACAAAATTGCCTTATTAGCCGCAGTTAAGATAAAATTCAGTACCCTATCCTAAAGCTTGCTGTTAGGAGGGAATCTGCATCTTGCAGAGAAAGCGCTTCCAGAGGGGAGTCTAACGAGGGCAAACATTTGATGGTAGCAGCTTCCCTGCGGGAGATACTCTGTTTTCCATAATCGCATTATTAGGCGAAATAAGTTACAATTCAGTACCCTATCCTAAAGCTTGCTGTTAGGAGGGAATCTGCAGCTTGCAGTGAAAGTGCTTCAAGAGAGGAATCTAACGAGAGCCAGCATTTGATGGTAGCAGCTTCCCTGCGGGAGATACTCTCTTTGAAATAATCGCCTTATTAGCCGCAGTTAAGATACAATTCAGTACCCTATCCTAAAGCTTGCTGTTAGGAGGGAATCTGCAGCTTGCAGTGAAAGCGCTTCCAGAGGGGAGTCTAATGAGGGCAAACATTTGATGGTAGCATCTTCCCTGCGGGAGATACTCTCTTTGCCAAAATCGCATTATTAGGCGAAAGTAAGTTACAATTCAGTGCTCTTTCCTAAAGCTTGCTGTTAGGAGGAAATCTGCAGCTTGCAGTGAAAGCGCTTCCAGAGGGGAGTCTAATGAGGGAAAACATTTGATGGTAGCAGCTTCCCTGCGGGAGATACTCTCTTTGCTAAAAACTCATTATTAGGCGAAAGTAAGTTACATTTCAGTACCCTATCCTAAAGCTTGCTGTTAGGAGGGAATCTGCAGCTTGCAGTGAAAGCGCTTCCAGAGGGGAGGCTAATGAGGGCAAACATTTGATGGTAGTAGCTTCCCTGCGGGAGATACTCTCTTTGCCAAAATCGCATTATTAGGCGAAAGTAAGTTACAATTCAGTACCCTATCCTAAAGCTTGCTCTTAGGAGGGAATCTGCAGCTTGCAGTGAAAGCGCTTCCAGAGGGGAGTCTAACGAGGGCAAACATTTGAATGGTAGCAGCTTCCCTGCGGGAGATATTCTCTTTGCCAAAATCGCATTATTAGCCGCAGTTAAGTTACAATTCAGTACCCTATCCTAAAGCTTGCTGTTAGGAGGGAATCTGCAGCTTGTAGTGAAAGCGCTTCCAGATAGGAGTCTAATGAGGGGAAACACTTGATGGTAGCAGCTTCCCTGCAGGAGATACTCTCTTTGCTAAAAAAGCATTATTAGGTGAAAGTAAGTTACAATTCAGTACCCTATCCTAAAGCTTGCTGTTAGGAGGGAATCTGCAGCTTGCAGTGAAAGCACTTCCAGAGGGGAGTCTAATGAGGGCAAACATTTGATGGTAGCAGCTTTCCTGCAGGAGATAGTCTCTTTGCCAAAATCACCTTATTAGCCGCAGTTAAGATACAATTCAGTACCCTATCCTAAAGCTTGCTGTTAGGAGGGAATCTGCAGCTTGCAGTGAAAGTGCTTCAAGAGAGGAATCTAACGAGAGCCAGCATATGATGGTAGCAGCTTCCCTGCGGGAGATACTCTCTTTTCCAAAATCGCATTATTAGGCGAAAGTAAGTTACAATTCAGTACCCTATCCTAAAGCTTGCTGTTAGGAGGGAATCTGCAGCTTGCAGTGAAAGCGCTTCCAGAGGGGAGTCTAACGAAGGCAAACATTTGATGGTAGCAGCTTTGCTGCGGGAGATACTCTCTTTGCCAAAATCTCATTATTAGGCGAAAGTAAGTTACAATTCAGTACCCTATCCTAAAGCTTGCTGTTAGGAGGGAATCCGCAGCTTGCAGTGAAAGCGCTTCCAGAGGGGAGTCTAATGAGGGCAAACATTTGATGGTAGCAGCTTCCCTGCAGGAGATAGTCTCTTTTCCAAAATCGCATTATTAGGCGAAAGTAAGTTACAATTCAGTACCCTATCCTAAAGCTTGCTGTTAGGAGGGAATCTGCAGCTTGCAGAGAAAGCGCTTCCAGAGGGGAGTCTAACGAGGGCAAACATTTGATGGTAGCATCTTCCCTGCGGGAGATACTCTCTTTGCCAAAATCGCATTATTAGGCGAAAGTAAGTTACAATTCAGTGCTCTTTCCTAAAGCTTGCTGTTAGGAGGAAATCTGCAGCTTGCAGTGAAAGCGCTTCCAGAGGGGAGTCTAACGAGGGAAAACATTTGATGGTAGCAGCTTCCCTGCGGGAGATACTCTCTTTGCTAAAAACTCATTATTATGCGAAAGTAAGTTACATTTCAGTACCCTATCCTAAAGCTTGCTGTTAGGAGGGAATCTGCAGCTTGCAGTGAAAGCGCTTCCAGAGGGGAGGCTAATGAGGGGAAACATTTGATGGTAGTAGCTTCCCTGCGGGAGATACTCTCTTTGCCAAAATCGCATTATTAGGCGAAAGTAAGTTACAATTCAGTACCCTATCCTAAAGCTTGCTGTTAGGAGGGAATCTGCAGCTTGCAGTGAAAGCACTTCCAGAGGGGAGTCTAATGAGGGCAAACATTTGATGGTAGCAGCTTTCCTGCAGGAGATAGTCTCTTTGCCAAAATCACCTTATTAGCCGCAGTTAAGATACAATTCAGTACCCTATCCTAAAGCTTGCTGTTAGGAGGGAATCTGCAGCTTGCAGTGAAAGTGCTTCAAGAGAGGAATCTAACGAGAGCCAGCATTTGATGGTATCAGCTTCCCTGCGGGAGATACTCTCTTTTCCAAAATCGCATTATTAGGCGAAAGTAAGTTACAATTCAGTACCCTATCCTAAAGCTTGCTGTTAGGAGTGAATCTGCAGCTTGCAGTGAAAGCGCTTCAAGAGAGGAATATAATGAGAGCCAGCATTTGATGGTAGCAGCTTCCCTGCGGGAGATATTCTCTTTCCCAAAATCACCTTATTAGACGCAGTTAAGTTACAATTCAGTACCCTATCCTAAAGCTTGCTGTTAGGAGGGAATCTGCAGCTTGCAGTGAAAGCGCTTCCAGAGGGGAGTCTAATGAGGGCAAACATTTGATGGTAGCAGCTTCCCTGCGGGAGATACTCTCTTTGCCATAATCGCATTATTAGGCGAAAGTAAGTTACAATTCAGTACCCTATCCTAAAGCTTGCTGTTAGGAGGGAATCTGCAGCTTGCAGTGAAAGCGCTTCCAGAGGGCAGTCTAATGAGGGCAAACATTTGATGGTAGCAGCTTCCCTGCGGGAGATACTCTCTTTTCCATAATCGCCTTTTTAGCCGCAGTTAAGTTACAATTCAGTACCCTATCCTAAAGCTTGCTGTTAGGAGGGAATCTGCAGCTTGCAGTGAAAGCGCTTCCAGAGGGGTGTCTAACGAGGGCAAACATTTGATGGTAGCAGCTTCCCTGCGGGAAGCAAGCTGCAGATTCCCTCCTAACAGCAAGCTTTAGGATAGGGTACTGAATTGTGTCTTACTTTCGCCTAATAATGCGATTTTGTCAAAGGGAGTATCTCCCGCAGGGAAGCTGCTACCATCAAATGTTTGCCCTCATTAGACTCCCCTCTGGAAGCGCTTTCACTGCAAGCTGCAGATTCCATCCTAACAGCAAGCTTTAGGATAGTGTACTGAATTGTATCTTTACTGCGGCTTAGAATGCGATTTTGGAAAAGAGAGTATCTCCCGCAGGGAAGCTGCTACCATCAAATGTTTGCCCTCGTTAGACTCATCTCTGGAAGCGCTTTCACTGCAAGCTGCAGATTCCCTCCTAACAGCAAGCTTTAGGATAGTGTACTGAATTGTAACTTACTTTCGCATAATAATGCGATTTTGGAAAAGAGACTATCTCCCGCAGGGAAGCTGCTACCATCAAATGTTTGCCCTCGTTAGACTCTCCTCTGGAATCGCTTTCACTGCAAGCCACATATTCGCTCTTAACAGCAAGCTTTAGGATAGTGTACTGAATTGTAACTTACTTTCGCCTAATAATGCGATTTTGGCAAAGAGAGTATCTCCCGCAGGGAAGCTGCTACCATCAAATGTTTGCCCTCATTAGACTCCCCTCTGGAAGCGCTTTCACTGCAAGCTGCAGATTCCCTCCTAACAGCAAGCTTTAGGATAGGGTACTGAATTGTAACTTACTTTCGCCTAATAATGCGATTTTGGCAAAGAGAGTATCTCCCGCAGGGAAGGTGCTACCATCCAATGCTGGCTCTCGTTAGAGTCCTCTCTTGAAGCACTTTCACTGCAAGCTGCAGATTCCCTCCTAACAGCAAGCTTTAGGATAGTGTACTGAATTTTAACTTACTTTCGCCTAATAAAGTGATTTTGGAAAAGAGAGTATCTCCCGCAGGGAAGCTGCTACCATCAAGTGTTTGCCCTCTTTAGACTTCCCTCTGGAAGCGCTTTCACTGCAAGCTGCAGATTCCCCTGGTGGAGCTTGAGGCCATTCCCTCTTGTCCTGTCCCCTGTCACTTGGGAGAAATGGCCATCATCCTCCTCTCTACAATCTCCTTTCAGGTAATTGTAGAGAGCAATGAAGTCTCCCCTCAGCCTCCTTTTCTCCAGACTAAACCACCCCAGTCCTCTCAGCTGTTTCTCATAAGGCCATGTGTGTACATAAAAAAGCGCTGCCTTTTTTGAGAGGAACTAGGAGCACTACAGAGAGACAGAGGATTATAAAAAGGGGAGGGACTAGCACAAAGATTCAGAAACAGCAAGAGGAGCAAAGGGGAGTATCAACAGAATGAGGAACGCAAATTGGTAGAAAGATGGAAAAGGAGAAAAGAAGTATGGACAGAGAACTGATACTGAAGACTGGGGGAAAAAAGAGAGAGAAAAGAGCACAGAAAAATTAAAGAGTAGGGGTATAGGGATACCTGGGAACAGTAATTGTAGCAGCACGATAAATGAAAGGATCAAAAAAGTCCAGGTCTAAAATGTTCGTTACCTAGTTCCATCACTGTCACAACTAGCAATGTTGCAGTGACAGCACGCATACTGTTATTTCTTGTAAGGATGCTTTCAGACATGTAGTAGTGTTGTTCTAGCTGAGAATGTAAGGCAGAGTTAATAAAACACAGCTGCTCCCCAGGCACTCTTTATACCTGTGAGGGCTTCACCACACCCCAGTCACAGGTGGTGGGTGGGAAGGGCCAGGGGGTATATAAGCTACAGGCCTTGCCTCTGGAGGTCATTTAGGTTGTGGTTTATCCTTGAGATTAGAGTTTTGCTGCTGTTTCAATTCATTATATATTTTAGGCTAGTTGGGTAAGTGGTGTTTTTTGGCTTTTTTTTTTGATTTTTTTTCTGATCCTCTAAAGAAGCAGAGGCATCTGTTGGAGGAGGTATGAGCTTTGGAAGAGTCCAGGCAAAGCAGCACATACAGCTGTAACTATGGGGCTTTTTTGTCAGTAATTTTTGATTGGGTGTTGGAGGGGGCAAGATGTTTTAATGGTTTGTTTTCCTTCTTTGTTTTTTTTCTGGGTGCTTTGCCTCGAGTTTTTAGTTACGGGATGATTTGTTGTTGTTCCTCGTTCTGTGTGGCATGATGTATTGGCCCTAGGGGCTCTGCAGTTTGTAATGGGCATCTTGTGGGTGATAATAACCTGGAATGAGCCTTGTTGGCCTGTGGTAGGAAGTTGAGTCTGTGGGTTGGTGGAAGATAGAAGGGGCCAGGGGAGCCTTGGGAAGGGCTCAGAAGCCCAGCTCCCAGGGAATATCAACACAGAAGGGTCAGGGGGGTTAAAATATAGGACAGGTTCTGTTAAGAAGGAGCAGGGTTCCTTCTCTGATACTTCAGGGGTAGAAAAGGGCTTTAATGTTTTGGGGAAAGGGAGATGGGTTCATCAGTCTTTCTTGGGTCAGTTTGGTGGTCAGATGCAAGTGCCATTCAGGTGTCTGTTGTTCTAGTCTCTCTGTAGCCAACGAGGTAACGATGAGGTTGAGACACAAGTTGAAAAGCATTAGTTACCCTAAGAAATGTAATCTCTAGGGCTGTGAGATCTCTGCTCCCTTATACTTTCTATTTATTGTGTTCCTCAACCAACTTCTTTGCATCCATCCTGTCTCCATCCATCTGAATGTCCAGAGAAGAGTACTGTAGCTGGTGAGGGGGCTGGTGAATAAGCCTTATGAGGAGTGGCTGAGAGGGCTGGGGGTGTTTAGCCTGGAGAAGAGGAGGCTGAGGGGAGACCTCATTGCTGAAAGGAGGTTGTGGAGATAAGGGAGCTGGCCACCTCTCCGAAGTGACAGGGGACAGGACAAGAGGGAATAGCCTCAAGCTCTGCCAGGGAAGGTTCAGGCTGTACATCAGGAAAAAATATTTCATTGAAAGGGTTATTGGGGATGGGCAAAGGCTGCCCAAGGAGGTGGTAGAGTCACCTTCCCTGGAGGTGTTTAAAGGATGGGTGGCCGAAGTGCTGAGGGACGTGGTTTAGTGATTGATAGGAATGGTTGGACTCAATGATCCAATGGGTCTTTTCCAACCGGGTGATCCTATGAATATCAGACACCTTGCTACTTAAACATATGGACTCACTGCCTATCTACAGTGCAGGATTCTGCTGCTTGTTTCCCTTGCATTTCTCAGGGAAGAGATTGGATATTGTTTTGGCTCGTAACAGTTAGCAGCTGAGCAACTCTTTTTCATCTGGTCTGTGGGCACACAAGCCTCCCTTATTTAGTAGAGTTTTGGATTTTTCCTGAACTTACCAGTGAGGTTTGCTTTGTTATTGCTTACAGCGGTTGTTACCTTGTCCCTGTTATCCATTGTGTTTTTTTACGGTCATTGAGTTTCCAATTTAGGTCTTAGAGCAGTCAAATCCCACTGTTGCGAGTTTTTTATTGGCTGACTGCCTCTGTAATTCCAGTCTCCTTTGCTGTGTGGTGAGTGTCCTGTGTTTTTATGTCTTCTGTGTTAATAATCTTTACTGGGTTTTGATAAGAATATTCTTTTTCAAGTTCTTCTTGTTTACTCCTGTGACTAAAGTCTGGTAACTTCCTAGAATTAGGATCTCCATGGCTCATCTTTCTTTTGTCCTGGGTATCACCACTACTGGTCCTACAACTTAAGTGGTGAGGAGGAGAGGAGAAGCAAGCAGACAGCAGAGAATTTTGGGGTGCCGGTGAGGTAGTCAGGCTTTTTCTCATCATTGTGGGGCTGATGGTGAGGAGGAAGTTGAGTATGTCTAGAAGAGCAAAGTGTTCTTTGGCAACATAGTATTTACTTTTGGTTTGGCAGGCACTGTGTGGGCCACCTTGGGAATGGGAAGAGCATTTGAGATGAGCTGGGTAGTAGGGAGAAGGAGCATGGGGCAGACTTCTCACAGGTGTGAGTAATTCTCTGAATTTAATTACCCTGGGTGATAACAGCTGCAGCATCTGACATAAGAACTGCTGTGGAGCAAGTGAGTGGAAGAACATGGCAGTTAGGCAGAGCAAGTTGTCATGTAAGGTGCTGACATTGATCAGTGCAATGCTGGCTGTTGGCACTATTTTAGTTTTCTCATTGGTTTTCTTACAGATGGCCAAGTGGAACCTGGCAACTGTAGGATCATCCCAGGGAGCTGATGCTCTTGGAGTTTTTTCTGCTGAGGAAGCCTCCTGGTGGTCTGAAAGCTAAGTTGAGGGACGGGGGCAGGGGTGGGGTGTGACAGAGGAGAGAAGGCTGGGGATGGCAGGGTGGAGTTTTAAAAGTAGCCTAGGGGAGAGGGCTGTGCAGGAAATGTCCCCTTTGGGCATGGAGAGCTGGAGGGTGTTACTTCTCAGCCCAAAGCTAGCATGTTCCAGGTAGGGCCGTTCCAGCTTGTCTGTGCTGTGTGCTTTATATTCTGTTTCTCTTTCATGTTTCTTAAGCCTTGATGTCCCCTTTGCTTTAAAGGAATGCAGCATATGTCTTGAGCAGCATCTCGAGGGTCTTGAATGCCTGTACTCATGGGTACAATGCCAATTAGGCACTGTTCTTCTTGCATCATAACCTAAGTGTGGATTGGCTTCACATTTTCAAAGTTTCTAGTCAGCCATCTTTTCCTGTGACCTTGCAGACTGTGTTGGTGGCCACAATCGCTAGTCTTATATTTTCAAGGATCCCTGTAGGCCTAAGACTTCTTCCATGCACCTTGTGTCTTTAGACATTTAAAAGGTGATCCTCTCACGTACATCATCCCAGTCTTGGCCACATACCATTGTAATGAGGGATCCTTTACAGCATGCCGGACATGCCTCGAGCACCATATCTAGGGTCCTGAATGCTTGTACCCATCAATGCACTGTCGATTGGGCACTGCTTTTCTTGCATCGTGCTCCTAAAGCCGGGATCGTTCTCGTGTTTTGGCACTGTGTTTTTCTCCTTGTTTTCCTTGCAGATGCTGAAGAGGAACCCAGTGACTGCAGGATTATTTCTGTTAGCTGATGTGATTTGAGCTGCTTTGGCCAAGGACAGCTTCATTCGTGGCCCTCTGAAAGCTAAGTTGAGGGACCAGATTTGGGAAGTGGGAGGCGGGTTGGGGATAGCAGGGAGGGGTTTTGAAGGTAGCCTAGGCTGTGCAGGGAGAGTTGTCTTTGGGCAGGTGAAGGCAGAGGGGCGTACTTCTCAGCCCAAACCCTGCATGGGCAGGGCAGTTCCAGCCTGTATCTGTTATCTAGTTTGTGTAGTCACTGTGCTGTGTCTGAAATTTTCTGCAGGTCTTGATGTCCTCTTTTGTACTCGAGGCATGCCGGATGTGCCTTGGGCACCATGTCTAGGGTCCCAAATGCTCGTACTGATCAAAGCAGTGTCGATGGGGCACTGCTTTTCTTTCTTCACATTTTTAAAGCGTGGATCGCTCTTGTGTTTTGGAAGCATCCGGTCAGTTGTCTTCTGCTGCAGCCTTGCAGCCGGCCTTATTATCCAGGATAGTTAGTCTTCCGTTTTGTTGGATCCCTGTTCTGGGACTTGTTCCATCCATCCTCTGCATCTTTAGGACTTTAAAAGGGTTTCTTGCCCGTTCATCTTGCCAGTTGCAGCCACATCTCTTTGGAACCATCTTTGCTTTTCCAGGGCTACCGTAGGTTCTTCCTCAGAGCCCTGTCCATTGCCTTGCCCATTGGCAAGCGTGGTCCAAGAGTCCTCCATGTTGCTGCAAATCTTCTTTTGTCCTCGGTTCACGACATCGGTCTTGTGTGTTAGTGTTCCGTGTGTATTTGTGTCCAGTTCAAGCTGCTCTGCCTGGTGCATGGAGGAGGTGATAAGAGTCAGCCAAGGTATAGCGGCCCGGTTCTTATCTTAATGTTTTAATGTGACTAGACCATGCAGTCTAGGGGCATCCATTACTTTGGAGAGCTAGCAGCCCTAAGTGTGGTAGTTTCTGCTAGTCTCTGATGGAGGGGATGCAGAGAAGTACTGTAGGGAAGCTGCTATGATCAAATTCTGGCTTTTGTTAGAGTCTTCTCTGGAAGCGCCTTCACTGCAAGCTGCAGAAGAATGTCTAACAGAACGGTTTAGTATAGGGTACTGAATTGTGACTTACTTTCGCCTAATAAGGCGATTTGGGAAAAGAGAGTGTCTCCCGCAGGGAAGATGCTAGCATGGAATACTGCTGTTTCTGAATGTCTTCTCTTAGAGTGCTTTCAGTGCAAAGCAAGGCTTGTAGAATGTTCAGTCTCGGCTTGTGTACAGTAACATCAGAATGGCGGTTAAAGTGTCACTTTGAAATTTCATACCGTTCAGCACAAGGACTGCGGGGAATCTGCTACAATCAAATGCTGGCTCTCAGTAGAGTCTTCTCCGGAAGTGCTTTCACTTCAAGCTGGTTAAGCTCGACTAACAGAACGTTTAATATAAGGTACTGAGTTGAGACTGAACTGCACCTACGCCCTCTGCGGCCCCGCTCTTACCCTCTGCGGCCCCGCTCTTACCCTCTGCGGCCCCGCTCTTACCCTCTGCGGCCCCGCTCTTACCCTCTGCGGCCCTGCTCTTACCCTTGTCCGGTATTTTCCACACTTGCCCGGCCCGACTTGGGCACATCCCGGCACGACTTGGGCCCTTGTCCCGTGTTCTCCGCCCTTGTCCGCCCCTCTTTGCGCCCTTGTCCGCCCCTCTTTGCGCCCTTGTCCGCCCCTCTTTGCGCCCTTGTCCGCCCCTCTTTGCGCCCTTGTCCGCCCCTCTTTGCGCCCTTGTCCGCCCCTCTTTGCGCCCTTGTCCGCCCCTCTTTGCGCCCTTGTCCGCCCCTCTTTGCGCCCTTGTCCGCCCCTCTTTGCGCCCTTGTCCGCCCCTCTTTGCGCCCTTGTCCGCCCCTCTTTGCGCCCTTGTCCGCCCCTCTTTGCGCCCTTGTCCCGTTTTCTCCGCACTTGTCCGCCCCTCTTTGCGCCCTTGTCCCGTTTTCTCCGCCCTTGTCCGCCCCTCTTTGCGCCCTTGTCCCGTTTTCTCCGCCCTTGTCCGCCCCTCTTTGCCCTTGTCCGCCCCTCTTTGCCCTTGTCCGCCCCTCTTTGCCCTTGTCCGCCCCTCTTTGCCCTTGTCCGCCCCTCTTTGCCCTTGTCCGCCCCTCTTTGCCCTTGTCCGCCCCTCTTTGCCCTTGTCCGCCCCTCTTTGCCCTTGTCCGCCCCTCTTTGCCCTTGTCCGCCCCTCTTTGCCCTTGTCCGCCCCTCTTTGCCCTTGTCCGCCCCTCTTTGCCCTTGTCCGCCCCTCTTTGCCCTTGTCCGCCCCTCTTTGCCCTTGTCCGCCCCTCTTTGCCCTTGTCCGCCCCTCTTTGCCCTTGTCCGCCCCTCTTTGCCCTTGTCCGCCCCTCTTTGCCCTTGTCCGCCCCTCTTTGCCCTTGTCCGCCCCTCTTTGCCCTTGTCCGCCCCTCTTTGCCCTTGTCCGCCCCTCTTTGCCCTTGTCCGCCCCTCTTTGCCCTTGTCCGCCCCTCTTTGCCCTTGTCCGCCCCTCTTTGCCCTTGTCCGCCCCTCTTTGCCCTTGTCCGCCCCTCTTTGCCCTTGTCCGCCCCTCTTTGCCCTTGTCCGCCCCTCTTTGCCCTTGTCCGCCCCTCTTTGCCCTTGTCCGCCCCTCTTTGCCCTTGTCCGCCCCTCTTTGCCCTTGTCCGCCCCTCTTTGCCCTTGTCCGCCCCTCTTTGCCCTTGTCCGCCCCTCTTTGCCCTTGTCCGCCCCTCTTTGCCCTTGTCCGCCCCTCTTTGCCCTTGTCCGCCCCTCTTTGCCCTTGTCCGCCCCTCTTTGCCCTTGTCCGCCCCTCTTTGCCCTTGTCCCATTTTCTCCGCACTTGTCCGCCCCTCTTTGCCCTTGTCCCGTTTTCTCCGCACTTGTCCGCCCCTCTTTGCCCTTGTCCCGTTTTCTCCGCACTTGTCCGCCCCTCTTTGCCCTTGTCCGCCCCTCTTTGCCCTTGTCCGCCCCTCTTTGCCCTTGTCCGCCCCTCTTTGCCCTTGTCCGCCCCTCTTTGCCCTTGTCCGCCCCTCTTTGCCCTTGTCCGCCCCTCTTTGCCCTTGTCCGCCCCTCTTTGCCCTTGTCCGCCCCTCTTTGCCCTTGTCCGCCCCTCTTTGCCCTTGTCCGCCCCTCTTTGCCCTTGTCCGCCCCTCTTTGCCCTTGTCCGCCCCTCTTTGCCCTTGTCCGCCCCTCTTTGCCCTTGTCCGCCCCTCTTTGCCCTTGTCCGCCCCTCTTTGCCCTTGTCCGCCCCTCTTTGCCCTTGTCCGCCCCTCTTTGCCCTTGTCCGCCCCTCTTTGCCCTTGTCCGCCCCTCTTTGCCCTTGTCCGCCCCTCTTTGCCCTTGTCCCGTTTTCTCCGCACTTGTCCGCCCCTCTTTGCCCTTGTCCGCCCCTCTTTGCCCTTGTCCGCCCCTCTTTGCCCTTGTCCGCCCCTCTTTGCCCTTGTCCGCCCCTCTTTGCCCTTGTCCGCCCCTCTTTGCCCTTGTCCCGTTTTCTCCGCACTTGTCCGCCCCTCTTTGCCCTTGTCCGCCCCTCTTTGCCCTTGTCCGCCCCTCTTTGCCCTTGTCCGCCCCTCTTTGCCCTTGTCCGCCCCTCTTTGCCCTTGTCCGCCCCTCTTTGCCCTTGTCCGCCCCTCTTTGCCCTTGTCCGCCCCTCTTTGCCCTTGTCCGCCCCTCTTTGCCCTTGTCCCGTTTTCTCCGCACTTGTCCGCCCCTCTTTGCCCTTGTCCCGTTTTCTCCGCACTTGTCCGCCCCTCTTTGCCCTTGTCCGCCCCTCTTTGCCCTTGTCCGCCCCTCTTTGCCCTTGTCCGCCCCTCTTTGCCCTTGTCCGCCCCTCTTTGCCCTTGTCCGCCCCTCTTTGCCCTTGTCCGCCCCTCTTTGCCCTTGTCCGCCCCTCTTTGCCCTTGTCCGCCCCTCTTTGCCCTTGTCCGCCCCTCTTTGCCCTTGTCCGCCCCTCTTTGCCCTTGTCCGCCCCTCTTTGCCCTTGTCCGCCCCTCTTTGCCCTTGTCCGCCCCTCTTTGCCCTTGTCCGCCCCTCTTTGCCCTTGTCCGCCCCTCTTTGCCCTTGTCCGCCCCTCTTTGCCCTTGTCCGCCCCTCTTTGCCCTTGTCCCGTTTTCTCCGCACTTGTCCGCCCCTCTTTGCCCTTGTCCGCCCCTCTTTGCCCTTGTCCGCCCCTCTTTGCCCTTGTCCGCCCCTCTTTGCCCTTGTCCGCCCCTCTTTGCCCTTGTCCGCCCCTCTTTGCCCTTGTCCGCCCCTCTTTGCCCTTGTCCCGTTTTCTCCGCACTTGTCCGCCCCTCTTTGCCCTTGTCCGCCCCTCTTTGCCCTTGTCCGCCCCTCTTTGCCCTTGTCCGCCCCTCTTTGCCCTTGTCCGCCCCTCTTTGCCCTTGTCCGCCCCTCTTTGCCCTTGTCCGCCCCTCTTTGCCCTTGTCCGCCCCTCTTTGCCCTTGTCCGCCCCTCTTTGCCCTTGTCCGCCCCTCTTTGCCCTTGTCCGCCCCTCTTTGCCCTTGTCCGCCCCTCTTTGCCCTTGTCCGCCCCTCTTTGCCCTTGTCCGCCCCTCTTTGCCCTTGTCCCGTTTTCTCTGCACTTGTCCGCCCCTCTTTGCCCTTGTCCCGTTTTCTCTGCACTTGTCCGCCCCTCTTTGCCCTTGTCCCGTTTTCTCCGCACTTGTCCGCCCCTCTTTGCCCTTGTCCGCCCCTCTTTGCCCTTGTCCGCCCCTCTTTGCCCTTGTCCGCCCCTCTTTGCCCTTGTCCGCCCCTCTTTGCCCTTGTCCGCCCCTCTTTGCCCTTGTCCGCCCCTCTTTGCCCTTGTCCGCCCCTCTTTGCCCTTGTCCGCCCCTCTTTGCCCTTGTCCGCCCCTCTTTGCCCTTGTCCGCCCCTCTTTGCCCTTGTCCGCCCCTCTTTGCCCTTGTCCGCCCCTCTTTGCCCTTGTCCGCCCCTCTTTGCCCTTGTCCGCCCCTCTTTGCCCTTGTCCGCCCCTCTTTGCCCTTGTCCGCCCCTCTTTGCCCTTGTCCGCCCCTCTTTGCCCTTGTCCGCCCCTCTTTGCCCTTGTCCGCCCCTCTTTGCCCTTGTCCGCCCCTCTTTGCCCTTGTCCGCCCCTCTTTGCCCTTGTCCGCCCCTCTTTGCCCTTGTCCGCCCCTCTTTGCCCTTGTCCGCCCCTCTTTGCCCTTGTCCGCCCCTCTTTGCCCTTGTCCGCCCCTCTTTGCCCTTGTCCCGTTTTCTCCGCACTTGTCCGCCCCTCTTTGCCCTTGTCCGCCCCTCTTTGCCCTTGTCCGCCCCTCTTTGCCCTTGTCCGCCCCTCTTTGCCCTTGTCCCGTTTTCTCCGCACTTGTCCGCCCCTCTTTGCCCTTGTCCGCCCCTCTTTGCCCTTGTCCGCCCCTCTTTGCCCTTGTCCGCCCCTCTTTGCCCTTGTCCGCCCCTCTTTGCCCTTGTCCGCCCCTCTTTGCCCTTGTCCGCCCCTCTTTGCCCTTGTCCCGTTTTCTCCGCACTTGTCCGCCCCCCTTTGCCCTTGTCCGCCCCCCTTTGCCCTTGTCCGCCCCCCTTTGCCCTTGTCCGCCCCCCTTTGCCCTTGTCCGCCCCCCTTTGCCCTTGTCCGCCCCCCTTTGCCCTTGTCCGCCCCCTTTGCCCTTGTCCGCCCCCCTTTGCCCTTGTCCGCCCCCCTTTGCCCTTGTCCGCCCCCCTTTGCCCTTGTCCGCCCCCCTTTGCCCTTGTCCGCCCCTCTTTGCCCTTGTCCCGTTTTCTCCGCACTTGTCCGCCCCTCTTTGCCCTTGTCCGCCCCTCTTTGCCCTTGTCCGCCCCTCTTTGCCCTTGTCCGCCCCTCTTTGCCCTTGTCCGCCCCTCTTTGCCCTTGTCCGCCCCTCTTTGCCCTTGTCCGCCCCTCTTTGCCCTTGTCCGCCCCTCTTTGCCCTTGTCCGCCCCTCTTTGCCCTTGTCCGCCCCTCTTTGCCCTTGTCCGCCCCTCTTTGCCCTTGTGCGCCCCTCTTTGCCCTTGTCCGCCCCTCTTTGCCCTTGTCCGCCCCTCTTTGCCCTTGTCCGCCCCTCTTTGCCCTTGTCCGCCCCTCTTTGCCCTTGTCCGCCCCTCTTTGCCCTTGTCCCGTTTTCTCCGCACTTGTCCGCCCCTCTTTGCCCTTGTCCCGTTTTCTCCGCACTTGTCCGCCCCTCTTTGCCCTTGTCCGCCCCTCTTTGCCCTTGTCCGCCCCTCTTTGCCCTTGTCCGCCCCTCTTTGCCCTTGTCCGCCCCTCTTTGCCCTTGTCCGCCCCTCTTTGCCCTTGTCCGCCCCTCTTTGCCCTTGTCCGCCCCTCTTTGCCCTTGTCCGCCCCTCTTTGCCCTTGTCCGCCCCTCTTTGCCCTTGTCCGCCCCTCTTTGCCCTTGTCCGCCCCTCTTTGCCCTTGTCCGCCCCTCTTTGCCCTTGTCCCGTTTTCTCCGCACTTGTCCGCCCCTCTTTGCCCTTGTCCGCCCCTCTTTGCCCTTGTCCGCCCCTCTTTGCCCTTGTCCGCCCCTCTTTGCCCTTGTCCGCCCCTCTTGCCCTTGTCCCGTTTTCTCCGCACTTGTCCGCCCCTCTTTGCCCTTGTCCGCCCCTCTTTGCCCTTGTCCGCCCCTCTTTGCCCTTGTCCGCCCCTCTTTGCCCTTGTCCGCCCCTCTTTGCCCTTGTCCGCCCCTCTTTGCCCTTGTCCGCCCCTCTTTGCCCTTGTCCGCCCCTCTTTGCCCTTGTCCGCCCCTCTTTGCCCTTGTCCGCCCCTCTTTGCCCTTGTCCGCCCCTCTTTGCCCTTGTCCCGTTTTCTCCGCACTTGTCCGCCCCCCTTTGCCCTTGTCCGCCCCCCTTTGCCCTTGTCCGCCCCCCTTTGCCCTTGTCCGCCCCCCTTTGCCCTTGTCCGCCCCCCTTTGCCCTTGTCCGCCCCCCTTTGCCCTTGTCCGCCCCCCTTTGCCCTTGTCCGCCCCCCTTTGCCCTTGTCCGCCCCTCTTTGCCCTTGTCCCGTTTTCTCCGCACTTGTCCGCCCCTCTTTGCCCTTGTCCGCCCCTCTTTGCCCTTGTCCGCCCCTCTTTGCCCTTGTCCGCCCCTCTTTGCCCTTGTCCGCCCCTCTTTGCCCTTGTCCGCCCCTCTTTGCCCTTGTCCGCCCCTCTTTGCCCTTGTGCGCCCCTCTTTGCCCTTGTGCGCCCCTCTTTGCCCTTGTGCGCCCCTCTTTGCCCTTGTGCGCCCCTCTTTGCCCTTGTCCGCCCCTCTTTGCCCTTGTCCGCCCCTCTTTGCCCTTGTCCGCCCCTCTTTGCCCTTGTCCGCCCCTCTTTGCCCTTGTCCGCCCCTCTTTGCCCTTGTCCGCCCCTCTTTGCCCTTGTCCCGTTTTCTCCGCACTTGTCCGCCCCTCTTTGCCCTTGTCCCGTTTTCTCCGCACTTGTCCGCCCCTCTTTGCCCTTGTCCGCCCCTCTTTGCCCTTGTCCGCCCCTCTTTGCCCTTGTCCGCCCCCCTTTGCCCTTGTCCGCCCCCCTTTGCCCTTGTCCGCCCCCCTTTGCCCTTGTCCGCCCCCCTTTGCCCTTGTCCGCCCCCCTTTGCCCTTGTCCGCCCCCCTTTGCCCTTGTCCGCCCCCCTTTGCCCTTGTCCGCCCCCCTTTGCCCTTGTCCGCCCCTCTTTGCCCTTGTCCGCCCCCCTTTGCCCTTGTCCGCCCCCCTTTGCCCTTGTCCGCCCCCCTTTGCCCTTGTCCGCCCCCCTTTGCCCTTGTCCGCCCCCCTTTGCCCTTGTCCGCCCCCCTTTGCCCTTGTCCGCCCCCCTTTGCCCTTGTCCGCCCCCCTTTGCCCTTGTCCGCCCCCCTTTGCCCTTGTCCGCCCCCCTTTGCCCTTGTCCGCCCCCCTTTGCCCTTGTCCGCCCCCCTTTGCCCTTGTCCGCCCCTCTTTGCCCTTGTCCGCCCCTCTTTGCCCTTGTCCCGTTTTCTCCGCACTTGTCCGCCCCTCTTTGCCCTTGTCCGCCCCTCTTTGCCCTTGTCCGCCCCTCTTTGCCCTTGTCCGCCCCTCTTTGCCCTTGTCCGCCCCTCTTTGCCCTTGTCCCGTTTTCTCCGCACTTGTCCGCCCCTCTTTGCCCTTGTCCGCCCCTCTTTGCCCTTGTCCGCCCCTCTTTGCCCTTGTCCGCCCCTCTTTGCCCTTGTCCGCCCCTCTTTGCCCTTGTCCGCCCCTCTTTGCCCTTGTCCGCCCCTCTTTGCCCTTGTCCGCCCCTCTTTGCCCTTGTCCGCCCCTCTTTGCCCTTGTCCGCCCCTCTTTGCCCTTGTCCGCCCCTCTTTGCCCTTGTCCGCCCCTCTTTGCCCTTGTCCGCCCCTCTTTGCCCTTGTCCGCCCCTCTTTGCCCTTGTCCGCCCCTCTTTGCCCTTGTCCGCCCCTCTTTGCCCTTGTCCGCCCCTCTTTGCCCTTGTCCGCCCCTCTTTGCCCTTGTCCGCCCCTCTTTGCCCTTGTCCGCCCCTCTTTGCCCTTGTCCGCCCCTCTTTGCCCTTGTCCGCCCCTCTTTGCCCTTGTCCGCCCCTCTTTGCCCTTGTCCGCCCCTCTTTGCCCTTGTCCGCCCCTCTTTGCCCTTGTCCGCCCCTCTTTGCCCTTGTCCGCCCCTCTTTGCCCTTGTCCGCCCCTCTTTGCCCTTGTCCGCCCCTCTTTGCCCTTGTCCGCCCCTCTTTGCCCTTGTCCGCCCCTCTTTGCCCTTGTCCGCCCCTCTTTGCCCTTGTCCGCCCCTCTTTGCCCTTGTCCGCCCCTCTTTGCCCTTGTCCGCCCCTCTTTGCCCTTGTCCCGTTTTCTCCGCACTTGTCCGCCCCTCTTTGCCCTTGTCCGCCCCTCTTTGCCCTTGTCCGCCCCTCTTTGCCCTTGTCCGCCCCTCTTTGCCCTTGTCCGCCCCTCTTTGCCCTTGTCCGCCCCTCTTTGCCCTTGTCCGCCCCTCTTTGCCCTTGTCCGCCCCTCTTTGCCCTTGTCCGCCCCTCTTTGCCCTTGTCCGCCCCTCTTTGCCCTTGTCCGCCCCTCTTTGCCCTTGTCCGCCCCTCTTTGCCCTTGTCCGCCCCTCTTTGCCCTTGTCCGCCCCTCTTTGCCCTTGTCCGCCCCTCTTTGCCCTTGTCCGCCCCTCTTTGCCCTTGTCCGCCCCTCTTTGCCCTTGTCCGCCCCTCTTTGCCCTTGTCCGCCCCTCTTTGCCCTTGTCCGCCCCTCTTTGCCCTTGTCCGCCCCTCTTTGCCCTTGTCCGCCCCTCTTTGCCCTTGTCCGCCCCTCTTTGCCCTTGTCCGCCCCTCTTTGCCCTTGTCCCGTTTTCTCCGCACTTGTCCGCCCCCCTTTGCCCTTGTCCGCCCCCCTTTGCCCTTGTCCGCCCCCCTTTGCCCTTGTCCGCCCCCCTTTGCCCTTGTCCGCCCCCCTTTGCCCTTGTCCGCCCCCCTTTGCCCTTGTCCGCCCCCCTTTGCCCTTGTCCGCCCCCCTTTGCCCTTGTCCGCCCCCCTTTGCCCTTGTCCGCCCCCCTTTGCCCTTGTCCGCCCCCCTTTGCCCTTGTCCGCCCCCCTTTGCCCTTGTCCGCCCCCCTTTGCCCTTGTCCGCCCCCCTTTGCCCTTGTCCGCCCCCCTTTGCCCTTGTCCGCCCCCCTTTGCCCTTGTCCGCCCCCCTTTGCCCTTGTCCGCCCCTCTTTGCCCTTGTCCGCCCCTCTTTGCCCTTGTCCGCCCCTCTTTGCCCTTGTCCGCCCCTCTTTGCCCTTGTCCCGTTTTCTCCGCACTTGTCCGCCCCCCTTTGCCCTTGTCCGCCCCCTTTGCCCTTGTCCGCCCCTCTTTGCCCTTGTCCGCCCCTCTTTGCCCTTGTCCGCCCCTCTTTGCCCTTGTCCGCCCCTCTTTGCCCTTGTCCGCCCCTCTTTGCCCTTGTCCGCCCCTCTTTGCCCTTGTCCGCCCCTCTTTGCCCTTGTCCGCCCCTCTTTGCCCTTGTCCGCCCCTCTTTGCCCTTGTCCCGTTTTCTCCGCACTTGTCCGCCCCCCTTTGCCCTTGTCCGCCCCTCTTTGCCCTTGTCCGCCCCTCTTTGCCCTTGTCCGCCCCTCTTTGCCCTTGTCCGCCCCTCTTTGCCCTTGTCCGCCCCTCTTTGCCCTTGTCCGCCCCTCTTTGCCCTTGTCCGCCCCTCTTTGCCCTTGTCCGCCCCTCTTTGCCCTTGTCCGCCCCTCTTTGCCCTTGTCCGCCCCTCTTTGCCCTTGTCCGCCCCTCTTTGCCCTTGTCCGCCCCTCTTTGCCCTTGTCCGCCCCTCTTTGCCCTTGTCCGCCCCTCTTTGCCCTTGTCCGCCCCTCTTTGCCCTTGTCCGCCCCTCTTTGCCCTTGTCCCGTTTTCTCCGCACTTGTCCGCCCCCCTTTGCCCTTGTCCGCCCCCCTTTGCCCTTGTCCGCCCCCCTTTGCCCTTGTCCGCCCCCCTTTGCCCTTGTCCGCCCCCCTTTGCCCTTGTCCGCCCCCCTTTGCCCTTGTCCGCCCCCCTTTGCCCTTGTCCGCCCCCCTTTGCCCTTGTCCGCCCCCCTTTGCCCTTGTCCGCCCCCCTTTGCCCTTGTCCGCCCCCCTTTGCCCTTGTCCGCCCCCCTTTGCCCTTGTCCGCCCCCCTTTGCCCTTGTCCGCCCCCCTTTGCCCTTGTCCGCCCCCCTTTGCCCTTGTCCGCCCCCCTTTGCCCTTGTCCGCCCCTCTTTGCCCTTGTCCGCCCCTCTTTGCCCTTGTCCGCCCCTCTTTGCCCTTGTCCGCCCCTCTTTGCCCTTGTCCGCCTCTCTTTGCTCTTGTCCGCCCCTCTTTGCCCTTGTCCGCCCCTCTTTGCCCTTGTCCGCCCCTCTTTGCCCTTGTCCCGTTTTCTCCGCACTTGTCCGCCCCCCTTTGCCCTTGTCCGCCCCCTTTGCCCTTGTCCGCCCCCTTTGCCCTTGTCCGCCCCTCTTTGCCCTTGTCCGCCCCTCTTTGCCCTTGTCCGCCCCTCTTTGCCCTTGTCCGCCCCTCTTTGCCCTTGTCCGCCCCTCTTTGCCCTTGTCCGCCCCTCTTTGCCCTTGTCCGCCCCTCTTTGCCCTTGTCCGCCCCTCTTTGCCCTTGTCCGCCCCTCTTTGCCCTTGTCCGCCCCTCTTTGCCCTTGTCCGCCCCTCTTTGCCCTTGTCCGCCCCTCTTTGCCCTTGTCCGCCCCTCTTTGCCCTTGTCCGCCCCTCTTTGCCCTTGTCCGCCCCTCTTTGCCCTTGTCCGCCCCTCTTTGCCCTTGTCCGCCCCTCTTTGCCCTTGTCCGCCCCTCTTTGCCCTTGTCCGCCCCTCTTTGCCCTTGTCCGCCCCTCTTTGCCCTTGTCCGCCCCTCTTTGCCCTTGTCCGCCCCTCTTTGCCCTTGTCCGCCCCTCTTTGCCCTTGTCCGCCCCTCTTTGCCCTTGTCCGCCCCTCTTTGCCCTTGTCCCGTTTTCTCCGCACTTGTCCGCCCCCCTTTGCCCTTGTCCGCCCCCTTTGCCCTTGTCCGCCCCTCTTTGCCCTTGTCCCGTTTTCTCCGCACTTGTCCGCCCCCCTTTGCCCTTGTCCGCCCCCTTTGCCCTTGTCCGCCCCCTTTGCCCTTGTCCGCCCCTCTTTGCCCTTGTCCGCCCCTCTTTGCCCTTGTCCGCCCCTCTTTGCCCTTGTCCGCCCCTCTTTGCCCTTGTCCGCCCCTCTTTGCCCTTGTCCGCCCCTCTTTGCCCTTGTCCGCCCCTCTTTGCCCTTGTCCGCCCCTCTTTGCCCTTGTCCGCCCCTCTTTGCCCTTGTCCGCCCCTCTTTGCCCTTGTCCGCCCCTCTTTGCCCTTGTCCGCCCCTCTTTGCCCTTGTCCGCCCCTCTTTGCCCTTGTCCGCCCCTCTTTGCCCTTGTCCGCCCCTCTTTGCCCTTGTCCGCCCCTCTTTGCCCTTGTCCGCCCCTCTTTGCCCTTGTCCGCCCCTCTTTGCCCTTGTCCGCCCCTCTTTGCCCTTGTCCGCCCCTCTTTGCCCTTGTCCGCCCCTCTTTGCCCTTGTCCGCCCCTCTTTGCCCTTGTCCGCCCCTCTTTGCCCTTGTCCGCCCCTCTTTGCCCTTGTCCCGTTTTCTCCGCACTTGTCCGCCCCCCTTTGCCCTTGTCCGCCCCCTTTGCCCTTGTCCGCCCCCTTTGCCCTTGTCCGCCCCTCTTTGCCCTTGTCCGCCCCTCTTTGCCCTTGTCCGCCCCTCTTTGCCCTTGTCCGCCCCTCTTTGCCCTTGTCCGCCCCTCTTTGCCCTTGTCCGCCCCTCTTTGCCCTTGTCCGCCCCTCTTTGCCCTTGTCCGCCCCTCTTTGCCCTTGTCCGCCCCTCTTTGCCCTTGTCCGCCCCCCTTTGCCCTTGTCCGCCCCCCTTTGCCCTTGTCCGCCCCCTTTGCCCTTGTCCGCCCCCTTTGCCCTTGTCCGCCCCCTTTGCCCTTGTCCGCCCCTCTTTGCCCTTGTCCGCCCCTCTTTGCCCTTGTCCGCCCCTCTTTGCCCTTGTCCGCCCCTCTTTGCCCTTGTCCGCCCCTCTTTGCCCTTGTCCGCCCCTCTTTGCCCTTGTCCGCCCCTCTTTGCCCTTGTCCGCCCCTCTTTGCCCTTGTCCGCCCCTCTTTGCCCTTGTCCGCCCCTCTTTGCCCTTGTCCGCCCCTCTTTGCCCTTGTCCGCCCCTCTTTGCCCTTGTCCGCCCCTCTTTGCCCTTGTCCGCCCCTCTTTGCCCTTGTCCGCCCCTCTTTGCCCTTGTCCGCCCCTCTTTGCCCTTGTCCGCCCCTCTTTGCCCTTGTCCGCCCCTCTTTGCCCTTGTCCGCCCCTCTTTGCCCTTGTCCGCCCCTCTTTGCCCTTGTCCGCCCCTCTTTGCCCTTGTCCGCCCCTCTTTGCCCTTGTCCGCCCCTCTTTGCCCTTGTCCGCCCCTCTTTGCCCTTGTCCGCCCCTCTTTGCCCTTGTCCGCCCCTCTTTGCCCTTGTCCGCCCCTCTTTGCCCTTGTCCCGTTTTCTCCGCACTTGTCCGCCCCTCTTTGCCCTTGTCCGCCCCTCTTTGCCCTTGTCCGCCCCTCTTTGCCCTTGTCCGCCCCTCTTTGCCCTTGTCCGCCCCTCTTTGCCCTTGTCCGCCCCTCTTTGCCCTTGTCCGCCCCTCTTTGCCCTTGTCCGCCCCTCTTTGCCCTTGTCCGCCCCTCTTTGCCCTTGTCCGCCCCTCTTTGCCCTTGTCCGCCCCTCTTTGCCCTTGTCCGCCCCTCTTTGCCCTTGTCCGCCCCTCTTTGCCCTTGTCCGCCCCTCTTTGCCCTTGTCCCGTTTTCTCCGCACTTGTCCGCCCCCCTTTGCCCTTGTCCGCCCCCTTTGCCCTTGTCCGCCCCCCTTTGCCCTTGTCCGCCCCCCTTTGCCCTTGTCCGCCCCCCTTTGCCCTTGTCCGCCCCCCTTTGCCCTTGTCCGCCCCCCTTTGCCCTTGTCCGCCCCCCTTTGCCCTTGTCCGCCCCTCTTTGCCCTTGTCCGCCCCTCTTTGCCCTTGTCCGCCCCTCTTTGCCCTTGTCCGCCCCTCTTTGCCCTTCTCCGCCCCTCTTTGCCCTTGTCCGCCCCTCTTTGCCCTTGTCCGCCCCTCTTTGCCCTTCTCCGCCCCTCTTTGCCCTTGTCCGCCCCTCTTTGCCCTTGTCCGCCCCTCTTTGCCCTTGTCCGCCCCTCTTTGCCCTTGTCCGCCCCTCTTTGCCCTTGTCCGCCCCTCTTTGCCCTTGTCCGCCCCCCTTTGCCCTTGTCCGCCCCCCTTTGCCCTTGTCCGCCCCCCTTTGCCCTTGTCCGCCCCCCTTTGCCCTTGTCCGCCCCCCTTTGCCCTTGTCCGCCCCCCTTTGCCCTTGTCCGCCCCCCTTTGCCCTTGTCCGCCCCCCTTTGCCCTTGTCCGCCCCCCTTTGCCCTTGTCCGCCCCCCTTTGCCCTTGTCCGCCCCCCTTTGCCCTTGTCCGCCCCCCTTTGCCCTTGTCCGCCCCCCTTTGCCCTTGTCCGCCCCCCTTTGCCCTTGTCCGCCCCTCTTTGCCCTTGTCCGCCCCTCTTTGCCCTTGTCCCGTTTTCTCCGCACTTGTCCGCCCCTCTTTGCCCTTGTCCGCCCCTCTTTGCCCTTGTCCGCCCCTCTTTGCCCTTGTCCGCCCCTCTTTGCCCTTGTCCGCCCCTCTTTGCCCTTGTCCGCCCCTCTTTGCCCTTGTCCGCCCCTCTTTGCCCTTGTCCGCCCCTCTTTGCCCTTGTCCGCCCCTCTTTGCCCTTGTCCGCCCCTCTTTGCCCTTGTCCGCCCCTCTTTGCCCTTGTCCGCCCCTCTTTGCCCTTGTCCGCCCCTCTTTGCCCTTGTCCGCCCCTCTTTGCCCTTGTCCGCCCCTCTTTGCCCTTGTCCGCCCCTCTTTGCCCTTGTCCGCCCCTCTTTGCCCTTGTCCGCCCCTCTTTGCCCTTGTCCGCCCCTCTTTGCCCTTGTCCGCCCCTCTTTGCCCTTGTCCGCCCCTCTTTGCCCTTGTCCGCCCCTCTTTGCCCTTGTCCGCCCCTCTTTGCCCTTGTCCGCCCCTCTTTGCCCTTGTCCGCCCCTCTTTGCCCTTGTCCCGTTTTCTCCGCACTTGTCCGCCCCCCTTTGCCCTTGTCCGCCCCCTTTGCCCTTGTCCGCCCCCCTTTGCCCTTGTCCGCCCCCCTTTGCCCTTGTCCGCCCCCCTTTGCCCTTGTCCGCCCCCCTTTGCCCTTGTCCGCCCCCCTTTGCCCTTGTCCGCCCCCCTTTGCCCTTGTCCGCCCCCCTTTGCCCTTGTCCCGTTTTCTCCGCCCTTGTCCGCCCCTCTTTGCCCTTGTCCGCCCCTCTTTGCCCTTGTCCGCCCCTCTTTGCCCTTGTCCGCCCCTCTTTGCCCTTGTCCGCCCCTCTTTGCCCTTGTCCGCCCCTCTTTGCCCTTGTCCGCCCCTCTTTGCCCTTGTCCGCCCCTCTTTGCCCTTGTCCGCCCCTCTTTGCCCTTGTCCGCCCTTCTTTGCCCTTGTCCCGTTTTCTCCGCCCTTGTCCGCCCCTGTTTGCCCTTGTCCCGTTTTCTCCGCCCTTGTCCGCCCCTCTTTGCCCTTGTCCGCCCCTCTTTGCCCTTGTCCGCCCCTCTTTGCCCTTGTCCGCCCCTCTTTGCCCTTGTCCGCCCCTCTTTGCCCTTGTCCGCCCCTCTTTGCCCTTGTCCGCCCCTCTTTGCCCTTGTCCGCCCCTCTTTGCCCTTGTCCGCCCCTCTTTGCCCTTGTCCGCCCCTCTTTGCCCTTGTCCGCCCCTCTTTGCCCTTGTCCGCCCCCCTTTGCCCTTGTCCGCCCCCCTTTGCCCTTGTCCGCCCCCCTTTGCCCTTGTCCGCCCCCCTTTGCCCTTGTCCGCCCCCTTTGCCCTTGTCCGCCCCCTTTGCCCTTGTCCGCCCCCCTTTGCCCTTGTCCGCCCCCCTTTGCCCTTGTCCGCCCCCCTTTGCCCTTGTCCGCCCCCCTTTGCCCTTGTCCGCCCCCCTTTGCCCTTATCCGCCCCCCTTTGCCCTTGTCCGCCCCCCTTTGCGCTTGTCCGCCCCCCTTTGCGCTTGTCCGCCCCCCTTTGCCCTTGTCCGCCCCCCTTTGCCCTTGTCCGCCCCCCTTTGCCCTTGTCCGCCCCCCTTTGCCCTTGTCCGCCCCCCTTTGCCCTTGTCCGCCCCCCTTTGCCCTTGTCCGCCCCCCTTTGCCCTTGTCCGCCCCTCTTTGCCCTTGTCCCGTTTTCTCCGCCCTTGTCCGCCCCTCTTTGCCCTTGTCCGCCCCTCTTTGCCCTTGTCCGCCCCTCTTTGCCCTTGTCCGCCCCTCTTTGCCCTTGTCCGCCCCTCTTTGCCCTTGTCCGCCCCTCTTTGCCCTTGTCCGCCCCTCTTTGCCCTTGTCCGCCCCTCTTTGCCCTTGTCCGCCCCTCTTTGCCCTTGTCCGCCCCTCTTTGCCCTTGTCCGCCCCTCTTTGCCCTTGTCCGCCCCTCTTTGCCCTTGTCCGCCCCTCTTTGCCCTTGTCCGCCCCTCTTTGCCCTTGTCCGCCCCTCTTTGCCCTTGTCCGCCCCTCTTTGCCCTTGTCCGCCCCTCTTTGCCCTTGTCCGCCCCTCTTTGCCCTTGTCCGCCCCTCTTTGCCCTTGTCCGCCCCTCTTTGCCCTTGTCCGCCCCTCTTTGCCCTTGTCCCTTTTTCTCCGCCCTTGTCCTCCCCTCTTTGCCCTTGTCCTCCCCTCTTTGCCCTTGTCCTCCCCTCTTTGCCCTTGTCCTCCCCTCTTTGCCCTTGTCCTCCCCTCTTTGCCCTTGTCCTCCCCTCTTTGCCCTTGTCCTCCCCTCTTTGCCCTTGTCCTCCCCTCTTTGCCCTTGTCCTCCCCTCTTTGCCCTTGTCCTCCCCTCTTTGCCCTTGTCCTCCCCTCTTTGCCCTTGTCCTCCCCTCTTTGCCCTTGTCCTCCCCTCTTTGCCCTTGTCCTCCCCTCTTTGCCCTTGTCCTCCCCTCTTTGCCCTTGTCCTCCCCTCTTTGCCCTTGTCCTCCCCTCTTTGCCCTTGTCCTCCCCTCTTTGCCCTTGTCCTCCCCTCTTTGCCCTTGTCCTCCCCTCTTTGCCCTTGTCCTCCCCTCTTTGCCCTTGTCCTCCCCTCTTTGCCCTTGTCCTCCCCTCTTTGCCCTTGTCCTCCCCTCTTTGCCCTTGTCCTCCCCTCTTTGCCCTTGTCCTCCCCTCTTTGCCCTTGTCCTCCCCTCTTTGCCCTTGTCCTCCCCTCTTTGCCCTTGTCCTCCCCTCTTTGCCCTTGTCCTCCCCTCTTTGCCCTTGTCCTCCCCTCTTTGCCCTTGTCCTCCCCTCTTTGCCCTTGTCCTCCCCTCTTTGCCCTTGTCCTCCCCTCTTTGCCCTTGTCCTCCCCTCTTTGCCCTTGTCCTCCCCTCTTTGCCCTTGTCCTCCCCTCTTTGCCCTTGTCCTCCCCTCTTTGCCCTTGTCCTCCCCTCTTTGCCCTTGTCCTCCCCTCTTTGCCCTTGTCCTCCCCTCTTTGCCCTTGTCCTCCCCTCTTTGCCCTTGTCCTCCCCTCTTTGCCCTTGTCCTCCCCTCTTTGCCCTTGTCCTCCCCTCTTTGCCCTTGTCCTCCCCTCTTTGCCCTTGTCCTCCCCTCTTTGCCCTTGTCCTCCCCTCTTTGCCCTTGTCCTCCCCTCTTTGCCCTTGTCCCGTTTTCTCCGCCCTTGTCCTCCCCTCTTTGCCCTTGTCCTCCCCTCTTTGCCCTTGTCCTCCCCTCTTTGCCCTTGTCCCGTTTTCTCCGCCCTTCTCCGCCCCTCTTTGCCCTTGTCCGCCCCTCTTTGCCCTTGTCCGCCCCTCTTTGCCCTTGTCCGCCCCTCTTTGCCCTTGTCCGCCCCTCTTTGCCCTTGTCCGCCCCTCTTTGCCCTTGTCCGCCCCTCTTTGCCCTTGTCCGCCCCTCTTTGCCCTTGTCCGCCCCTCTTTGCCCTTGTCCGCCCCTCTTTGCCCTTGTCCGCCCCTCTTTGCCCTTGTCCGCCCCTCTTTGCCCTTGTCCGCCCCTCTTTGCCCTTGTCCGCCCCTCTTTGCCCTTGTCCCGTTTTCTCCGCCCTTGTCCGCCCCTCTTTGCCCTTGTCCCGTTTTCTCCGCCCTTGTCCGCCCCTCTTTGCCCTTGTCCGCCCCTCTTTGCCCTTGTCCGCCCCTCTTTGCCCTTGTCCGCCCCTCTTTGCCCTTGTCCGCCCCTCTTTGCCCTTGTCCGCCCCTCTTTGCCCTTGTCCGCCCCTCTTTGCCCTTGTCCGCCCCTCTTTGCCCTTGTCCGCCCCTCTTTGCCCTTGTCCGCCCCTCTTTGCCCTTGTCCGCCCCTCTTTGCCCTTGTCCGCCCCTCTTTGCCCTTGTCCGCCCCTCTTTGCCCTTGTCCGCCCCTCTTTGCCCTTGTCCGCCCCTCTTTGCCCTTGTCCGCCCCTCTTTGCCCTTGTCCGCCCCTCTTTGCCCTTGTCCGCCCCTCTTTGCCCTTGTCCGCCCCTCTTTGCCCTTGTCCGCCCCTCTTTGCCCTTGTCCGCCCCTCTTTGCCCTTGTCCGCCCCTCTTTGCCCTTGTCCGCCCCTCTTTGCCCTTGTCCCGTTTTCTCCGCCCTTGTCCGCCCCTCTTTGCCCTTGTCCCGTTTTCTCCGCCCTTGTCCGCCCCTCTTTGCCCTTGTCCCGTTTTCTCCGCCCTTGTCCGCCCCTCTTTGCCCTTGTCCGCCCCTCTTTGCCCTTGTCCGCCCCTCTTTGCCCTTGTCCGCCCCTCTTTGCCCTTGTCCGCCCCTCTTTGCCCTTGTCCGCCCCTCTTTGCCCTTGTCCGCCCCTCTTTGCCCTTGTCCGCCCCTCTTTGCCCTTGTCCGCCCCTCTTTGCCCTTGTCCGCCCCTCTTTGCCCTTGTCCGCCCCTCTTTGCCCTTGTCCCGTTTTCTCCGCCCTTGTCCGCCCCTCTTTGCCCTTGTCCCGTTTTCTCCGCCCTTGTCCGCCCCTCTTTGCCCTTGTCCCGTTTTCTCCGCCCTTGTCCGCCCCTCTTTGCCCTTGTCCGCCCCTCTTTGCCCTTGTCCGCCCCTCTTTGCCCTTGTCCGCCCCTCTTTGCCCTTGTCCGCCCCTCTTTGCCCTTGTCCGCCCCTCTTTGCCCTTGTCCCGTTTTCTCCGCCCTTTTCCGCCCCTCTTTGCCCTTGTCCGCCCCTCTTTGCCCTTGTCCGCCCCTCTTTGCCCTTGTCCGCCCCTCTTTGCCCTTGTCCGCCCCTCTTTGCCCTTGTCCGCCCCTCTTTGCCCTTGTCCGCCCCTCTTTGCCCTTGTCCGCCCCTCTTTGCCCTTGTCCGCCCCTCTTTGCCCTTGTCCGCCCCTCTTTGCCCTTGTCCGCCCCTCTTTGCCCTTGTCCGCCCCTCTTTGCCCTTGTCCGCCCCTCTTTGCCCTTGTCCGCCCCTCTTTGCCCTTGTCCGCCCCTCTTTGCCCTTGTCCGCCCCTCTTTGCCCTTGTCCGCCCCTCTTTGCCCTTGTCCGCCCCTCTTTGCCCTTGTCCGCCCCTCTTTGCCCTTGTCCGCCCCTCTTTGCCCTTGTCCGCCCCTCTTTGCCCTTGTCCGCCCCTCTTTGCCCTTGTCCGCCCCTCTTTGCCCTTGTCCCGTTTTCTCCGCACTTGTCCGCCCCTCTTTGCCCTTGTCCCGTTTTCTCCGCACTTGTCCGCCCCTCTTTGCCCTTGTCCCGTTTTCTCCGCACTTGTCCGCCCCTCTTTGCCCTTGTCCCGTTTTCTCCGCACTTGTCCGCCCCTCTTTGCCCTTGTCCCGTTTTCTCCGCACTTGTCCGCCCCTCTTTGCCCTTGTCCCGTTTTCTCCGCACTTGTCCGCCCCTCTTTGCCCTTGTCCGCCCCTCTTTGCCCTTGTCCGCCCCTCTTTGCCCTTGTCCGCCCCTCTTTGCCCTTGTCCGCCCCTCTTTGCCCTTGTCCGCCCCTCTTTGCCCTTGTCCGCCCCTCTTTGCCCTTGTCCGCCCCTCTTTGCCCTTGTCCGCCCCTCTTTGCCCTTGTCCGCCCCTCTTTGCCCTTGTCCGCCCCTCTTTGCCCTTGTCCGCCCCTCTTTGCCCTTGTCCGCCCCTCTTTGCCCTTGTCCCGTTTTCTCCGCACTTGTCCGCCCCTCTTTGCCCTTGTCCCGTTTTCTCCGCACTTGTCCGCCCCTCTTTGCCCTTGTCCCGTTTTCTCCGCACTTGTCCGCCCCTCTTTGCCCTTGTCCCGTTTTCTCCGCCCCTCTTTGCCCTTGTCCGCCCCTCTTTGCCCTTGTCCGCCCCTCTTTGCCCTTGTCCGCCCCTCTTTGCCCTTGTCCGCCCCTCTTTGCCCTTGTCCGCCCCTCTTTGCCCTTGTCCGCCCCTCTTTGCCCTTGTCCGCCCCTCTTTGCCCTTGTCCGCCCCTCTTTGCCCTTGTCCGCCCCTCTTTGCCCTTGTCCGCCCCTCTTTGCCCTTGTCCGCCCCTCTTTGCCCTTGTCCGCCCCTCTTTGCCCTTGTCCGCCCCTCTTTGCCCTTGTCCGCCCCTCTTTGCCCTTGTCCGCCCCTCTTTGCCCTTGTCCCGTTTTCTCCGCACTTGTCCGCCCCTCTTTGCCCTTGTCCCGTTTTCTCCGCACTTGTCCGCCCCTCTTTGCCCTTGTCCCGTTTTCTCCGCACTTGTCCGCCCCTCTTTGCCCTTGTCCGCCCCTCTTTGCCCTTGTCCGCCCCTCTTTGCCCTTGTCCGCCCCTCTTTGCCCTTGTCCGCCCCTCTTTGCCCTTGTCCGCCCCTCTTTGCCCTTGTCCGCCCCTCTTTGCCCTTGTCCGCCCCTCTTTGCCCTTGTCCGCCCCTCTTTGCCCTTGTCCGCCCCTCTTTGCCCTTGTCCGCCCCTCTTTGCCCTTGTCCGCCCCTCTTTGCCCTTGTCCGCCCCTCTTTGCCCTTGTCCGCCCCTCTTTGCCCTTGTCCGCCCCTCTTTGCCCTTGTCCGCCCCTCTTTGCCCTTGTCCGCCCCTCTTTGCCCTTGTCCGCCCCTCTTTGCCCTTGTCCCGTTTTCTCCGCACTTGTCCGCCCCTCTTTGCCCTTGTCCCGTTTTCTCCGCACTTGTCCGCCCCTCTTTGCCCTTGTCCCGTTTTCTCCGCACTTGTCCGCCCCTCTTTGCCCTTGTCCGCCCCTCTTTGCCCTTGTCCGCCCCTCTTTGCCCTTGTCCGCCCCTCTTTGCCCTTGTCCGCCCCTCTTTGCCCTTGTCCGCCCCTCTTTGCCCTTGTCCGCCCCTCTTTGCCCTTGTCCGCCCCTCTTTGCCCTTGTCCGCCCCTCTTTGCCCTTGTCCGCCCCTCTTTGCCCTTGTCCGCCCCTCTTTGCCCTTGTCCGCCCCTCTTTGCCCTTGTCCGCCCCTCTTTGCCCTTGTCCGCCCCTCTTTGCCCTTGTCCGCCCCTCTTTGCCCTTGTCCGCCCCTCTTTGCCCTTGTCCGCCCCTCTTTGCCCTTGTCCGCCCCTCTTTGCCCTTGTCCGCCCCTCTTTGCCCTTGTCCGCCCCTCTTTGCCCTTGTCCGCCCCTCTTTGCCCTTGTCCCGTTTTCTCCGCACTTGTCCGCCCCTCTTTGCCCTTGTCCCGTTTTCTCCGCACTTGTCCGCCCCTCTTTGCCCTTGTCCCGTTTTCTCCGCACTTGTCCGCCCCTCTTTGCCCTTGTCCGCCCCTCTTTGCCCTTGTCCGCCCCTCTTTGCCCTTGTCCCGTTTTCTCCGCACTTGTCCGCCCCTCTTTGCCCTTGTCCGCCCCTCTTTGCCCTTGTCCGCCCCTCTTTGCCCTTGTCCGCCCCTCTTTGCCCTTGTCCGCCCCTCTTTGCCCTTGTCCGCCCCTCTTTGCCCTTGTCCGCCCCTCTTTGCCCTTGTCCGCCCCTCTTTGCCCTTGTCCGCCCCTCTTTGCCCTTGTCCGCCCCTCTTTGCCCTTGTCCGCCCCTCTTTGCCCTTGTCCGCCCCTCTTTGCCCTTGTCCGCCCCTCTTTGCCCTTGTCCGCCCCTCTTTGCCCTTGTCCGCCCCTCTTTGCCCTTGTCCGCCCCTCTTTGCCCTTGTCCGCCCCTCTTTGCCCTTGTCCGCCCCTCTTTGCCCTTGTCCGCCCCTCTTTGCCCTTGTCCGCCCCTCTTTGCCCTTGTCCGCCCCTCTTTGCCCTTGTCCCGTTTTCTCCGCACTTGTCCGCCCCTCTTTGCCCTTGTCCCGTTTTCTCCGCACTTGTCCGCCCCTCTTTGCCCTTGTCCCGTTTTCTCCGCACTTGTCCGCCCCTCTTTGCCCTTGTCCGCCCCTCTTTGCCCTTGTCCGCCCCTCTTTGCCCTTGTCCGCCCCTCTTTGCCCTTGTCCGCCCCTCTTTGCCCTTGTCCGCCCCTCTTTGCCCTTGTCCGCCCCTCTTTGCCCTTGTCCGCCCCTCTTTGCCCTTGTCCGCCCCTCTTTGCCCTTGTCCGCCCCTCTTTGCCCTTGTCCGCCCCTCTTTGCCCTTGTCCGCCCCTCTTTGCCCTTGTCCGCCCCTCTTTGCCCTTGTCCGCCCCTCTTTGCCCTTGTCCGCCCCTCTTTGCCCTTGTCCGCCCCTCTTTGCCCTTGTCCGCCCCTCTTTGCCCTTGTCCCGTTTTCTCCGCACTTGTCCGCCCCTCTTTGCCCTTGTCCCGTTTTCTCCGCACTTGTCCGCCCCTCTTTGCCCTTGTCCCGTTTTCTCCGCACTTGTCCGCCCCTCTTTGCCCTTGTCCCGTTTTCTCCGCACTTGTCCGCCCCTCTTTGCCCTTGTCCCGTTTTCTCCGCACTTGTCCGCCCCTCTTTGCCCTTGTCCAGTTTTCTCCGCACTTGTCCGCCCCTCTTTGCCCTTGTCCGCCCCTCTTTGCCCTTGTCCGCCCCTCTTTGCCCTTGTCCGCCCCTCTTTGCCCTTGTCCGCCCCTCTTTGCCCTTGTCCGCCCCTCTTTGCCCTTGTCCGCCCCTCTTTGCCCTTGTCCGCCCCTCTTTGCCCTTGTCCGCCCCTCTTTGCCCTTGTCCGCCCCTCTTTGCCCTTGTCCGCCCCTCTTTGCCCTTGTCCGCCCCTCTTTGCCCTTGTCCGCCCCTCTTTGCCCTTGTCCGCCCCTCTTTGCCCTTGTCCGCCCCTCTTTGCCCTTGTCCGCCCCTCTTTGCCCTTGTCCGCCCCTCTTTGCCCTTGTCCGCCCCTCTTTGCCCTTGTCCGCCCCTCTTTGCCCTTGTCCCGTTTTCTCCGCACTTGTCCGCCCCTCTTTGCCCTTGTCCCGTTTTCTCCGCACTTGTCCGCCCCTCTTTGCCCTTGTCCCGTTTTCTCCGCACTTGTCCGCCCCTCTTTGCCCTTGTCCCGTTTTCTCCGCACTTGTCCGCCCCTCTTTGCCCTTGTCCCGTTTTCTCCGCACTTCTCCGCCCCTCTTTGCCCTTGTCCGCCCCTCTTTGCCCTTGTCCGCCCCTCTTTGCCCTTGTCCGCCCCTCTTTGCCCTTGTCCGCCCCTCTTTGCCCTTGTCCGCCCCTCTTTGCCCTTGTCCGCCCCTCTTTGCCCTTGTCCGCCCCTCTTTGCCCTTGTCCGCCCCTCTTTGCCCTTGTCCGCCCCTCTTTGCCCTTGTCCGCCCCTCTTTGCCCTTGTCCGCCCCTCTTTGCCCTTGTCCGCCCCTCTTTGCCCTTGTCCGCCCCTCTTTGCCCTTGTCCGCCCCTCTTTGCCCTTGTCCGCCCCTCTTTGCCCTTGTCCCGTTTTCTCCGCCCTTGTCCGCCCCTCTTTGCCCTTGTCCCGTTTTCTCCGCCCTTGTCCGCCCCTCTTTGCCCTTGTCCCGTTTTCTCCGCCCTTGTCCGCCCCTCTTTGCCCTTGTCCGCCCCTCTTTGCCCTTGTCCGCCCCTCTTTGCCCTTGTCCGCCCCTCTTTGCCCTTGTCCGCCCCTCTTTGCCCTTGTCCGCCCCTCTTTGCCCTTGTCCGCCCCTCTTTGCCCTTGTCCGCCCCTCTTTGCCCTTGTCCGCCCCTCTTTGCCCTTGTCCGCCCCTCTTTGCCCTTGTCCGCCCCTCTTTGCCCTTGTCCGCCCCTCTTTGCCCTTGTCCGCCCCTCTTTGCCCTTGTCCGCCCCTCTTTGCCCTTGTCCGCCCCTCTTTGCCCTTGTCCCGTTTTCTCCGCCCTTGTCCGCCCCTCTTTGCCCTTGTCCCGTTTTCTCCGCCCTTGTCCGCCCCTCTTTGCCCTTGTCCGCCCCTCTTTGCCCTTGTCCGCCCCTCTTTGCCCTTGTCCGCCCCTCTTTGCCCTTGTCCCGTTTTCTCCGCCCTTGTCCGCCCCTCTTTGCCCTTGTCCGCCCCTCTTTGCCCTTGTCCGCCCCTCTTTGCCCTTGTCCGCCCCTCTTTGCCCTTGTCCGCCCCTCTTTGCCCTTGTCCGCCCCTCTTTGCCCTTGTCCGCCCCTCTTTGCCCTTGTCCGCCCCTCTTTGCCCTTGTCCGCCCCTCTTTGCCCTTGTCCGCCCCTCTTTGCCCTTGTCCGCCCCTCTTTGCCCTTGTCCGCCCCTCTTTGCCCTTGTCCGCCCCTCTTTGCCCTTGTCCGCCCCTCTTTGCCCTTGTCCGCCCCTCTTTGCCCTTGTCCGCCCCTCTTTGCCCTTGTCCGCCCCTCTTTGCCCTTGTCCGCCCCTCTTTGCCCTTGTCCGCCCCTCTTTGCCCTTGTCCGCCCCTCTTTGCCCTTGTCCCGTTTTCTCCGCACTTGTCCGCCCCTCTTTGCCCTTGTCCCGTTTTCTCCGCACTTGTCCGCCCCTCTTTGCCCTTGTCCCGTTTTCTCCGCACTTGTCCGCCCCTCTTTGCCCTTGTCCCGTTTTCTCCGCACTTGTCCGCCCCTCTTTGCCCTTGTCCCGTTTTCTCCGCACTTGTCCGCCCCTCTTTGCCCTTGTCCGCCCCTCTTTGCCCTTGTCCGCCCCTCTTTGCCCTTGTCCGCCCCTCTTTGCCCTTGTCCGCCCCTCTTTGCCCTTGTCCGCCCCTCTTTGCCCTTGTCCGCCCCTCTTTGCCCTTGTCCGCCCCTCTTTGCCCTTGTCCGCCCCTCTTTGCCCTTGTCCGCCCCTCTTTGCCCTTGTCCGCCCCTCTTTGCCCTTGTCCCGTTTTCTCCGCACTTGTCCGCCCCTCTTTGCCCTTGTCCCGGTTTCTCCGCACTTGTCCGCCCCTCTTTGCCCTTGTCCCGGTTTCTCCGCACTTGTCCGCCCCTCTTTGCCCTTGTCCGCCCCTCTTTGCCCTTGTCCGCCCCTCTTTGCCCTTGTCCGCCCCTCTTTGCCCTTGTCCCGTTTTCTCCGCACTTGTCCGCCCCTCTTTGCCCTTGTCCCGTTTTCTCCGCACTTGTCCGCCCCTCTTTGCCCTTGTCCCGTTTTCTCCGCACTTGTCCGCCCCTCTTTGCCCTTGTCCGCCCCTCTTTGCCCTTGTCCGCCCCTCTTTGCCCTTGTCCGCCCCTCTTTGCCCTTGTCCGCCCCTCTTTGCCCTTGTCCGCCCCTCTTTGCCCTTGTCCGCCCCTCTTTGCCCTTGTCCGCCCCTCTTTGCCCTTGTCCGCCCCTCTTTGCCCTTGTCCGCCCCTCTTTGCCCTTGTCCGCCCCTCTTTGCCCTTGTCCGCCCCTCTTTGCCCTTGTCCGCCACTCTTTGCCCTTGTCCGCCCCTCTTTGCCCTTGTCCGCCCCTCTTTGCCCTTGTCCCGTTTTCTCCGCACTTGTCCGCCCCTCTTTGCCCTTGTCCCGTTTTCTCCGCACTTGTCCGCCCCTCTTTGCCCTTGTCCCGTTTTCTCCGCACTTGTCCGCCCCTCTTTGCCCTTGTCCGCCCCTCTTTGCCCTTGTCCGCCCCTCTTTGCCCTTGTCCGCCCCTCTTTGCCCTTGTCCGCCCCTCTTTGCCCTTGTCCCGTTTTCTCCGCACTTGTCCGCCCCTCTTTGCCCTTGTCCGCCCCTCTTTGCCCTTGTCCGCCCCTCTTTGCCCTTGTCCGCCCCTCTTTGCCCTTGTCCGCCCCTCTTTGCCCTTGTCCGCCCCTCTTTGCCCTTGTCCGCCCCTCTTTGCCCTTGTCCGCCCCTCTTTGCCCTTGTCCGCCCCTCTTTGCCCTTGTCCGCCCCTCTTTGCCCTTGTCCGCCCCTCTTTGCCCTTGTCCGCCCCTCTTTGCCCTTGTCCGCCCCTCTTTGCCCTTGTCCGCCCCTCTTTGCCCTTGTCCGCCCCTCTTTGCCCTTGTCCGCCCCTCTTTGCCCTTGTCCGCCCCTCTTTGCCCTTGTCCCGTTTTCTCCGCACTTGTCCGCCCCTCTTTGCCCTTGTCCCGTTTTCTCCGCACTTGTCCGCCCCTCTTTGCCCTTGTCCCGTTTTCTCCGCACTTGTCCGCCCCTCTTTGCCCTTGTCCGCCCCTCTTTGCCCTTGTCCGCCCCTCTTTGCCCTTGTCCGCCCCTCTTTGCCCTTGTCCGCCCCTCTTTGCCCTTGTCCGCCCCTCTTTGCCCTTGTCCGCCCCTCTTTGCCCTTGTCCGCCCCTCTTTGCCCTTGTCCGCCCCTCTTTGCCCTTGTCCGCCCCTCTTTGCCCTTGTCCGCCCCTCTTTGCCCTTGTCCGCCCCTCTTTGCCCTTGTCCGCCCCTCTTTGCCCTTGTCCGCCCCTCTTTGCCCTTGTCCGCCCCTCTTTGCCCTTGTCCGCCCCTCTTTGCCCTTGTCCGCCCCTCTTTGCCCTTGTCCGCCCCTCTTTGCCCTTGTCCGCCCCTCTTTGCCCTTGTCCGCCCCTCTTTGCCCTTGTCCGCCCCTCTTTGCCCTTGTCCGCCCCTCTTTGCCCTTGTCCGCCCCTCTTTGCCCTTGTCCGCCCCTCTTTGCCCTTGTCCGCCCCTCTTTGCCCTTGTCCGCCCCTCTTTGCCCTTGTCCGCCCCTCTTTGCCCTTGTCCGCCCCTCTTTGCCCTTGTCCCGTTTTCTCCGCACTTGTCCGCCCCTCTTTGCCCTTGTCCCGTTTTCTCCGCACTTGTCCGCCCCTCTTTGCCCTTGTCCCGTTTTCTCCGCACTTGTCCGCCCCTCTTTGCCCTTGTCCCGTTTTCTCCGCACTTGTCCGCCCCTCTTTGCCCTTGTCCCGTTTTCTCCGCACTTCTCCGCCCCTCTTTGCCCTTGTCCCGTTTTCTCCGCACTTCTCCGCCCCTCTTTGCCCTTGTCCGCCCCTCTTTGCCCTTGTCCGCCCCTCTTTGCCCTTGTCCGCCCCTCTTTGCCCTTGTCCGCCCCTCTTTGCCCTTGTCCGCCCCTCTTTGCCCTTGTCCGCCCCTCTTTGCCCTTGTCCGCCCCTCTTTGCCCTTGTCCGCCCCTCTTTGCCCTTGTCCGCCCCTCTTTGCCCTTGTCCGCCCCTCTTTGCCCTTGTCCGCCCCTCTTTGCCCTTGTCCGCCCCTCTTTGCCCTTGTCCGCCCCTCTTTGCCCTTGTCCCGTTTTCTCCGCACTTGTCCGCCCCTCTTTGCCCTTGTCCCGTTTTCTCCGCACTTGTCCGCCCCTCTTTGCCCTTGTCCGCCCCTCTTTGCCCTTGTCCGCCCCTCTTTGCCCTTGTCCGCCCCTCTTTGCCCTTGTCCGCCCCTCTTTGCCCTTGTCCCGTTTTCTCCGCACTTGTCCGCCCCTCTTTGCCCTTGTCCCGTTTTCTCCGCACTTGTCCGCCCCTCTTTGCCCTTGTCCCGTTTTCTCCGCACTTGTCCGCCCCTCTTTGCCCTTGTCCGCCCCTCTTTGCCCTTGTCCGCCCCTCTTTGCCCTTGTCCGCCCCTCTTTGCCCTTGTCCGCCCCTCTTTGCCCTTGTCCGCCCCTCTTTGCCCTTGTCCGCCCCTCTTTGCCCTTGTCCGCCCCTCTTTGCCCTTGTCCGCCCCTCTTTGCCCTTGTCCGCCCCTCTTTGCCCTTGTCCCGTCTTCTCCGCACTTGTCCGCCCCTCTTTGCCCTTGTCCCGTTTTCTCCGCACTTGTCCCCCCCTCTTTGCCCTTGTCCCGTTTTCTCCGCACTTGTCCGCCCCTCTTTGCCCTTGTCCGCCCCTCTTTGCCCTTGTCCGCCCCTCTTTGCCCTTGTCCGCCCCTCTTTGCCCTTGTCCGCCCCTCTTTGCCCTTGTCCGCCCCTCTTTGCCCTTGTCCGCCCCTCTTTGCCCTTGTCCGCCCCTCTTTGCCCTTGTCCGCCCCTCTTTGCCCTTGTCCGCCCCTCTTTGCCCTTGTCCGCCCCTCTTTGCCCTTGTCCGCCCCTCTTTGCCCTTGTCCGCCCCTCTTTGCCCTTGTCCGCCCCTCTTTGCCCTTGTCCGCCCCTCTTTGCCCTTGTCCGCCCCTCTTTGCCCTTGTCCGCCCCTCTTTGCCCTTGTCCGCCCCTCTTTGCCCTTGTCCGCCCCTCTTTGCCCTTGTCCGCCCCTCTTTGCCCTTGTCCGCCCCTCTTTGCCCTTGTCCGCCCCTCTTTGCCCTTGTCCCGTTTTCTCCGCTCTTGTCCGCCCCTCTTTGCCCTTGTCCCGTTTTCTCCGCACTTGTCCGCCCCTCTTTGCCCTTGTCCGCCCCTCTTTGCCCTTGTCCGCCCCTCTTTGCCCTTGTCCGCCCCTCTTTGCCCTTGTCCGCCCCTCTTTGCCCTTGTCCGCCCCTCTTTGCCCTTGTCCGCCCCTCTTTGCCCTTGTCCGCCCCTCTTTGCCCTTGTCCGCCCCTCTTTGCCCTTGTCCCGTTTTCTCCGCACTTGTCCGCCCCTCTTTGCCCTTGTCCCGTTTTCTCCGCACTTGTCCGCCCCTCTTTGCCCTTGTCCGCCCCTCTTTGCCCTTGTCCGCCCCTCTTTGCCCTTGTCCGCCCCTCTTTGCCCTTGTCCGCCCCTCTTTGCCCTTGTCCGCCCCTCTTTGCCCTTGTCCGCCCCTCTTTGCCCTTGTCCGCCCCTCTTTGCCCTTGTCCCGTTTTCTCCGCACTTGTCCGCCCCTCTTTGCCCTTGTCCGCCCCTCTTTGCCCTTGTCCGCCCCTCTTTGCCCTTGTCCGCCCCTCTTTGCCCTTGTCCGCCCCTCTTTGCCCTTGTCCGCCCCTCTTTGCCCTTGTCCGCCCCTCTTTGCCCTTGTCCGCCCCTCTTTGCCCTTGTCCGCCCCTCTTTGCCCTTGTCCGCCCCTCTTTGCCCTTGTCCGCCCCTCTTTGCCCTTGTCCGCCCCTCTTTGCCCTTGTCCGCCCCTCTTTGCCCTTGTCCGCCCCTCTTTGCCCTTGTCCGCACCTCTTTGCCCTTGTCCGCCCCTCTTTGCCCTTGTCCGCCCCTCTTTGCCCTTGTCCGCCCCTCTTTGCCCTTGTCCCGTTTTCTCCGCACTTGTCCGCCCCTCTTTGCCCTTGTCCCGTTTTCTCCGCACTTGTCCGCCCCTCTTTGCCCTTGTCCGCCCCTCTTTGCCTTGTCCGCCCCTCTTTGCCCTTGTCCGCCCCTCTTTGCCCTTGTCCGCCCCTCTTTGCCCTTGTCCGCCCCTCTTTGCCCTTGTCCGCCCCTCTTTGCCCTTGTCCCCGTTTTCTCCGCACTTGTCCGCCCCTCTTTGCCCTTGTCCCGTTTTCTCCGCACTTGTCCGCCCCTCTTTGCCCTTGTCCCCGTTTTCTCCGCACTTGTCCGCCCCTCTTTGCCCTTGTCCGCCCCTCTTGCCCTTGTCCGCCCCTCTTTGCCCTTGTCCGCCCCTCTTTGCCCTTGTCCGCCCCTCTTTGCCCTTGTCCGCCCCTCTTTGCCCTTGTCCGCCCCTCTTTGCCCTTGTCCGCCCCTCTTTGCCCTTGTCCGCCCCTCTTTGCCCTTGTCCGCCCCTCTTTGCCCTTGTCCGCCCCTCTTTGCCCTTGTCCGCCCCTCTTTGCCCTTGTCCGCCCCTCTTTGCCCTTGTCCGCCCCTCTTTGCCCTTGTCCGCCCCTCTTTGCCCTTGTCCGCCCCTCTTTGCCCTTGTCCGCCCCTCTTTGCCCTTGTCCGCCCCTCTTTGCCCTTGTCCGCCCCTCTTTGCCCTTGTCCCGTTTTCTCCGCACTTGTCCGCCCCTCTTTGCCCTTGTCCGCCCCTCTTTGCCCTTGTCCGCCCCTCTTTGCCCTTGTCCGCCCCTCTTTGCCCTTGTCCGCCCCTCTTTGCCCTTGTCCGCCCCTCTTTGCCCTTGTCCGCCCCTCTTTGCCCTTGTCCGCCCCTCTTTGCCCTTGTCCGCCCCTCTTTGCCCTTGTCCGCCCCTCTTTGCCCTTGTCCCCGTTTTCTCCGCACTTGTCCGCCCCTCTTTGCCCTTGTCCGCCCCTCTTTGCCCTTGTCCGCCCCTCTTTGCCCTTGTCCGCCCCTCTTTGCCCTTGTCCGCCCCTCTTTGCCCTTGTCCGCCCCTCTTTGCCCTTGTCCGCCCCTCTTTGCCCTTGTCCGCCCCTCTTTGCCCTTGTCCGCCCCTCTTTGCCCTTGTCCGCCCCTCTTTGCCCTTGTCCCGTTTTCTCCGCACTTGTCCGCCCCTCTTTGCCCTTGTCCGCCCCTCTTTGCCCTTGTCCGCCCCTCTTTGCCCTTGTCCGCCCCTCTTTGCCCTTGTCCGCCCCTCTTTGCCCTTGTCCGCCCCTCTTTGCCCTTGTCCGCCCCTCTTTGCCCTTGTCCGCCCCTCTTTGCCCTTGTCCGCCCCTCTTTGCCCTTGTCCGCCCCTCTTTGCCCTTGTCCGCCCCTCTTTGCCCTTGTCCGCCCCTCTTTGCCCTTGTCCGCCCCTCTTTGCCCTTGTCCGCCCCTCTTTGCCCTTGTCCGCCCCTCTTTGCCCTTGTCCGCCCCTCTTTGCCCTTGTCCGCCCCTCTTTGCCCTTGTCCGCCCCTCTTTGCCCTTGTCCGCCCCTCTTTGCCCTTGTCCCGTTTTCTCCGCACTTGTCCGCCCCTCTTTGCCCTTGTCCCCGTTTTCTCCGCACTTGTCCGCCCCTCTTTGCCCTTGTCCGCCCCTCTTTGCCCTTGTCCGCCCCTCTTTGCCCTTGTCCGCCCCTCTTTGCCCTTGTCCGCCCCTCTTTGCCCTTGTCCGCCCCTCTTTGCCCTTGTCCGCCCCTCTTTGCCCTTGTCCGCCCCTCTTTGCCCTTGTCCGCCCCTCTTTGCCCTTGTCCGCCCCTCTTTGCCCTTGTCCGCCCCTCTTTGCCCTTGTCCGCCCCTCTTTGCCCTTGTCCGCCCCTCTTTGCCCTTGTCCGCCCCTCTTTGCCCTTGTCCGCCCCTCTTTGCCCTTGTCCGCCCCTCTTTGCCCTTGTCCGCCCCTCTTTGCCCTTGTCCGCCCCTCTTTGCCCTTGTCCCGTTTTCTCCGCACTTGTCCGCCCCTCTTTGCCCTTGTCCCCCGTTTTCTCCGCACTTGTCCGCCCCTCTTTGCCCTTGTCCCGTTTTCTCCGCACTTGTCCGCCCCTCTTTGCCCTTGTCCCGTTTTCTCCGCACTTGTCCGCCCCTCTTTGCCCTTGTCCCGTTCCTCTCTTGCACTTGTCCGCCCCTCTTTGCCCTTGTCCGCCCCTCTTTGCCCTTGTCCGCCCCTCTTTGCCCTTGTCCGCCCCTCTTTGCCCTTGTCCGCCCCTCTTTGCCCTTGTCCGCCCCTCTTTGCCCTTGTCCGCCCCTCTTTGCCCTTGTCCGCCCCTCTTTGCCCTTGTCCGCCCCTCTTTGCCCTTGTCCGCCCCTCTTTGCCCTTGTCCGCCCCTCTTTGCCCTTGTCCGCCCCTCTTTGCCCTTGTCCGCCCCTCTTTGCCCTTGTCCGCCCCTCTTTGCCCTTGTCCGCCCCTCTTTGCCCTTGTCCGCCCCTCTTTGCCCTTGTCCGCCCCTCTTTGCCCTTGTCCGCCCCTCTTTGCCCTTGTCCGCCCCTCTTTGCCCTTGTCCGCCCCTCTTTGCCCTTGTCCGCCCCTCTTTGCCCTTGTCCGCCCCTCTTTGCCCTTGTCCGCCCCTCTTTGCCCTTGTCCCCGTTTTCTCCGCACTTGTCCGCCCCTCTTTGCCCTTGTCCCGTTTTCTCCGCACTTGTCCGCCCTCTTGCCTCCGCCCCTCTTTGCCCTTGTCCCCCTTGCTCCGCCCCTCTTTGCCCTTGTCCGCCCCTCTTTGCCCTTGTCCGCCCCTCTTTGCCCTTGTCCGCCCCTCTTTGCCCTTGTCCGCCCCTCTTTGCCCTTGTCCGCCCCTCTTTGCCCTTGTCCGCCCCTCTTTGCCCTTGTCCGCCCCTCTTTGCCCTTGTCCGCCCCTCTTTGCCCTTGTCCGCCCCTCTTTGCCCTTGTCCGCCCCTCTTTGCCCTTGTCCGCCCCTCTTTGCCCTTGTCCGCCCCTCTTTGCCCTTGTCCGCCCCTCTTTGCCCTTGTCCGCCCCTCTTTGCCCTTGTCCGCCCCTCTTTGCCCTTGTCCGCCCCTCTTTGCCCTTGTCCGCCCCTCTTTGCCCTTGTCCGCCCCTCTTTGCCCTTGTCCCGTTTCTCCGCACTTGTCCGCCCCTCTTTGCCCTTGTCCCGTCTTTCTCGCACTTGTCCGCCCCTCTTTGCCCTTGTCCGCCCCTCTTTGCCCTTGTCCGCCCCTCTTTGCCCTTGTCCGCCCCTCTTTGCCCTTGTCCGCCCCTCTTTGCCCTTGTCCGCCCCTCTTTGCCCTTGTCCCGCTCTTTCTCCGCACTTGTCCGCCCCTCTTTGCCCTTGTCCGCCCCTCTTTGCCCTTGTCCGCCCCTCTTTGCCCTTGTCCGCCCCTCTTTGCCCTTGTCCGCCCCTCTTTGCCCTTGTCCGCCCCTCTTTGCCCTTGTCCGCCCCTCTTTGCCCTTGTCCGCCCCTCTTTGCCCTTGTCCGCCCCTCTTTGCCCTTGTCCGCCCCTCTTTGCCCTTGTCCGCCCCTCTTTGCCCTTGTCCGCCCCTCTTTGCCCTTGTCCGCCCCTCTTTGCCCTTGTCCGCCCCTCTTTGCCCTTGTCCGCCCCTCTTTGCCCTTGTCCGCCCCTCTTTGCCCTTGTCCGCCCCTCTTTGCCCTTGTCCGCCCCTCTTTGCCCTTGTCCGCCCCTCTTTGCCCTTGTCCGCCCCTCTTTGCCCTTGTCCGCCCCTCTTTGCCCTTGTCCGCCCCTCTTTGCCCTTGTCCGCCCCTCTTTGCCCTTGTCCGCCCCTCTTTGCCCTTGTCCGCCCCTCTTTGCCCCCTTGTCCGCCCCTCTTTGCCCTTGTCCCGTTTTCTCCGCACTTGTCCGCCCCTCTTTGCCCTTGTCCCGTTTTCTCCGCACTTGTCCGCCCCTCTTTGCCCTTGTCCCGCCCTTTTCTCGCCCTTCTCCGCCCCTCTTTGCCCTTGTCCGCCCTCTTCTCCGCACTTGTCCGCCCCTCTTTGCCCTTGTCCGCCCCTCTTTGCCCTTGTCCGCCCCTCTTTGCCCTTGTCCGCCCCTCTTTGCCCTTGTCCGCCCCTCTTTGCCCTTGTCCGCCCCTCTTTGCCCTTGTCCGCCCCTCTTTGCCCTTGTCCGCCCCTCTTTGCCCTTGTCCGCCCCTCTTTGCCCTTGTCCGCCCCTCTTTGCCCTTGTCCGCCCCTCTTTGCCCTTGTCCGCCTTTTCTCCGCACTTGTCCGCCCCTCTTTGCCCTTGTCCCGTTTTCTCCGCACTTGTCCGCCCCTCTTTGCCCTTGTCCCGTTTTCTCCGCACTTGTCCGCCCCTCTTTGCCCTTGTCCGCCCCTCTTTGCCCTTGTCCGCCCCTCTTTGCCCTTGTCCGCCCCTCTTTGCCCTTGTCCGCCCCTCTTTGCCCTTGTCCGCCCCTCTTTGCCCTTGTCCGCCCCTCTTTGCCCTTGTCCGCCCCTCTTTGCCCTTGTCCGCCCCTCTTTGCCCTTGTCCGCCCCTCTTTGCCCTTGTCCGCCCCTCTTTGCCCTTGTCCGCCCCTCTTTGCCCTTGTCCGCCCCTCTTTGCCCTTGTCCGCCCCTCTTTGCCCTTGTCCGCCCCTCTTTGCCCTTGTCCGCCCCTCTTTGCCCTTGTCCCGTTTTCTCCGCACTTGTCCGCCCCTCTTTGCCCTTGTCCCCGTTTTCTCCGCACTTGTCCGCCCCTCTTTGCCCTTGTCCGCCCCTCTTTGCCCTTGTCCGCCCCTCTTTGCCCTTGTCCGCCCCTCTTTGCCCTTGTCCGCCCCCTCTTTGCCCTTGTCCGCCCCTCTTTGCCCTTGTCCGCCCCTCTTTGCCCTTGTCCGCCCCTCTTTGCCCTTGTCCGCCCCTCTTTGCCCTTGTCCGCCCCTCTTTGCCCTTGTCCGCCCCCTCTTTGCCCTTGTCCGCCCCTCTTTGCCCTTGTCCGCCCCTCTTTGCCCTTGTCCGCCCCTCTTTGCCCTTGTCCGCCCCTCTGTTGCCCTTGTCCGCCCCTCTTTGCCCCCCGTTTTCTCCGCACTTGTCCGCCCCTCTTTGCCCTTGTCCCGTTTTCTCCGCACTTGTCCGCCCCTCTTTGCCCTTGTCCCGTTTCTCCGCACTTCTCCGCCCCTCTTTGCCCTTGTCCCGTTTTCTCCGCACTTCTCCGCCCCTCTTTGCCCTTGTCCGCCCCTCTTTGCCCTTGTCCGCCCCTCTTTGCCCTTGTCCGCCCCTCTTTGCCCTTGTCCGCCCCTCTTTGCCCTTGTCCGCCCCTCTTTGCCCTTGTCCGCCCCTCTTTGCCCTTGTCCGCCCCTCTTTGCCCTTGTCCGCCCCTCTTTGCCCTTGTCCGCCCCTCTTTGCCCTTGTCCGCCCCTCTTTGCCCTTGTCCGCCCCTCTTTGCCCTTGTCCCGTTTTCTCCGCACTTGTCCGCCCCTCTTTGCCCTTGTCCCGTTTTCTCCGCACTTGTCCGCCCCTCTTTGCCCTTGTCCCGTTTTCTCCGCACTTCTCCGCCCCTCTTTGCCCTTGTCCGCCCCTCTTTGCCCTTGTCCGCCCCTCTTTGCCCTTGTCCGCCCCTCTTTGCCCTTGTCCGCCCCTCTTTGCCCTTGTCCGCCCCTCTTTGCCCTTGTCCGCCCCTCTTTGCCCTTGTCCGCCCCTCTTTGCCCTTGTCCGCCCCTCTTTGCCCTTGTCCGCCCCTCTTTGCCCTTGTCCGCCCCTCTTTGCCCTTGTCCGCCCCTCTTTGCCCTTGTCCGCCCCTCTTTGCCCTTGTCCGCCCCTCTTTGCCCTTGTCCGCCCCTCTTTGCCCTTGTCCGCCCCTCTTTGCCCTTGTCCGCCCCTCTTTGCCCTTGTCCGCCCCTCTTTGCCCTTGTCCGCCCCTCTTTGCCCTTGTCCGCCCCTCTTTGCCCTTGTCCACCCCTCTTTGCCCTTGTCCGCCCCTCTTTGCCCTTGTCCGCCCCTCTTTGCCCTTGTCCCGTTTTCTCCTCACTTGTCCGCCCCTCTTTGCCCTTGTCCGTTTTCTCCGCACTTGTCCGCCCCTCTTTGCCCTTGTCCCGTTTTCTCCGCACTTGTCCGCCCCTCTTTGCCCTTGTCCCGTTTCTCCGCACTTGTCCGCCCCTCTTTGCCCTTGTCCGCCCCTCTTTGCCCTTGTCCGCCCCTCTTTGCCCTTGTCCGCCCCTCTTTGCCCTTGTCCGCCCCTCTTTGCCCTTGTCCGCCCCTCTTTGCCCTTGTCCGCCCCTCTTTGCCCTTGTCCCGTTTCTCCGCACTTGTCCGCCCCTCTTTGCCCTTGTCCCGTTTTCTCCGCACTTGTCCGCCCCTCTTTGCCCTTGTCCCGTTTTCTCCGCACTTGTCCGCCCCTCTTTGCCCTTGTCCCGTTTCTCCGCACTTGTCCGCCCCTCTTTGCCCTTGTCCCCGTTTTCTCCGCACTTGTCCGCCCCTCTTTGCCCTTGTCCGCCCCTCTTTGCCCTTGTCCGCCCCTCTTTGCCCTTGTCCGCCCCTCTTTGCCCTTGTCCGCCCCTCTTTGCCCTTGTCCGCCCCTCTTTGCCCTTGTCCGCCCCTCTTTGCCCTTGTCCGCCCCTCTTTGCCCTTGTCCGCCCCTCTTTGCCCTTGTCCGCCCCTCTTTGCCCTTGTCCGCCCCTCTTTGCCCTTGTCCGCCCCTCTTTGCCCTTGTCCGCCCCTCTTTGCCCTTGTCCGCCCCTCTTTGCCCTTGTCCCGTTTTCTCCGCACTTGTCCGCCCCTCTTTGCCCTTGTCCCGTTTTCTCCGCACTTGTCCGCCCCTCTTTGCCCTTGTCCGCCCCTCTTTGCCCTTGTCCGCCCCTCTTTGCCCTTGTCCGCCCCTCTTTGCCCTTGTCCGCCCCTCTTTGCCCTTGTCCGCCCTCTTTGCCCTTGTCCGCCCCTCTTTGCCCTTGTCCGCCCCTCTTTGCCCTTGTCCGCCCCTCTTTGCCCTTGTCCCGTTTTCTCCGCACTTGTCCGCCCCTCTTTGCCCTTGTCCGCCCCTCTTTGCCCTTGTCCGCCCCTCTTTGCCCTTGTCCGCCCCTCTTTGCCCTTGTCCGCCCCTCTTTGCCCTTGTCCGCCCCTCTTTGCCCTTGTCCGCCCCTCTTTGCCCTTGTCCGCCCCTCTTTGCCCTTGTCCGCCCCTCTTTGCCCTTGTCCGCCCCTCTTTGCCCTTGTCCGCCCCTCTTTGCCCTTGTCCCGTTTCTCGCACTTGTCCGCCCCTCTTTGCCCTTGTCCGCCCCTCTTTGCCCTTGTCCGCCCCTCTTTGCCCTTGTCCGCCCCTCTTTGCCCTTGTCCGCCCCTCTTTGCCCTTGTCCGCCCCTCTTTGCCCTTGTCCGCCCCTCTTTGCCCTTGTCCCGTTTTCTCCGCACTTGTCCGCCCCTCTTTGCCCTTGTCCGCCCCTCTTTGCCCTTGTCCGCCCCTCTTTGCCCTTGTCCGCCCCTCTTTGCCCTTGTCCGCCCCTCTTTGCCCTTGTCCGCCCCTCTTTGCCCTTGTCCGCCCCTCTTTGCCCTTGTCCGCCCCTCTTTGCCCTTGTCCGCCCCTCTTGCCCTTGTCCGCCCCTCTTTGCCCTTGTCCGCCCCTCTTTGCCCTTGTCCGCCCCTCTTTGCCCTTGTCCGCCCCTCTTTGCCCTTGTCCGCCCCTCTTTGCCCTTGTCCCGTTTTCTCCGCACTTGTCCGCCCCTCTTTGCCCTTGTCCGCCCCTCTTTGCCCTTGTCCGCCCCTCTTTGTTGCCCTTGTCCGCCCCTCTTTGCCCTTGTCCGCCCCTCTTTGCCCTTGTCCGCCCCTCTTTGCCCTTGTCCGCCCCTCTTTGCCCTTGTCCCGTTTTCTCCGCACTTGTCCGCCCCTCTTTGCCCTTGTCCGCCCCTCTTTGCCCTTGTCCGCCCCTCTTTGCCCTTGTCCGCCCCTCTTTGCCCTTGTCCGCCCCTCTTTGCCCTTGTCCGCCCCTCTTTGCCCTTGTCCGCCCCTCTTTGCCCTTGTCCGCCCCTCTTTGCCCTTGTCCGCCCCTCTTTGCCCTTGTCCGCCCCTCTTTGCCCTTGTCCGCCCCTCTTTGCCCTTGTCCGCCCCTCTTTGCCCTTGTCCCGTTTTCTCCGCACTTGTCCGCCCCTCTTTGCCCTTGTCCGCCCCTCTTTGCCCTTGTCCGCCCCTCTTTGCCCTTGTCCGCCCCTCTTTGCCCTTGTCCGCCCCTCTTTGCCCTTGTCCGCCCCTCTTTGCCCTTGTCCGCCCCTCTTTGCCCTTGTCCGCCCCTCTTTGCCCTTGTCCGCCCCTCTTTGCCCTTGTCCGCCCCTCTTTGCCTTGTCCCGTTTTCTCCGCACTTGTCCGCCCCTCTTTGCACTTGTCCGCCCCTCTTTGCCCTTGTCCGCCCCTCTTTGCCCTTGTCCGCCCCTCTTTGCCCTTGTCCGCCCCTCTTTGCCCTTGTCCGCCCCTCTTTGCCCTTGTCCGCCCCTCTTTGCCCTTGTCCGCCCCTCTTTGCCCTTGTCCGCCCCTCTTTGCCCTTGTCCCGTTTTCTCCGCACTTGTCCGCCCCTCTTTGCCCTTGTCCGCCCCTCTTTGCCCTTGTCCGCCCCTCTTTGCCCTTGTCCGCCCCTCTTTGCCCTTGTCCGCCCCTCTTTGCCCTTGTCCGCCCCTCTTTGCCCTTGTCCGCCCCTCTTTGCCCTTGTCCGCCCCTCTTTGCCCTTGTCCCGTTTTCTCCGCACTTGTCGCCCCTCTTTGCCCTTGTCCGCCCCTCTTTGCCCTTGTCCGCCCCTCTTTGCCCTTGTCCGCCCCTCTTTGCCCTTGTCCGCCCCTCTTTGCCCTTGTCCGCCCCTCTTTGCCCTTGTCCGCCCCTCTTTGCCCTTGTCCGCCCCTCTTTGCCCTTGTCCGCCCCTCTTTGCCCTTGTCCGCCCCTCTTTGCCCTTGTCCGCCCCTCTTTGCCCTTGTCCGCCCCTCTTTGCCCTTGTCCCGTTTTCTCCGCACTTGTCCGCCCCTCTTTGCCCTTGTCCGCCCCTCTTTGCCCTTGTCCGCCCCTCTTTGCCCTTGTCCGCCCCTCTTTGCCCTTGTCCGCCCCTCTTTGCCCTTGTCCGCCCCTCTTTGCCCTTGTCCGCCCCTCTTTGCCCTTGTCCCGTTTTCTCCGCACTTGTCCGACCCTCTTTGCCCTTGTCCGCCCCTCTTTGCCCTTGTCCGCCCCTCTTTGCCCTTGTCCGCCCCTCTTTGCCCTTGTCCGCCCCTCTTTGCCCTTGTCCGCCCCTCTTTGCCCTTGTCCGCCCCTCTTTGCCCTTGTCCGCCCCTCTTTGCCCTTGTCCGCCCCTCTTTGCCCTTGTCCCGTTTTCTCCGCATTTGTCCGCCCCCTTTGCCCTTGTCCGCCCCCTTTGCCCTTGTCCGCCCCTCTTTGCCCTTGTCCGCCCCTCTTTGCCCTTGTCCGCCCCTCTTTGCCCTTGTCCGCCCCCCTTTGCCCTTGTCTGCCCCCTTTGCCCTTGTCTGCCCCCTTTGCCCTTGTCTGCCCCCTTTGCCCTTGTCCGCCCCCTTTGCCCTTGTCCGCCCCCCTTTGCCCTTGTCCGCCCCTCTTTGCCCTTGTCCGCCCCTCTTTGCCCTTGTCCGCCCCTCTTTGCCCTTGTCCGCCCCTTTTTGCCCTTGTCCGCCCCTCTTTGCCCTTGTCCGCCCCTCTTTGCCCTTGTCCGCCCCTCTTTGCCCTTGTCCGCCCCTCTTTGCCCTTGTCCGCCCCTCTTTGCCCTTGTCCGCCCCTCTTTGCCCTTGTCCCGTTTTCTCCGCACTTGTCCGCCCCCCTTTGCCCTTGTCCGCCCCCTTTGCCCTTGTCCGCCCCTCTTTGCCCTTGTCCGCCCCTCTTTGCCCTTGTCCGCCCCTCTTTGCCCTTGTCCGCCCCTCTTTGCCCTTGTCCGCCCCTCTTTGCCCTTGTCCGCCCCTCTTTGCCCTTGTCCGCCCCTCTTTGCCCTTGTCCGCCCCTCTTTGCCCTTGTCCGCCCCTCTTTGCCCTTGTCCGCCCCTCTTTGCCCTTGTCCCGTTTTCTCCGCACTTGTCCGCCCCCCTTTGCCCTTGTCCGCCCCCTTTGCCCTTGTCCGCCCCTCTTTGCCCTTGTCCGCCCCTCTTTGCCCTTGTCCGCCCCTCTTTGCCCTTGTCCGCCCCTCTTTGCCCTTGTCCGCCCCTCTTTGCCCTTGTCCGCCCCTCTTTGCCCTTGTCCGCCCCTCTTTGCCCTTGTCCGCCCCTCTTTGCCCTTGTCCGCCCCTCTTTGCCCTTGTCCGCCCCTCTTTGCCCTTGTCCGCCCCTCTTTGCCCTTGTCCGCCCCTCTTTGCCCTTGTCCGCCCCTCTTTGCCCTTGTCCGCCCCTCTTTGCCCTTGTCCGCCCCTCTTTGCCCTTGTCCGCCCCTCTTTGCCCTTGTCCGCCCCTCTTTGCCCTTGTCCGCCCCTCTTTGCCCTTGTCCGCCCCTCTTTGCCCTTGTCCGCCCCTCTTTGCCCTTGTCCCGTTTTCTCCGCACTTGTCCGCCCCTCTTTGCCCTTGTCCACCCCTCTTTGCCCTTGTCCACCCCTCTTTGCCCTTGTCCGCCCCTCTTTGCCCTTGTCCGCCCCTCTTTGCCCTTGTCCGCCCCTCTTTGCCCTTGTCCGCCCCTCTTTGCCCTTGTCCGCCCCTCTTTGCCCTTGTCCGCCCCTCTTTGCCCTTGTCCGCCCCTCTTTGCCCTTGTCCGCCCCTCTTTGCCCTTGTCCGCCCCTCTTTGCCCTTGTCCGCCCCTCTTTGCCCTTGTCCGCCCCTCTTTGCCCTTGTCCGCCCCTCTTTGCCCTTGTCCCGTTTTCTCCGCACTTGTCCGCCCCCCTTTGCCCTTGTCCGCCCCCTTTGCCCTTGTCCGCCCCCTTTGCCCTTGTCCGCCCCCTTTGCCCTTGTCCGCCCCACTTTGCCCTTGTCCGCCCCTCTTTGCCCTTGTCCGCCCCTCTTTGCCCTTGTCCGCCCCTCTTTGCCCTTGTCCGCCCCTCTTTGCCCTTGTCCGCCCCTCTTTGCCCTTGTCCGCCCCTCTTTGCCCTTGTCCGCCCCTCTTTGCCCTTGTCCGCCCCTCTTTGCCCTTGTCCGCCCCTCTTTGCCCTTGTCCGCCCCTCTTTGCCCTTGTCCGCCCCTCTTTGCCCTTGTCCGCCCCTCTTTGCCCTTGTCCCGTTTTCTCCGCACTTGTCCGCCCCCTTTGCCCTTGTCCGCCCCCTTTGCCCTTGTCCGCCCCCCTTTGCCCTTGTCCGCCCCCCTTTGCCCTTGTCCGCCCCCCTTTGCCCTTGTCCGCCCCTCTTTGCCCTTGTCCGCCCCCCTTTGCCCTTGTCCGCCCCCTTTTGCCCTTGTCCCGTTTTCTCCGCCCTTGTCCGCCCCTCTTTGCCCTTGTCCGCCCCTCTTTGCCCTTGTCCGCCCCTCTTTGCCCTTGTCCCGTTTTCTCCGCCCTTGTCCGCCCCTCTTTGCCCTTGTCCCGTTTTCTCCGCCCTTGTCCGCCCCTCTTTGCCCTTGTCCGCCCCTCTTTGCCCTTGTCCGCCCCTCTTTGCCCTTGTCCGCCCCTCTTTGCCCTTGTCCGCCCCTCTTTGCCCTTGTCCGCCCCTCTTTGCCCTTGTCCGCCCCTCTTTGCCCTTGTCCGCCCCTCTTTGCCCTTGTCCGCCCCTCTTTGCCCTTGTCCGCCCCTCTTTGCCCTTGTCCGCCCCTCTTTGCCCTTGTCCGCCCCTCTTTGCCCTTGTCCGCCCCCTCTTTGCCCTTGTCCGCCCCCCTTTGCCCTTGTCCGCCCCCCCTTTGCCCTTGTCCGCCCCCTTTGCCCTTGTCCGCCCCCCTTTGCCCTTGTCCGCCCCCCCTTGCCCTTGTCCGCCCCCCTTTGCCCTTGTCCGCCCCCCTTTGCCCTTGTCCGCCCCCCTTTGCCCTTGTCCGCCCCCCTTTGCCCTTGTCCGCCCCCCTTTGCCCTTGTCCGCCCCTCTTTGCCCTTGTCCGCCCCTCTTTGCCCTTGTCCCGTTTTCTCCGCCCTTGTCCGCCCCTCTTTGCCCTTGTCCGCCCCTCTTTGCCCTTGTCCGCCCCTCTTTGCCCTTGTCCGCCCCTCTTTGCCCTTGTCCGCCCCTCTTTGCCCTTGTCCGCCCCTCTTTGCCCTTGTCCGCCCCTCTTTGCCCTTGTCCGCCCCTCTTTGCCCTTGTCCGCCCCTCTTTGCCCTTGTCCGCCCCTCTTTGCCCTTGTCCCGTTTTCTCCGCCCTTGTCCGCCCCTCTTTGCCCTTGTCCGCCCCTCTTTGCCCTTGTCCGCCCCTCTTTGCCCTTGTCCGCCCCTCTTTGCCCTTGTCCGCCCCTCTTTGCCCTTGTCCGCCCCTCTTTGCCCTTGTCCGCCCCTCTTTGCCCTTGTCCGCCCCTCTTTGCCCTTGTCCGCCCCTCTTTGCCCTTGTCCGCCCCTCTTTGCCCTTGTCCGCCCCTCTTTGCCCTTGTCCGCCCCTCTTTGCCCTTGTCCCGTTTTCTCCGCCCTTGTCCGCCCCTCTTTGCCATTGTCCCGTTTTCTCCGCCCTTGTCCGCCCCTCTTTGCCCTTGTCCCGTTTTCTCCGCACTTGTCCGCCCCTCTTTGCCCTTGTCCGCCCCTCTTTGCCCTTGTCCGCCCCTCTTTGCCCTTGTCCGCCCCTCTTTGCCCTTGTCCGCCCCTCTTTGCCCTTGTCCGCCCCTCTTTGCCCTTGTCCGCCCCTCTTTGCCCTTGTCCGCCCCTCTTTGCCCTTGTCCGCCCCTCTTTGCCCTTGTCCGCCCCTCTTTGCCCTTGTCCGCCCCTCTTTGCCCTTGTCCGCCCCTCTTTGCCCTTGTCCGCCCCTCTTTGCCCTTGTCCGCCCCTCTTTGCCCTTGTCCGCCCCTCTTTGCCCTTGTCCGCCCCTCTTTGCCCTTGTCCGCCCCTCTTTGCCCTTGTCCGCCCCTCTTTGCCCTTGTCCGCCCCTCTTTGCCCTTGTCCGCCCCTCTTTGCCCTTGTCCGCCCCTCTTTGCCCTTGTCCCGTTTTCTCCGCACTTGTCCGCCCCTCTTTGCCCTTGTCCGCCCCTCTTTGCCCTTGTCCGCCCCTCTTTGCCCTTGTCCGCCCCTCTTTACCCTTGTCCGCCCCTCTTTGCCCTTGTCCCGTTTTCTCCGCACTTGTCCGCCCCTCTTTGCCCTTGTCCGCCCCCTTTGCCCTTGTCCGCCCCCTTTGCCCTTGTCCGCCCCCTTTGCCCTTGTCCGCCCCCTTTGCCCTTGTCCGCCCCCCTTTGCCCTTGTCCGCCCCCCTTTGCCCTTGTCCGCCCCCCTTTGCCCTTGTCCGCCCCCCTTTGCCCTTGTCCGCCCCCCTTTGCCCTTGTCCGCCCCCCTTTGCCCTTGTCCGCCCCCCTTTGCCCTTGTCCGCCCCCCTTTGCCCTTGTCCGCCCCCCTTTGCCCTTGTCCGCCCCCCTTTGCCCTTGTCCGCCCCCCTTTGCCCTTGTCCCGTTTTCTCCGCCCTTGTCCGCCCCTCTTTGCCCTTGTCCGCCCCTCTTTGCCCTTGTCCGCCCCTCTTTGCCCTTGTCCGCCCCTCTTTGCCCTTGTCCCGTTTTCTCCGCCCTTGTCCGCCCCTCTTTGCCCTTGTCCGCCCCTCTTTGCCCTTGTCCGCCCCTCTTTGCCCTTGTCCGCCCCTCTTTGCCCTTGTCCGCCCCTCTTTGCCCTTGTCCGCCCCTCTTTGCCCTTGTCCGCCCCTCTTTGCCCTTGTCCGCCCCTCTTTGCCCTTGTCCGCCCCTCTTTGCCCTTGTCCGCCCCTCTTTGCCCTTGTCCGCCCCCTTTGCCCTTGTCCGCCCCCTTTGCCCTTGTCCGCCCCCCTTTGCCCTTGTCCGCCCCCCTTTGCCCTTGTCCGCCCCCCTTTGCCCTTGTCCGCCCCCCCTTTGCCCTTGTCCGCCCCCCTTTGCCCTTGTCCGCCCCCCTTTGCCCTTGTCCGCCCCCCTTTGCCCTTGTCCGCCCCCCTTTGCCCTTGTCCGCCCCCCTTTGCCCTTGTCCGCCCCTCTTTGCCCTTGTCCCGTTTTCTCCGCCCTTGTCCGCCCCTCTTTGCCCTTGTCCGCCCCTCTTTGCCCTTGTCCGCCCCTCTTTGCCCTTGTCCGCCCCTCTTTGCCCTTGTCCGCCCCTCTTTGCCCTTGTCCCGTTTTCTCCGCCCTTGTCCGCCCCTCTTTGCCCTTGTCCGCCCCTCTTTGCCCTTGTCCGCCCCTCTTTGCCCTTGTCCGCCCCTCTTTGCCCTTGTCCGCCCCTCTTTGCCCTTGTCCGCCCCTCTTTGCCCTTGTCCTCCCCTCTTTGCCCTTGTCCTCCCCTCTTTGCCCTTGTCCCGTTTTCTCCGCCCTTGTCCGCCCCTCTTTGCCCTTGTCCGCCCCTCTTTGCCCTTGTCCGCCCCTCTTTGCCCTTGTCCGCCCCTCTTTGCCCTTGTCCGCCCCTCTTTGCCCTTGTCCGCCCCTCTTTGCCCTTGTCCGCCCCTCTTTGCCCTTTTCCCGTTTTCTCCGCCCTTGTCCGCCCCTCTTTGCCCTTGTCCCGTTTTCTCCGCACTTGTCCGCCCCTCTTTGCCCTTGTCCGCCCCTCTTTGCCCTTGTCCGCCCCTCTTTGCCCTTGTCCGCCCCTCTTTGCCCTTGTCCGCCCCTCTTTGCCCTTGTCCGCCCCTCTTTGCCCTTGTCCGCCCCTCTTTGCCCTTGTCCCGTTTTCTCCGCCCTTGTCCGCCCCTCTTTGCCCTTGTCCCGTTTTCTCCGCCCTTGTCCGCCCCTCTTTGCCCTTGTCCGCCCCTCTTTGCCCTTGTCCGCCCCTCTTTGCCCTTGTCCGCCCCTCTTTGCCCTTGTCCGCCCCTCTTTGCCCTTGTCCGCCCCTCTTTGCCCTTGTCCGCCCCTCTTTGCCCTTGTCCGCCCCTCTTTGCCCTTGTCCGCCCCTCTTTGCCCTTGTCCGCCCCTCTTTGCCCTTGTCCGCCCCTCTTTGCCCTTGTCCGCCCCTCTTTGCCCTTGTCCGCCCCTCTTTGCCCTTGTCCCGTTTTCTCCGCACTTGTCCGCCCCTCTTTGCCCTTGTCCGCCCCTCTTTGCCCTTGTCCGCCCCTCTTTGCCCTTGTCCGCCCCTCTTTGCCCTTGTCCGCCCCTCTTTGCCCTTGTCCGCCCCTCTTTGCCCTTGTCCGCCCCTCTTTGCCCTTGTCCGCCCCTCTTTGCCCTTGTCCGCCCCTCTTTGCCCTTGTCCGCCCCTCTTTGCCCTTGTCCCGTTTTCTCCGCCCTTGTCCGCCCCTCTTTGCCCTTGTCCGCCCCTCTTTGCCCTTGTCCCGTTTTCTCCGCACTTGTCCGCCCCTCTTTGCCCTTGTCCGCCCCTCTTTGCCCTTGTCCGCCCCTCTTTGCCCTTGTCCGCCCCTCTTTGCCCTTGTCCGCCCCTCTTTGCCCTTGTCCGCCCCTCTTTGCCCTTGTCCGCCCCTCTTTGCCCTTGTCCGACCCTCTTTGCCCTTGTCTGCCCCTCTTTGCCCTTGTCCGCCCCTCTTTGCCCTTGTCCGCCCCTCTTTGCCCTTGTCCGCCCCTCTTTGCCCTTGTCCGCCCCTCTTTGCCCTTGTCCGCCCCTCTTTGCACTTGTCCGCCCCTCTTTGCCCTTGTCCGCCCCTCTTTGCCCTTGTCCCGTTTTCTCCGCCCTTGTCCGCCCCTCTTTGCCCTTGTCCGCCCCTCTTTGCCCTTGTCCGCCCCTCTTTGCCCTTGTCCGCCCCTCTTTGCCCTTGTCCGCCCCTCTTTGCCCTTGTCCCGTTTTCTCCGCACTTGTCCGCCCCTCTTTGCCCTTGTCCCGTTTTCTCCGCACTTGTCCGCCCCTCTTTGCCCTTGTCCGCCCCTCTTTGCCCTTGTCCGCCCCTCTTTGCCCTTGTCCGCCCCTCTTTGCCCTTGTCCGCCCCTCTTTGCCCTTGTCCCGTTTTCTCCGCCCTTGTCCGCCCCTCTTTGCCCTTGTCCGCCCCTCTTTGCCCTTGTCCGCCCCTCTTTGCCCTTGTCCGCCCCTCTTTGCCCTTGTCCGCCCCTCTTTGCCCTTGTCCGCCCCTCTTTGCCCTTGTCCGCCCCTCTTTGCCCTTGTCCGCCCCTCTTTGCCCTTGTCCGCCCCTCTTTGCCCTTGTCCGCCCCTCTTTGCCCTTGTCCGCCCCTCTTTGCCCTTGTCCCATTTTCTCTGCCCTTGTCCGCCCCTCTTTGCCCTTGTCCGCCCCTCTTTGCCCTTGTCCCGTTTTCTCCGCCCTTGTCCGCCCCTCTTTGCCCTTGTCCGCCCCTCTTTGCCCTTGTCCGCCCCTCTTTGCCCTTGTCTGCCCCTCTTTGCCCTTGTCCGCCCCTCTTTGCCCTTGTCCGCCCCTCTTTGCCCTTGTCCGCCCCTCTTTGCCCTTGTCCGCCCCTCTTTGCCCTTGTCCGCCCCTCTTTGCCCTTGTCCGCCCCTCTTTGCCCTTGTCCCGTTTTCTCCGCACTTGTCCGCCCCTCTTTGCCCTTGTCCCGTTTTCTCCGCACTTGTCCGCCCCTCTTTGCCCTTGTCCCGTTTTCTCCGCACTTGTCCGCCCCTCTTTGCCCTTGTCCGCCCCTCTTTGCCCTTGTCCGCCCCTCTTTGCCCTTGTCCGCCCCTCTTTGCCCTTGTCCGCCCCTCTTTGCCCTTGTCCGCCCCTCTTTGCCCTTGTCCGCCCCTCTTTGCCCTTGTCCGCCCCTCTTTGCCCTTGTCCGCCCCTCTTTGCCCTTGTCCCGTTTTCTCCGCACTTGTCCGCCCCTCTTTGCCCTTGTCCCGTTTTCTCCGCACTTGTCCGCCCCTCTTTGCCCTTGTCCGCCCCTCTTTGCCCTTGTCCGCCCCTCTTTGCCCTTGTCCGCCCCTCTTTGCCCTTGTCCGCCCCTCGTTGCCCTTGTCCGCCCCTCGTTGCCCTTGTCCGCCCCTCGTTGCCCTTGTCCGCCCCTCGTTGCCCTTGTCCGCCCCTCGTTGCCCTTGTCCGCCCCTCTTTGCCCTTGTCCGCCCCTCTTTGCCCTTGTCCGCCCCTCTTTGCCCTTGTCCGCCCCTCTTTGCCCTTGTCCGCCCCTCTTTGCCCTTGTCCGCCCCTCTTTGCCCTTGTCCGCCCCTCTTTGCCCTTGTCCGCCCCTCTTTGCCCTTGTCCGCCCCTCTTTGCCCTTGTCCGCCCCTCTTTGCCCTTGTCCGCCCCTCTTTGCCCTTGTCCGCCCCTCTTTGCCCTTGTCCCGTTTTCTCCGCCCTTGTCCGCCCCTCTTTGCCCTTGTCCGCCCCTCTTTGCCCTTGTCCCGTTTTCTCCGCCCTTGTCCGCCCCTCTTTGCCCTTGTCCGCCCCTCTTTGCCCTTGTCCGCCCCTCTTTGCCCTTGTCCGCCCCTCTTTGCCCTTGTCCGCCCCTCTTTGCCCTTGTCCGCCCCTCTTTGCCCTTGTCCGCCCCTCTTTGCCCTTGTCCGCCCCTCTTTGCCCTTGTCCGCCCCTCTTTGCCCTTGTCCGCCCCTCTTTGCCCTTGTCCGCCCCTCTTTGCCCTTGTCCGCCCCTCTTTGCCCTTGTCCGCCCCTCTTTGCCCTTGTCCGCCCCTCTTTGCCCTTGTCCGCCCCTCTTTGCCCTTGTCCGCCCCTCTTTGCCCTTGTCCGCCCCTCTTTGCCCTTGTCCGCCCCTCTTTGCCCTTGTCCGCCCCTCTTTGCCCTTGTCCCGTTTTCTCCGCCCTTGTCCGCCCCTCTTTGCCCTTGTCCGCCCCTCTTTGCCCTTGTCCCGTTTTCTCCGCCCTTGTCCCGTTTTCTCCGCACTTGTCCGCCCCTCTTTGCCCTTGTCCGCCCCTCTTTGCTCTTGTCCGCCCCTCTTTGCCCTTGTCCGCCCCTCTTTGCCCTTGTCCGCCCCTCTTTGCCCTTGTCCGCCCCTCTTTGCCCTTGTCCGCCCCTCCTTGCCCTTGTCCCGTTTTCTCCGCACTTGTCCGCCCCTCTTTGCCCTTGTCCGCCCCTCTTTGCCCTTGTCCGCCCCTCTTTGCCCTTGTCCCGTTTTCTCCGCACTTGTCCGCCCCTCTTTGCCCTTGTCCGCCCCTCTTTGCCCTTGTCCGCCCCTCTTTGCCCTTGTCCGCCCCTCTTTGCCCTTGTCCGCCCCTCTTTGCCCTTGTCCGCCCCTCTTTGCCCTTGTCCGCCCCTCTTTGCCCTTGTCCGCCCCTCTTTGCCCTTGTCCCGTTTTCTCCGCACTTGTCCGCCCCTCTTTGCCCTTGTCCGCCCCTCTTTGCCCTTGTCCCGTTTTCTCCGCACTTGTCCGCCCCTCTTTGCCCTTGTCCGCCCCTCTTTGCCCTTGTCCGCCCCTCTTTGCCCTTGTCCGCCCCTCTTTGCCCTTGTCCGCCCCTCTTTGCCCTTGTCCGCCCCTCTTTGCCCTTGTCCGCCCCTCTTTGCCCTTGTCCCGTTTTCTCCGCACTTGTCCGCCCCTCTTTGCCCTTGTCCCGTTTTCTCCGCACTTGTCCGCCCCTCTTTGCCCTTGTCCGCCCCTCTTTGCCCTTGTCCGCCCCTCTTTGCCCTTGTCCGCCCCTCTTTGCCCTTGTCCGCCCCTCTTTGCCCTTGTCCGCCCCTCTTTGCCCTTGTCCGCCCCTCTTTGCCCTTGTCCGCCCCTCTTTGCCCTTGTCCGCCCCTCTTTGCCCTTGTCCGCCCCTCTTTGCCCTTGTCCGCCCCTCTTTGCCCTTGTCCCGTTTTCTCCGCACTTGTCCGCCCCTCTTTGCCCTTGTCCCGTTTTCTCCGCACTTGTCCGCCCCTCTTTGCCCTTGTCCCGTTTTCTCCGCACTTGTCCGCCCCTCTTTGCCCTTGTCCCGTTTTCTCCGCACTTGTCCGCCCCTCTTTGCCCTTGTCCGCCCCTCTTTGCCCTTGTCCCGTTTTCTCCGCACTTGTCCGCCCCTCTTTGCCCTTGTCCGCCCCTCTTTGCCCTTGTCCGCCCCTCTTTGCCCTTGTCCGCCCCTCTTTGCCCTTGTCCGCCCCTCTTTGCCCTTGTCCGCCCCTCTTTGCCCTTGTCCGCCCCTCTTTGCCCTTGTCCGCCCCTCTTTGCCCTTGTCCGCCCCTCTTTGCCCTTGTCCGCCCCTCTTTGCCCTTGTCCGCCCCTCTTTGCCCTTGTCCGCCCCTCTTTGCCCTTGTCCGCCCCTCTTTGCCCTTGTCCGCCCCTCTTTGCCCTTGTCCGCCCCTCTTTGCCCTTGTCCGCCCCTCTTTGCCCTTGTCCGCCCCTCTTTGCCCTTGTCCGCCCCTCTTTGCCCTTGTCCCGTTTTCTCCGCACTTGTCCGCCCCTCTTTGCCCTTGTCCCTTTTTCTCCGCCCTTGTCCGCCCCTCTTTGCCCTTGTCCGCCCCTCTTTGCCCTTGTCCGCCCCTCTTTGCCCTTGTCCGCCCCTCTTTGCCCTTGTCCGCCCCTCTTTGCCCTTGTCCCGTTTTCTCCGCACTTGTCCGCCCCTCTTTGCCCTTGTCCCGTTTTCTCCGCACTTGTCCGCCCCTCTTTGCCCTTGTCCGCCCCTCTTTGCCCTTGTCCGCCCCTCTTTGCCCTTGTCCGCCCCTCTTTGCCCTTGTCCGCCCCTCTTTGCCCTTGTCCGCCCCTCTTTGCCCTTGTCCGCCCCTCTTTGCCCTTGTCCGCCCCTCTTTGCCCTTGTCCCGTTTTCTCCGCACTTGTCCGCCCCTCTTTGCCCTTGTCCCGTTTTCTCCGCACTTGTCCGCCCCTCTTTGCCCTTGTCCGCCCCTCTTTGCCCTTGTCCGCCCCTCTTTGCCCTTGTCCGCCCCTCTTTGCCCTTGTCCGCCCCTCTTTGCCCTTGTCCGCCCCTCTTTGCCCTTGTCCGCCCCTCTTTGCCCTTGTCCGCCCCTCTTTGCCCTTGTCCGCCCCTCTTTGCCCTTGTCCGCCCCTCTTTGCCCTTGTCCGCCCCTCTTTGCCCTTGTCCGCCCCTCTTTGCCCTTGTCCCGTTTTCTCCGCACTTGTCCGCCCCTCTTTGCCCTTGTCCCGTTTTCTCCGCACTTGTCCGCCCCTCTTTGCCCTTGTCCCGTTTTCTCCGCACTTGTCCGCCCCTCTTTGCCCTTGTCCGCCCCTCTTTGCCCTTGTCCGCCCCTCTTTGCCCTTGTCCGCCCCTCTTTGCCCTTGTCCGCCCCTCTTTGCCCTTGTCCGCCCCTCTTTGCCCTTGTCCGCCCCTCTTTGCCCTTGTCCGCCCCTCTTTGCCCTTGTCCGCCCCTCTTTGCCCTTGTCCGCCCCTCTTTGCCCTTGTCCGCCCCTCTTTGCCCTTGTCCGCCCCTCTTTGCCCTTGTCCGCCCCTCTTTGCCCTTGTCCGCCCCTCTTTGCCCTTGTCCGCCCCTCTTTGCCCTTGTCCGCCCCTCTTTGCCCTTGTCCGCCCCTCTTTGCCCTTGTCCGCCCCTCTTTGCCCTTGTCCGCCCCTCTTTGCCCTTGTCCGCCCCTCTTTGCCCTTGTCCGCCCCTCTTTGCCCTTGTCCGCCCCTCTTTGCCCTTGTCCGCCCCTCTTTGCCCTTGTCCGCCCCTCTTTGCCCTTGTCCCGTTTTCTCCGCACTTGTCCTCCCCTCTTTGCCCTTGTCCGCCCCTCTTTGCCCTTGTCCCGTTTTCTCCGCACTTGTCCGCCCCTCTTTGCCCTTGTCCGCCCCTCTTTGCCCTTGTCCGCCCCTCTTTGCCCTTGTCCGCCCCTCTTTGCCCTTGTCCGCCCCTCTTTGCCCTTGTCCGCCCCTCTTTGCCCTTGTCCGCCCCTCTTTGCCCTTGTCCGCCCCTCTTTGCCCTTGTCCCGTTTTCTCCGCACTTGTCCGCCCCTCTTTGCCCTTGTCCGCCCCTCTTTGCCCTTGTCCGCCCCTCTTTGCCCTTGTCCGCCCCTCTTTGCCCTTGTCCCGTTTTCTCCGCACTTGTCCGCCCCTCTTTGCCCTTGTCCGCCCCTCTTTGCCCTTGTCCGCCCCTCTTTGCCCTTGTCCGCCCCTCTTTGCCCTTGTCCGCCCCTCTTTGCCCTTGTCCGCCCCTCTTTGCCCTTGTCCCGTTTTCTCCGCACTTGTCCGCCCCTCTTTGCCCTTGTCCCGTTTTCTCCGCACTTGTCCGCCCCTCTTTGCCCTTGTCCCGTTTTCTCCGCACTTGTCCGCCCCTCTTTGCCCTTGTCCGCCCCTCTTTGCCCTTGTCCGCCCCTCTTTGCCCTTGTCCGCCCCTCTTTGCCCTTGTCCGCCCCTCTTTGCCCTTGTCCGCCCCTCTTTGCCCTTGTCCGCCCCTCTTTGCCCTTGTCCGCCCCACTTTGCCCTTGTCCGCCCCTCTTTGCCCTTGTCCGCCCCTCTTTGCCCTTGTCCCGTTTTCTCCGCACTTGTCCGCCCCTCTTTGCCCTTGTCCGCCCCTCTTTGCCCTTGTCCGCCCTCTTTGCCCTTGTCCGCCCCTCTTTGCCCTTGTCCCGTTTTCTCCGCACTTGTCCGCCCCTCTTTGCCCTTGTCCCGTTTTCTCCGCACTTGTCCGCCCCTCTTTGCCCTTGTACCGTTTTCTCCGCACTTGTCCGCCCCTCTTTGCCCCTGTCCGCCCCTCTTTGCCCCTGTCCGCCCCTCTTTGCCCCTGTCCGCCCCTCTTTGCCCTTGTCCGCCCCTCTTTGCCCTTGTCCGCCCCTCTTTGCCCTTGTCCGCCCCTCTTTGCCCTTGTCCGCCCCTCTTTGCCCTTGTCCGCCCCTCTTTGCCCTTGTCCGCCCCTCTTTGCCCTTGTCCCGTTTTCTCCGCACTTGTCCGCCCCTCTTTGCCCTTGTCCGCCCCTCTTTGCCCTTGTCCGCCCCTCTTTGCCCTTGTCCGCCCCTCTTTGCCCTTGTCCGCCCCTCTTTGCCCTTGTCCGCCCCTCTTTGCCCTTGTCCGCCCCTCTTTGCCCTTGTCCGCCCCTCTTTGCCCTTGTCCGCCCCTCTTTGCCCTTGTCCGCCCCTCTTTGCCCTTGTCCGCCCCTCTTTGCCCTTGTCCGCCCCTCTTTGCCCTTGTCCGCCCCTCTTTGCCCTTGTCCGCCCCTCTTTGCCCTTGTCCCGTTTTCTCCGCACTTGTCCGCCCCTCTTTGCCCTTGTCCGCCCCTCTTTGCCCTTGTCCGCCCCTCTTTGCCCTTGTCCGCCCCTCTTTGCCCTTGTCCGCCCCTCTTTGCCCTTGTCCGCCCCTCTTTGCCCTTGTCCGCCCCTCTTTGCCCTTGTCCGCCCCTCTTTGCCCTTGTCCGCCCCTCTTTGCCCTTGTCCCGTTTCTCCGCACTTGTCCGCCCCTCTTTGCCCTTGTCCCGTTTTCTCCGCACTTGTCCGCCCCTCTTTGCCCTTGTCCCGTTTTCTCCGCACTTGTCCGCCCCTCTTTGCCCTTGTCCGCCCCCCTTTGCCCTTGTCCGCCCCTCTTTGCCCTTGTCCGCCCCTCTTTGCCCTTGTCCGCCCCTCTTTGCCCTTGTCCGCCCCTCTTTGCCCTTGTCCGCCCCTCTTTGCCCTTGTCCGCCCCTCTTTGCCCTTGTCCGCCCCTCTTTGCCCTTGTCCGCCCCTCTTTGCCCTTGTCCGCCCCTCTTTGCCCTTGTCCGCCCCTCTTTGCCCTTGTCCGCCCCTCTTTGCCCTTGTCCCGTTTTCTCCGCACTTGTCCGCCCCTCTTTGCCCTTGTCCGCCCCTCTTTGCCCTTGTCCGCCCCTCTTTGCCCTTGTCCGCCCCTCTTTGCCCTTGTCCGCCCCTCTTTGCCCTTGTCCGCCCCTCTTTGCCCTTGTCCGCCCCTCTTTGCCCTTGTCCGCCCCTCTTTGCCCTTGTCCGCCCCTCTTTGCCCTTGTCCGCCCCTCTTTGCCCTTGTCCGCCCCTCTTTGCCCTTGTCCGCCCCTCTTTGCCCTTGTCCGCCCCTCTTTGCCCTTGTCCGCCCCTCTTTGCCCTTGTCCGCCCCTCTTTGCCCTTGTCCGCCCCTCTTTGCCCTTGTCCGCCCCTCTTTGCCCTTGTCCGCCCCTCTTTGCCCTTGTCCGCCCCTCTTTGCCCTTGTCCGCCCCTCTTTGCCCTTGTCCGCCCCTCTTTGCCCTTGTCCGCCCCTCTTTGCCCTTGTCCGCCCCTCTTTGCCCTTGTCCCGTTTTCTCCGCACTTGTCCGCCCCTCTTTGCCCTTGTCCGCCCCTCTTTGCCCTTGTCCGCCCCTCTTTGCCCTTGTCCGCCCCTCTTTGCCCTTGTCCGCCCCTCTTTGCCCTTGTCCGCCCCTCTTTGCCCTTGTCCGCCCCTCTTTGCCCTTGTCCGCCCCTCTTTGCCCTTGTCCGCCCCTCTTTGCCCTTGTCCGCCCCTCTTTGCCCTTGTCCGCCCCTCTTTGCCCTTGTCCGCCCCTCTTTGCCCTTGTCCGCCCCTCTTTGCCCTTGTCCGCCCCTCTTTGCCCTTGTCCGCCCCTCTTTGCCCTTGTCCCGTTTTCTCCGCACTTGTCCGCCCCACTTTGCCCTTGTCCGCCCCTCTTTGCCCTTGTCCGCCCCTCTTTGCCCTTGTCCGCCCCTCTTTGCCCTTGTCCGCCCCTCTTTGCCCTTGTCCGCCCCTCTTTGCCCTTGTCCCGTTTTCTCCGCACTTGTCCGCCCCTCTTTGCCCTTGTCCGCCCCTCTTTGCCCTTGTCCGCCCCTCTTTGCCCTTGTCCGCCCCTCTTTGCCCTTGTCCGCCCCTCTTTGCCCTTGTCCGCCCCTCTTTGCCCTTGTCCGCCCCTCTTTGCCCTTGTCCGCCCCTCTTTGCACTTGTCCGCCCCTCTTTGCCCTTGTCCGCCCCTCTTTGCCCTTGTCCGCCCCTCTTTGCCCTTGTCCGCCCCTCTTTGCCCTTGTCCGCCCCTCTTTGCCCTTGTCCGCCCCTCTTTGCCCTTGTCCCGTTTTTCTCCGCACTTGTCCGCCCCTCTTGGCCCTTGTCCGCCCCTCTTGGCCCTTGTCCGCCCCTCTTTGCCCTTGTCCGCGCCTCTTTGCCCTTGTCCGCCCCTCTTTGCCCTTGTCCGCCCCTCTTTGCCCTTGTCCGCCCCTCTTTGCCCTTGTCCCGTTTTCTCCGCACTTGTCCGCCCCTCTTTGCCCTTGTCCCGTTTTCTCCGCACTTGTCCGCCCCTCTTTGCCCTTGTCCGCCCCTCTTTGCCCTTGTCCGCCCCTCTTTGCCCTTGTCCGCCCCTCTTTGCCCTTGTCCGCCCCTCTTTGCCCTTGTCCCGTTTTCTCCGCACTTGTCCGCCCCTCTTTGCCCTTGTCCGCCCCTCTTTGCCCTTGTCCGCCCCTCTTTGCCCTTGTCCGCCCCTCTTTGCCCTTGTCCGCCCCTCTTTGCCCTTGTCCGCCCCTCTTTGCCCTTGTCCGCCCCTCTTTGCCCTTGTCCCGTTTTCTCCGCACTTGTCCGCCCCTCTTTGCCCTTGTCCGCCCCTCTTTGCCCTTGTCCGCCCCTCTTTGCCCTTGTCCGCCCCTCTTTGCCCTTGTCCGCCCCTCTTTGCCCTTGTCCGCCCCTCTTTGCCCTTGTCCGCCCCTCTTTGCCCTTGTCCGCCCCTCTTTGCCCTTGTCCGCCCCTCTTTGCCCTTGTCCCGTTTTCTCCGCCCTTGTCCGCCCCTCTTTGCCCTTGTCCGCCCCTCTTTGCCCTTGTCCGCCCCTCTTTGCCCTTGTCCGCCCCTCTTTGCCCTTGTCCGCCCCTCTTTGCCCTTGTCCGCCCCTCTTTGCCCTTGTCCGCCCCTCTTTGCCCTTGTCCGCCCCTCTTTGCCCTTGTCCGCCCCTCTTTGCCCTTGTCCGCCCCTCTTTGCCCTTGTCCCGTTTTCTCCGCACTTGTCCGCCCCTCTTTGCTCTTGTCCGCCCCTCTTTGCTCTTGTCCGCCCCTCTTTGCCCTTGTCCGCCCCTCTTTGCCCTTGTCCGCCCCTCTTTGCCCTTGTCCGCCCCTCTTTGCCCTTGTCCCGTTTTCTCCGCACTTGTCCGCCCCTCTTTGCCCTTGTCCGCCCCTCTTTGCCCTTGTCCGCCCCTCTTTGCCCTTGTCCGCCCCTCTTTGCCCTTGTCCGCCCCTCTTTGCCCTTGTCCGCCCCTCTTTGCCCTTGTCCGCCCCTCTTTGCCCTTGTCCCGTTTTCTCCGCACTTGTCCGCCCCTCTTTGCCCTTGTCCCGTTTTCTCCGCACTTGTCCGCCCCTCTTTGCCCTTGTCCGCCCCTCTTTGCCCTTGTCCGCCCCTCTTTGCCCTTGTCCGCCCCTCTTTGCCCTTGTCCGCCCCTCTTTGCCCTTGTCCGCCCCTCTTTGCCCTTGTCCGCCCCTCTTTGCCCTTGTCCGCCCCTCTTTGCCCTTGTCCGCCCCTCTTTGCCCTTGTCCGCCCCTCTTTGCCCTTGTCCCGTTTTCTCCGCACTTGTCCGCCCCTCTTTGCCCTTGTCCCGTTTTCTCCGCACTTGTCCGCCCCTCTTTGCCCTTGTCCGCCCCTCTTTGCCCTTGTCCGCCCCTCTTTGCCCTTGTCCGCCCCTCTTTGCCCTTGTCCGCCCCTCTTTGCCCTTGTCCGCCCCTCTTTGCCCTTGTCCGCCCCTCTTTGCCCTTGTCCGCCCCTCTTTGCCCTTGTCCGCCCCTCTTTGCCCTTGTCCCGTTTTCTCCGCACTTGTCCGCCCCTCTTTGCCCTTGTCCCGTTTTCTCCGCACTTGTCCGCCCCTCTTTGCCCTTGTCCGCCCCTCTTTGCCCTTGTCCGCCCCTCTTTGCCCTTGTCCGCCCCTCTTTGCCCTTGTCCGCCCCTCTTTGCCCTTGTCCGCCCCTCTTTGCCCTTGTCCGCCCCTCTTTGCCCTTGTCCGCCCCTCTTTGCCCTTGTCCGCCTCTCTTTGCCCTTGTCCGCCCCTCTTTGCCCTTGTCCGCCCCTCTTTGCCCTTGTCCCGTTTTCTCCGCACTTGTCCGCCCCTCTTTGCCCTTGTCCCGTTTTCTCCGCACTTGTCCGCCCCTCTTTGCCCTTGTCCCGTTTTCTCCGCACTTGTCCGCCCCTCTTTGCCCTTGTCCCGTTTTCTCCGCACTTGTCCGCCCCTCTTTGCCCTTGTCCGCCCCTCTTTGCCCTTGTCCGCCCCTCTTTGCCCTTGTCCGCCCCTCTTTGCCCTTGTCCGCCCCTCTTTGCCCTTGTCCGCCCCTCTTTGCCCTTGTCCGCCCCTCTTTGCCCTTGTCCGCCCCTCTTTGCCCTTGTCCGCCCCTCTTTGCCCTTGTCCGCCCCTCTTTGCCCTTGTCCGCCCCTCTTTGCCCTTGTCCGCCCCTCTTTGCCCTTGTCCCGTTTTCTCCGCACTTGTCCGCCCCTCTTTGCCCTTGTCCCGTTTTCTCCGCACTTGTCCGCCCCTCTTTGCCCTTGTCCCGTTTTCTCCGCACTTGTCCGCCCCTCTTTGCCCTTGTCCGCCCCTCTTTGCCCTTGTCCGCCCCTCTTTGCCCTTGTCCCGTTTTCTCCGCACTTGTCCGCCCCTCTTTGCCCTTGTCCCGTTTTCTCCGCACTTGTCCGCCCCTCTTTGCCCTTGTCCGCCCCTCTTTGCCCTTGTCCGCCCCTCTTTGCCCTTGTCCGCCCCTCTTTGCCCTTGTCCGCCCCTCTTTGCCCTTGTCCGCCCCTCTTTGCCCTTGTCCCGTTTTCTCCGCACTTGTCCGCCCCTCTTTGCCCTTGTCCCGTTTTCTCCGCACTTGTCCGCCCCTCTTTGCCCTTGTCCCGTTTTCTCCGCCCTTGTCCGCCCCTCTTTGCCCTTGTCCGCCCCTCTTTGCCCTTGTCCGCCCCTCTTTGCCCTTGTCCGCCCCTCTTTGCCCTTGTCCGCCCCTCTTTGCCCTTGTCCGCCCCTCTTTGCCCTTGTCCGCCCCTCTTTGCCCTTGTCCGCCCCTCTTTGCCCTTGTCCGCCCCTCTTTGCCCTTGTCCGCCCCTCTTTGCCCTTGTCCGCCCCTCTTTGCCCTTGTCCGCCCCTCTTTGCCCTTGTCCGCCCCTCTTTGCCCTTGTCCCGTTTTCTCCGCCCTTGTCCGCCCCTCTTTGCCATTGTCCCGTTTTCTCCGCCCTTGTCCGCCCCTCTTTGCCCTTGTCCCGTTTTCTCCGCACTTGTCCGCCCCTCTTTGCCCTTGTCCGCCCCTCTTTGCCCTTGTCCGCCCCTCTTTGCCCTTGTCCGCCCCTCTTTGCCCTTGTCCGCCCCTCTTTGCCCTTGTCCGCCCCTCTTTGCCCTTGTCCGCCCCTCTTTGCCCTTGTCCGCCCCTCTTTGCCCTTGTCCGCCCCTCTTTGCCCTTGTCCGCCCCTCTTTGCCCTTGTCCGCCCCTCTTTGCCCTTGTCCGCCCCTCTTTGCCCTTGTCCGCCCCTCTTTGCCCTTGTCCGCCCCTCTTTGCCCTTGTCCGCCCCTCTTTGCCCTTGTCCGCCCCTCTTTGCCCTTGTCCGCCCCTCTTTGCCCTTGTCCGCCCCTCTTTGCCCTTGTCCGCCCCTCTTTGCCCTTGTCCGCCCCTCTTTGCCCTTGTCCGCCCCTCTTTGCCCTTGTCCGCCCCTCTTTGCCCTTGTCCCGTTTTCTCCGCACTTGTCCGCCCCTCTTTGCCCTTGTCCGCCCCTCTTTGCCCTTGTCCGCCCCTCTTTGCCCTTGTCCGCCCCTCTTTGCCCTTGTCCGCCCCTCTTTGCCCTTGTCCCGTTTTCTCCGCACTTGTCCGCCCCTCTTTGCCCTTGTCCGCCCCCTTTGCCCTTGTCCGCCCCCTTTGCCCTTGTCCGCCCCCTTTGCCCTTGTCCGCCCCCTTTGCCCTTGTCCGCCCCCCTTTGCCCTTGTCCGCCCCCCTTTGCCCTTGTCCGCCCCCCTTTGCCCTTGTCCGCCCCCCTTTGCACTTGTCCGCCCCCCTTTGCCCTTGTCCGCCCCCCTTTGCCCTTGTCCGCCCCCCTTTGCCCTTGTCCGCCCCCCTTTGCCCTTGTCCGCCCCCCTTTGCCCTTGTCCGCCCCCCTTTGCCCTTGTCCGCCCCCCTTTGCCCTTGTCCCGTTTTCTCCGCCCTTGTCCGCCCCTCTTTGCCCTTGTCCGCCCCTCTTTGCCCTTGTCCGCCCCTCTTTGCCCTTGTCCGCCCCTCTTTGCCCTTGTCCCGTTTTCTCCGCCCTTGTCCGCCCCTCTTTGCCCTTGTCCGCCCCTCTTTGCCCTTGTCCGCCCCTCTTTGCCCTTGTCCGCCCCTCTTTGCCCTTGTCCGCCCCTCTTTGCCCTTGTCCGCCCCTCTTTGCCCTTGTCCGCCCCTCTTTGCCCTTGTCCGCCCCTCTTTGCCCTTGTCCGCCCCTCTTTGCCCTTGTCCGCCCCTCTTTGCCCTTGTCCGCCCCCTTTGCCCTTGTCCGCCCCCTTTGCCCTTGTCCGCCCCCCTTTGCCCTTGTCCGCCCCCCTTTGCCCTTGTCCGCCCCCCTTTGCCCTTGTCCGCCCCCCTTTGCCCTTGTCCGCCCCCCTTTGCCCTTGTCCGCCCCCCTTTGCCCTTGTCCGCCCCCCTTTGCCCTTGTCCGCCCCCCTTTGCCCTTGTCCGCCCCCCTTTGCCCTTGTCCGCCCCTCTTTGCCCTTGTCCCGTTTTCTCCGCCCTTGTCCGCCCCTCTTTGCCCTTGTCCGCCCCTCTTTGCCCTTGTCCGCCCCTCTTTGCCCTTGTCCGCCCCTCTTTGCCCTTGTCCGCCCCTCTTTGCCCTTGTCCCGTTTTCTCCGCCCTTGTCCGCCCCTCTTTGCCCTTGTCCGCCCCTCTTTGCCCTTGTCCGCCCCTCTTTGCCCTTGTCCGCCCCTCTTTGCCCTTGTCCGCCCCTCTTTGCCCTTGTCCGCCCCTCTTTGCCCTTGTCCTCCCCTCTTTGCCCTTGTCCTCCCCTCTTTGCCCTTGTCCCGTTTTCTCCGCCCTTGTCCGCCCCTCTTTGCCCTTGTCCGCCCCTCTTTGCCCTTGTCCGCCCCTCTTTGCCCTTGTCCGCCCCTCTTTGCCCTTGTCCGCCCCTCTTTGCCCTTGTCCGCCCCTCTTTGCCCTTTTCCCGTTTTCTCCGCCCTTGTCCGCCCCTCTTTGCCCTTGTCCCGTTTTCTCCGCACTTGTCCGCCCCTCTTTGCCCTTGTCCGCCCCTCTTTGCCCTTGTCCGCCCCTCTTTGCCCTTGTCCGCCCCTCTTTGCCCTTGTCCGCCCCTCTTTGCCCTTGTCCGCCCCTCTTTGCCCTTGTCCGCCCCTCTTTGCCCTTGTCCCGTTTTCTCCGCCCTTGTCCGCCCCTCTTTGCCCTTGTCCCGTTTTCTCCGCCCTTGTCCGCCCCTCTTTGCCCTTGTCCGCCCCTCTTTGCCCTTGTCCGCCCCTCTTTGCCCTTGTCCGCCCCTCTTTGCCCTTGTCCGCCCCTCTTTGCCCTTGTCCGCCCCTCTTTGCCCTTGTCCGCCCCTCTTTGCCCTTGTCCGCCCCTCTTTGCCCTTGTCCGCCCCTCTTTGCCCTTGTCCGCCCCTCTTTGCCCTTGTCCGCCCCTCTTTGCCCTTGTCCGCCCCTCTTTGCCCTTGTCCGCCCCTCTTTGCCCTTGTCCGCCCCTCTTTGCCCTTGTCCCGTTTTCTCCGCACTTGTCCGCCCCTCTTTGCCCTTGTCCGCCCCTCTTTGCCCTTGTCCGCCCCTCTTTGCCCTTGTCCGCCCCTCTTTGCCCTTGTCCGCCCCTCTTTGCCCTTGTCCGCCCCTCTTTGCCCTTGTCCGCCCCTCTTTGCCCTTGTCCGCCCCTCTTTGCCCTTGTCCGCCCCTCTTTGCCCTTGTCCGCCCCTCTTTGCCCTTGTCCGCCCCTCTTTGCCCTTGTCCGCCCCTCTTTGCCCTTGTCCCGTTTTCTCCGCCCTTGTCCGCCCCTCTTTGCCCTTGTCCGCCCCTCTTTGCCCTTGTCCCGTTTTCTCCGCACTTGTCCGCCCCTCTTTGCCCTTGTCCGCCCCTCTTTGCCCTTGTCCGCCCCTCTTTGCCCTTGTCCGCCCCTCTTTGCCCTTGTCCGCCCCTCTTTGCCCTTGTCCGCCCCTCTTTGCCCTTGTCCGCCCCTCTTTGCCCTTGTCCGACCCTCTTTGCCCTTGTCTGCCCCTCTTTGCCCTTGTCCGCCCCTCTTTGCCCTTGTCCGCCCCTCTTTGCCCTTGTCCGCCCCTCTTTGCCCTTGTCCGCCCCTCTTTGCCCTTGTCCGCCCCTCTTTGCACTTGTCCGCCCCTCTTTGCCCTTGTCCGCCCCTCTTTGCCCTTGTCCCGTTTTCTCCGCCCTTGTCCGCCCCTCTTTGCCCTTGTCCGCCCCTCTTTGCCCTTGTCCGCCCCTCTTTGCCCTTGTCCGCCCCTCTTTGCCCTTGTCCGCCCCTCTTTGCCCTTGTCCCGTTTTCTCCGCACTTGTCCGCCCCTCTTTGCCCTTGTCCCGTTTTCTCCGCACTTGTCCGCCCCTCTTTGCCCTTGTCCGCCCCTCTTTGCCCTTGTCCGCCCCTCTTTGCCCTTGTCCGCCCCTCTTTGCCCTTGTCCGCCCCTCTTTGCCCTTGTCCCGTTTTCTCCGCCCTTGTCCGCCCCTCTTTGCCCTTGTCCGCCCCTCTTTGCCCTTGTCCGCCCCTCTTTGCCCTTGTCCGCCCCTCTTTGCCCTTGTCCGCCCCTCTTTGCCCTTGTCCGCCCCTCTTTGCCCTTGTCCGCCCCTCTTTGCCCTTGTCCGCCCCTCTTTGCCCTTGTCCGCCCCTCTTTGCCCTTGTCCGCCCCTCTTTGCCCTTGTCCGCCCCTCTTTGCCCTTGTCCGCCCCTCTTTGCCCTTGTCCCATTTTCTCTGCCCTTGTCCGCCCCTCTTTGCCCTTGTCCGCCCCTCTTTGCCCTTGTCCCGTTTTCTCCGCCCTTGTCCGCCCCTCTTTGCCCTTGTCCGCCCCTCTTTGCCCTTGTCCGCCCCTCTTTGCCCTTGTCTGCCCCTCTTTGCCCTTGTCCGCCCCTCTTTGCCCTTGTCCGCCCCTCTTTGCCCTTGTCCGCCCCTCTTTGCCCTTGTCCGCCCCTCTTTGCCCTTGTCCGCCCCTCTTTGCCCTTGTCCGCCCCTCTTTGCCCTTGTCCCGTTTTCTCCGCACTTGTCCGCCCCTCTTTGCCCTTGTCCCGTTTTCTCCGCACTTGTCCGCCCCTCTTTGCCCTTGTCCCGTTTTCTCCGCACTTGTCCGCCCCTCTTTGCCCTTGTCCGCCCCTCTTTGCCCTTGTCCGCCCCTCTTTGCCCTTGTCCGCCCCTCTTTGCCCTTGTCCGCCCCTCTTTGCCCTTGTCCGCCCCTCTTTGCCCTTGTCCGCCCCTCTTTGCCCTTGTCCGCCCCTCTTTGCCCTTGTCCGCCCCTCTTTGCCCTTGTCCCGTTTTCTCCGCACTTGTCCGCCCCTCTTTGCCCTTGTCCCGTTTTCTCCGCACTTGTCCGCCCCTCTTTGCCCTTGTCCGCCCCTCTTTGCCCTTGTCCGCCCCTCTTTGCCCTTGTCCGCCCCTCGTTGCCCTTGTCCGCCCCTCGTTGCCCTTGTCCGCCCCTCGTTGCCCTTGTCCGCCCCTCGTTGCCCTTGTCCGCCCCTCGTTGCCCTTGTCCGCCCCTCGTTGCCCTTGTCCGCCCCTCTTTGCCCTTGTCCGCCCCTCTTTGCCCTTGTCCGCCCCTCTTTGCCCTTGTCCGCCCCTCTTTGCCCTTGTCCGCCCCTCTTTGCCCTTGTCCGCCCCTCTTTGCCCTTGTCCGCCCCTCTTTGCCCTTGTCCGCCCCTCTTTGCCCTTGTCCGCCCCTCTTTGCCCTTGTCCGCCCCTCTTTGCCCTTGTCCGCCCCTCTTTGCCCTTGTCCGCCCCTCTTTGCCCTTGTCCGCCCCTCTTTGCCCTTGTCCGCCCCTCTTTGCCCTTGTCCGCCCCTCTTTGCCCTTGTCCCGTTTTCTCCGCCCTTGTCCGCCCCTCTTTGCCCTTGTCCGCCCCTCTTTGCCCTTGTCCCGTTTTCTCCGCCCTTGTCCGCCCCTCTTTGCCCTTGTCCGCCCCTCTTTGCCCTTGTCCGCCCCTCTTTGCCCTTGTCCGCCCCTCTTTGCCCTTGTCCGCCCCTCTTTGCCCTTGTCCGCCCCTCTTTGCCCTTGTCCGCCCCTCTTTGCCCTTGTCCGCCCCTCTTTGCCCTTGTCCGCCCCTCTTTGCCCTTGTCCGCCCCTCTTTGCCCTTGTCCGCCCCTCTTTGCCCTTGTCCGCCCCTCTTTGCCCTTGTCCGCCCCTCTTTGCCCTTGTCCGCCCCTCTTTGCCCTTGTCCGCCCCTCTTTGCCCTTGTCCGCCCCTCTTTGCCCTTGTCCGCCCCTCTTTGCCCTTGTCCCGTTTTCTCCGCCCTTGTCCGCCCCTCTTTGCCCTTGTCCGCCCCTCTTTGCCCTTGTCCCGTTTTCTCCGCCCTTGTCCCGTTTTCTCCGCACTTGTCCGCCCCTCTTTGCCCTTGTCCGCCCCTCTTTGCTCTTGTCCGCCCCTCTTTGCCCTTGTCCGCCCCTCTTTGCCCTTGTCCGCCCCTCTTTGCCCTTGTCCGCCCCTCTTTGCCCTTGTCCGCCCCTCCTTGCCCTTGTCCCGTTTTCTCCGCACTTGTCCGCCCCTCTTTGCCCTTGTCCGCCCCTCTTTGCCCTTGTCCGCCCCTCTTTGCCCTTGTCCCGTTTTCTCCGCACTTGTCCGCCCCTCTTTGCCCTTGTCCGACCCTCTTTGCCCTTGTCCGCCCCTCTTTGCCCTTGTCCGCCCCTCTTTGCCCTTGTCCGCCCCTCTTTGCCCTTGTCCGCCCCTCTTTGCCCTTGTCCGCCCCTCTTTGCCCTTGTCCGCCCCTCTTTGCCCTTGTCCCGTTTTCTCCGCACTTGTCCGCCCCTCTTTGCCCTTGTCCGCCCCTCTTTGCCCTTGTCCCGTTTTCTCCGCACTTGTCCGCCCCTCTTTGCCCTTGTCCGCCCCTCTTTGCCCTTGTCCGCCCCTCTTTGCCCTTGTCCGCCCCTCTTTGCCCTTGTCCGCCCCTCTTTGCCCTTGTCCGCCCCTCTTTGCCCTTGTCCGCCCCTCTTTGCCCTTGTCCCGTTTTCTCCGCACTTGTCCGCCCCTCTTTGCCCTTGTCCCGTTTTCTCCGCACTTGTCCGCCCCTCTTTGCCCTTGTCCGCCCTCTTTGCCCTTGTCCGCCCCTCTTTGCCCTTGTCCGCCCCTCTTTGCCCTTGTCCGCCCCTCTTTGCCCTTGTCCGCCCCTCTTTGCCCTTGTCCGCCCCTCTTTGCCCTTGTCCGCCCCTCTTTGCCCTTGTCCGCCCCTCTTTGCCCTTGTCCGCCCCTCTTTGCCCTTGTCCGCCCCTCTTTGCCCTTGTCCCGTTTTCTCCGCACTTGTCCGCCCCTCTTTGCCCTTGTCCCGTTTTCTCCGCACTTGTCCGCCCCTCTTTGCCCTTGTCCCGTTTTCTCCGCACTTGTCCGCCCCTCTTTGCCCTTGTCCCGTTTTCTCCGCACTTGTCCGCCCCTCTTTGCCCTTGTCCGCCCCTCTTTGCCCTTGTCCCGTTTTCTCCGCACTTGTCCGCCCCTCTTTGCCCTTGTCCGCCCCTCTTTGCCCTTGTCCGCCCCTCTTTGCCCTTGTCCGCCCCTCTTTGCCCTTGTCCGCCCCTCTTTGCCCTTGTCCGCCCCTCTTTGCCCTTGTCCGCCCCTCTTTGCCCTTGTCCGCCCCTCTTTGCCCTTGTCCGCCCCTCTTTGCCCTTGTCCGCCCCTCTTTGCCCTTGTCCGCCCCTCTTTGCCCTTGTCCGCCCCTCTTTGCCCTTGTCCGCCCCTCTTTGCCCTTGTCCGCCCCTCTTTGCCCTTGTCCGCCCCTCTTTGCCCTTGTCCGCCCCTCTTTGCCCTTGTCCGCCCCTCTTTGCCCTTGTCCGCCCCTCTTTGCCCTTGTCCCGTTTTCTCCGCACTTGTCCGCCCCTCTTTGCCCTTGTCCCTTTTCTCCGCCCTTGTCCGCCCCTCTTTGCCCTTGTCCGCCCCTCTTTGCCCTTGTCCGCCCCTCTTTGCCCTTGTCCGCCCCTCTTTGCCCTTGTCCGCCCCTCTTTGCCCTTGTCCCGTTTTCTCCGCACTTGTCCGCCCCTCTTTGCCCTTGTCCCGTTTTCTCCGCACTTGTCCGCCCCTCTTTGCCCTTGTCCGCCCCTCTTTGCCCTTGTCCGCCCCTCTTTGCCCTTGTCCGCCCCTCTTTGCCCTTGTCCGCCCCTCTTTGCCCTTGTCCGCCCCTCTTTGCCCTTGTCCGCCCCTCTTTGCCCTTGTCCGCCCCTCTTTGCCCTTGTCCCGTTTCTCCGCACTTGTCCGCCCCTCTTTGCCCTTGTCCCGTTTTCTCCGCACTTGTCCGCCCCTCTTTGCCCTTGTCCGCCCCTCTTTGCCCTTGTCCGCCCCTCTTTGCCCTTGTCCGCCCCTCTTTGCCCTTGTCCGCCCCTCTTTGCCCTTGTCCGCCCCTCTTTGCCCTTGTCCGCCCCTCTTTGCCCTTGTCCGCCCCTCTTTGCCCTTGTCCGCCCCTCTTTGCCCTTGTCCGCCCCTCTTTGCCCTTGTCCGCCCCTCTTTGCCCTTGTCCGCCCCTCTTTGCCCTTGTCCCGTTTTCTCCGCACTTGTCCGCCCCTCTTTGCCCTTGTCCCGTTTTCTCCGCACTTGTCCGCCCCTCTTTGCCCTTGTCCCGTTTTCTCCGCACTTGTCCGCCCCTCTTTGCCCTTGTCCGCCCCTCTTTGCCCTTGTCCGCCCCTCTTTGCCCTTGTCCGCCCCTCTTTGCCCTTGTCCGCCCCTCTTTGCCCTTGTCCGCCCCTCTTTGCCCTTGTCCGCCCCTCTTTGCCCTTGTCCGCCCCTCTTTGCCCTTGTCCGCCCCTCTTTGCCCTTGTCCGCCCCTCTTTGCCCTTGTCCGCCCCTCTTTGCCCTTGTCCGCCCCTCTTTGCCCTTGTCCGCCCCTCTTTGCCCTTGTCCGCCCCTCTTTGCCCTTGTCCGCCCCTCTTTGCCCTTGTCCGCCCCTCTTTGCCCTTGTCCGCCCCTCTTTGCCCTTGTCCGCCCCTCTTTGCCCTTGTCCGCCCCTCTTTGCCCTTGTCCGCCCCTCTTTGCCCTTGTCCGCCCCTCTTTGCCCTTGTCCGCCCCTCTTTGCCCTTGTCCGCCCCTCTTTGCCCTTGTCCGCCCCTCTTTGCCCTTGTCCGCCCCTCTTTGCCCTTGTCCCGTTTTCTCCGCACTTGTCCTCCCCTCTTTGCCCTTGTCCGCCCCTCTTTGCCCTTGTCCCGTTTTCTCCGCACTTGTCCGCCCCTCTTTGCCCTTGTCCGCCCCTCTTTGCCCTTGTCCGCCCCTCTTTGCCCTTGTCCGCCCCTCTTTGCCCTTGTC